>NC_072735.1:50150458-50507310 GCF_026930045.1 Uloborus diversus
GTTCCCTTAACAAAATAAGTCAAAGAAACTGACATTGGTTAACCATTTACGTTTTATTTATTTATTTATTTTTGCATTAAAGTTTTCTGTGTCAATTTTACTAACGTAAATAGAGGAAAGAATAGAGAGTGGAGGATAAGGTAATAGCCATTTTTAAGAAAATGCTCTTACAATAAAGTGTAAACGGTTTGGTTACATGTCTATTTTAAATTTCAAAATATTAAAATCGAATTGCGTGTTTATAAGCAAAAGCATAGCTACAAATTCAATGAAAAGGGTTACATTACCTTTTCTACAAGAAGAAAATGCTTTACATCAAAAGGTTCAGAATAAGCTTGTGGCTTATCTTCAAAATGCACAACGTATTTTACAGAAGGGATATGCTAAATAAGTAGTTCCATGCATGGTAAATAAGTTTAACTTTAATCCAATGTATCGGTTTTTACTAGAACGAATATCAGACGGGATTTTGAGGGGGGGAAAAAAAACGCGCGTTATAAGAGACCCGTGTAAAAACGATCAAGCGTTAAGTAAATGAACGAGCTTCTACTGTACTTAGCATTTAAAATGAACATTTTAATATGCACATCTTTTTCGTTTCAATATTCATCTGAATTTTGGGCTATCCGAAGTTTTACGGTTATTAGCACTATCATGTTGTTTAACTTGCGCTCGGTTTCAATGTACCACGACTATTTTATAACACGGATAAAAAACATGTACCCATATCAGGGGTCTACACTGCAATGGGCAGGTAAAGGGCAGTAACTGCTTTTTTTTTTGTCATCTATAGTACGTAACCTTTATCGTACAAGCTTGCTTATTTGGTTTCCGATGAAAAAAAACACGAGAAAAACTCCGAATTCCGACGTTTCCCTTTTGTTAATATTGAATCCAAAACGAATTTCTTCAAATATTTCGAAAACTATTTTTGCAGATACTGCCGTTTACCTGCCCACAGCAGTTCAGTACTTACTTCGATAACTTAAACTTTTGAAATGAAAAAAAGCACAACAAAATAAAACTCAACTTCATATTTAATTATATTATTAAATCTATACATATGAAAAATGGATGTTGGTAAATGGCATGACTGTGTGTGTGTGTTCCCTAAGATCTCAGAAACTACCCTGCAGATTCGGCTGAAACTATCACCATTTGTTCTTTTTGGTACTGGGAAGGTTTATAGACAAGTTCAAAAAGAAATCCGATTGATAGTTCCTTTTTTATTCTTTTTTAGTCCCAATTTTTGCATAAATGCGCCAATAAGGGGTCGAAAAAGTACTTGCACGCGTTGACATTACGTATGTGTCCATCGAAAGCGCTGATTTTTCTGTTGAAGATGGCGTCTGTTAGAAAGTTCTAAGTTGCATAAAAAAACGAGTTATAAGCGTTTCAGTTCCATGTTTGAAGGCTTTCATCAACTCAATGCATTATTTAGTGTATCGTCTCAACTCTCAGTTGATATCTAGAATTTTTGTATTGTTGACTATTTTTGCGTTCCGTCTGACTGTTCGAGGCTTTTCTCAAGTCAAATCTTAAAGAAACGTTTTTCCACAAGATTGTCAAATGGATTTAGATGATTATTTTCTTTTTAAATGAAAATTTAATGTAATTAATGACATGTGAAGTTTAATTTTATCTTTCGGAAATTCTTCAAATTTGTATGTATGCTTAAATGTAGTACTTTCGTTTCTAAATGAATACTACTTATTGCTATTTTAGTTTTATGAGTAAGAAAGAAGCTCGATTTTCAACCACGTCAAAAAGGTGTGTTTTAAATTCTTTCACTTAAAACAGAAAACAAATTCAAGTAACGATTGTTTCTCATAATTGTTACTGACCCAGGCAACGCCGGATATTTTTGCTAGTAAGATATATTTTTTAAAAACTAATTGAAACTTATTTATTACCAACTTATTCTCTTTAAGGTAATTTAAATTAATCTCACTTTTCGACAGTTACTTTTATAGTGAAATGAGTTTTTGAGTACGCTTTATAGAGCAAGTACTAATTCCTTCAATCTTTCAAATACCAATTCCTTCCAAAGCTATTAAAGTTTATAAAGGTTTTCTTAAGATAATTCAGTTTTTTCATCCTTTTGAAACATTAAGACATAAGAAGATGCATTAACTTTCCGTGGCGCATTTTTCCTTCCCCAGGTACTTACCACAGAAGAAAGGAAGAACGAACCTATCGTGACAAACTACAAATGTTCAAGCTTCTCCAAAAACTACGTTTACCGAAAATGTTACAGCATATAACCTACAAAACAAATGTGCTTGAAGACCTTTTACTCTCTTAGAAGATGGGAGGATTGAGAGGATAGGAAGAAGAAGAATAGGAATGTGAAAATAAATACTCTAGGAGGAGGCTGAAGATTAATGGAAACTTTGTAAAGTAATGCGAGAGGAACGGAATGATGTTCAAGTTACTGTACTTAGGAATTGTACTTTTTCTTCTGTTTTCATTTCTTGCTTGGCTTTTTATATTTTTTTATTTGGCTAAAATTAAGTACTCTGCGATGCGTTTGTGTACCTGAAAGGATGGACTTTTTTTTCAACTATCTATTTCTCACATGTTGTGTTATTGTTATACGTTTCTTCTTTAATAATTTTGGATTTTATCTGTTGTTTGGAAAATGCTTGACTTAATAATAATAAGTCAAAAAAAAAAAAAAAAAACGATTTTTCAATAACTCTATGCTTGGTTTGTTTCATTAATAACGTAATTTTACTTCTTGATAATCATACTCAACCTACTTTGAAGGCGTTACGACTGCAGTGAATCAGTATTTCAAGGTGGTTTATTGAGTACTGTGTCTTGTACGTGAAACAAGTGAACGTTTCGGGATGAGTTTGCGATCATGTGGCGTACGGCCAAAACTCATATATAATCCAACTTTGTCCCCCAGCCTGGAGGCTGGCTTAGCAGTGAGAAACTGAATTCACACACCAAAGAGATTCCGTGGATCAAAACCCGCAGACACCACCACTAAATCTGCTTGTATCAGTCGCTTCACGCACGCTCAAATACGTATCCAATCCACGGGTGATGAAAGTAGAGCAGCAGAAAGATTTGTGAAAGAAATAGCTTTAAGAAATTACGTTTAGATCACCCTTGTTGTCTTAGTTATTGCAATGCTGATTTCAAATTTACGACCACCGCAGGAAGACAATTTTGATCTTTTGTAAGGAAATTTAAAATTATTGTTTCATCCGTTTTTTTTTACCACGATCATTTTGCTACGACAAACACTAGCATCATGAGTAAGGACATCACTATGGCTATTTCTGGTAATTTATCTGCAGACAAAACCCGTTCAGTTTTCTTAAAATGAAACTTTCTTAAATTCGAAATGTGTAACTTGTTGATAACTTTAAGATATTTGTACGGTTGTTTAGTAAACGGGTCCCTAAATGTTTTAACTTCTGATATTTTTATTCTAGTAATTCATTTACAATATCTTCTAACGACCATCCAACTCGTACTTCTTTCATTAACTACAAAGCGCATATAAATTTAATTATTTGATTTGTAAGTATCGATTTTGAAATGACATAAATCATTCTTTTTAAATATCACACATTTATTAAACGACGGGGTTTTAACAGTTCATCATCCATGCTTGTCACTTATTACGACATATTCAAATTCCTCGCTTAAGGACTACTTTTTCCAAGTTTCACAAAAATCAAAGAAAACCAAGCAAATGCAAAGCAGAGTAAATACATATCGACTAACAAAACCATAGTATTGTCTAGTATATAGATACAGTTTAAGAGAATTTCTTTATTTCCTCAGTTTTAGCAAAATCTTCAAATATTAAGTTAATGAAGATATTTGCTGAATATGCATAGAGTATTAAGACTCCAATTTAATTGAAAATAATAAATAAAAAAATTAAATATGCAGCTGCATGAATCCATTGGCGAAATTTTTAATGCATGTCTTAATCAAAAATAGACACGAAGTTAAAAAAAAGATCTAATTAAAATTTACTCATCAAAAAGTTTGTACTTATATAAGGTAGATGATGCAAAGGTGACCGGTGTTTCTTAGGTGTACCCCCCCCCCTCCTCCCCCGAAAACAAAATTAAATTTATTTCCCATAGAAAAACGCCGGTATAACATTAAAAAACCTGATCTCCTGGATCAGTTGCCATAGTAAACTGATTTCACTTTTTCAAAACATAGTTTTAATTTTTAACGGGAACATTTTTTGATTTGCATGAGTTTAAGTTCTTAGAAAGGATACGCTTTCTGGAAAATTATTTATTTCTATCTTCATTCACAGTAATTCACAGATTTATAAATTCATCATATTAATAACTTTACGTTGTGCATACGGTGACTATGGTGAGTCACCATTGGAGCACTATGCTCAAACGAAGGTTGATGAACTGCAATTTTTAAATTGCATTATGAAAATAGTTAATTTTTTACTTGAGAAAAAAATGCTCTTGATATGTGTTGAAAACAGGTGTTTAGTTCCACATAACAAAATCACGTGAATACTCATAGGGAGAAAATTATAAAACTCCATTAAAATTCAATTGTGCCCACCTTTGGTTCACTTTCCTAAAATTCCGTCAAAAATAACGAAATAATTGCGAATAGTATCTGAAAATCAAAGGGGTTACAAACAAGCAATTATGTCTTAATCATTTATTGTAAGAAAAAAGATAGATTCTCAAAGGGAATCAAATTAGTAATTAAATCGTGATATTTCCTCTAAAGTAAGCCTAAAAATTACAGTGGTTTATATAAGCAGGCGTTTTTTCTATAGTAAGTTACGTTTCTATAAACCTAATTTTTCCGAGTTGCAATCATTTTCGAGCAAAATGTTTTGTAAAACTTGCTACATTGTAAGAAAACATGAACATGACAATCTGCCAGTATGCTATTTGCTTTACACAGACACTTCAGTATAAAAATTTTATACTTAAATTTAATATTATGTGTGTGCTTTGTTTTCCTAAAAATGGTCTTACTAAAAAAGTGGTAAGGGCATAAATAATGTATGAAGTGCAAGCCAAAGGGTAGTTTTTGAGAAAATTTCTTGTATTATTCGCCATAAAATTTTCGCGGACAAGATTTTATGTGATTTTTTTCCCGAGGAAATATGCTTTATATGGAAAAAGGTTGGGCATTAATAAATAACATTTTAAATCAAAGTATTGAAGAGCTTTTTTGAGAAAAAATGTCATACTATTCCAAAAAGTTGTTTATGCCGAAATATCTTTCGTTTTTGATAAAAGCTGCTGTATTTATTTTTTCTTTAAACACATTTTTTTTTCGTCTCCTTTATAATGCATCTAAAGGGAAAATATTTATTTTTGCTCAAATCTCTGAACATGCTTTTATAGCAAATAAAAGCGGCATAGACGCCTTTTGGGTCCGGTTATTTTCACGTTTCATATCTGGAAACCATTCCAGTTTCATGAATCGCTGATGCCAATAGTAAGAACTATTTGTTTGCAGCAAAAACATAGTTATATTATTTGACCACTGAAAGGTCAGGCTATATAGAACACTATTGGTTAACAAGTGATATTGTAGGAAACTTTTGATGTTTTTAACGCATCAATTTTGCTTTTTCTCTTGTTCGCATTACTTCCTTTCTTCGTATTACGTTAGTTGCTGAAATAAAATCCTAACCGTTAGAAATGAGCTAAACAAAATGTTATCATTTGCTGTAACTCAGGAAAGAATCATTAAATATATGGGGAGAAAAGTTTAACGCTTAGCCGCAATCGTTCAAGCAAATTCTTATTCTTATGATTGAGAATAAGAATTCGCATGAACGATTTGGCAATATCAAGAACTTGGTTTTCTCTGGATTCCATAGACTGTTAATAGGACTAATGTGTTTTGTAATATTAGCCATGTTTATTATGTTTATTGTTATAAAAATATTGTTGATATTATTAACTTTTACAACTTTCGTGAAAATTTAACTGTTTTCGCACTGGTATTCTAAAGGTATAAATAAAATTGAGACATCTCTAACAATGGTGATTTTTTATACTATAACCCGACACAGTACGCAACAATTTCGGTCAACATTCTGTCACCGTTTTAACTTACTAATTTATTAATACTATAACACGAGTAAAAATAAAACACTCTTCAAACGAAAAAAAAACCTGCGCAAGATAGCATAAATATAGGTTGGAAGATTTCAAATTTATGTGCAGTAAGCAACGGTGTCGGTCAACAGTTTGTCAACGTTTTAATTTATTAATACATTAACACTAGCCAAAAAAAAAAAAAAAAAACTTAATGTGCTGCGCAAGAGGGTATGAAGATAGGTTGGAAGCTTTTGAATAGGTGCACAGTACAATATCAATCACCATTTGGTCCTATAGAAAGCAATGAGGTTGTTTCCTTTAATCAAAAGTACTATTTTTAGTCACTGAAATCGTTAGAATAAGCAAAAAAAAAACTTAACATGGACCCAAAAAAATACTTTCATTTTCCGAACAGTTATTTTTAATTAATTTTTTAAAATGTCCGATTTTTCAAACAAGGCGTGGTCTTTATAACTCCACAAATGATGTACTTTTGGCGTATCTGTCTGCCGGGTTTCTACGTTATAATAATCAAGAAGCGAATTAAATCTTGCGCTCTACTCTTGCTATCAACCATATCGCTGCCAATACACGTGAGTAAAGATGCGAACTAAATATTGTGGTTTGAGAGTGGCAATACTGAATGGCATTTTATCATTTGTGATGTCATCGGCAGAAGCGTAAACAATGAAAGCGCACCGACTAAAGTATATTTTTTTTAATATTAAACTTAGTCAAAGTATTTTTTAAATGATCAGATGCTACGTTTTTAAACATGCTCTTTTAGAAAAAAAAATACTTTTAAAATTTTGGAAAGGACCCCATTAATCTGAAACAAAACTTTAGAGTTTTTTCATGACGATGACGCAATTTCAAGCATTTAGACAACTAAAGTTGTAAGGTGAAGGAAGCGAGTAGATATTGCGAGGGCGAAGAGATAGCGTACAGAAGATATCGGCGGGTAAGAGTTGCGTAAGTGTGCAGAGACTAGTTGTACAAGATCAATATTCGATTGCGCAGATAAAATTACATGCTGGTTGTTCAGAGCGTTTGAGATAAAATACCGCTATTTTGCATTGTTTAATCAAGCTCAGTTTGTGAATGTTCATACAGTTTCTCCAAAATTTATAAGAATGGCAAAAAAAAAAAAAAAAAATCAAGCGTTTTTTCATGAAGTTACTTCAGCAGACAAACATTGAAAGGCAGCGGTCCGGCAGCGGTCTTGTTTAATTAAAGGTCTACACAATCTCTACTACCAGAGTAGGAGTATTCACGCATGTTCTACTTAAGAGATACGGCACATTGCTCTCATTCGTTTCCATGGTAGCAGAGATTATAATTTATTGTTTCTCTGTATTGTAAAACGAAAATAGACAATTTTAGATTATACGAGTTACAAAGTTGCTTGATATAATTTTGTAAATTTTCTGACATTCTTTGTTTCGTTTCTTTAGTTTTTTCCTTAAATTACAACTTCTGCGTCCTTTCTTAAACTTCTTTGCCTACTATAATAATAGTTATATACACAAACTTTACAATAAATTAATTTTAAGTGCGATTATTATTGTTAACAATTGAGATGTAAAGTTATTATTTAAAACAATGTATCCTTCCCATAAGCGCAATCTACGGACAGATTGCACAAAAATTCCCTCAATACCTTTTGTTATAACTATTGCATTACATTAAAGCGTCGCAGGAAATCATCACTAGAAATACATAACCAACAAATAATGTTACAATTATACTAAATAGTTTAGCAAAACATTGATATCTAGAGTTTTTTCAATGCTCTGATGAATTATGTGTAAACTATCCTTGTTTCACCTTAGCCCTAAGAAGTATTCGGGAGGAATATCCATGTAGGAGAATGAAAGTTTTTAAAATTGAAAGAATTGCAGTGTTTTTATAAAGGGTAAAAGCCGGGAAAACCGCCCCTTATGCCTCTCAACATCTGATGTCGGCTCTTCTTACCCTAAAAGCTATTTCTAAAGCATGGCATTATGAGATCATTTTCCCTTTTAACATTACTTTTCTCACAAGTCCTGTGAAAAGTTGCGTTTCATTCCTCAAGCTATATTTTTTAGCAACGTGGTTGTGTTAGTTGCCATTTTTATGTACGACTGAGAAAACTGAACATTTTTGTTAAAAAATTCATTCATTCCATTTTATTTCAATTGCTTAAAATTAGATACAGCCAAGCCCGCTTATTGAAACAGTGGTTAAAACAGTGTTGCCCAACCAACGGCCCGTGTAGCTAATCCATGTGGCCGTTGTTTTGCTCAATGTCAGAAATCGAAAAGCACCATTAGTGACAATGTCACAAATTGGAACGACAATTCAGAAACTATTTTCTGAAAGGCATATAGTCAATAAAAAATAATTATTAAATAAAAACAAAAGACAGACAGCGTAAAAATATAAAAAAACTAAAAAGAAAAGAAGGAAGCCCAGTAGTTTAAAATGCTATTAAGTTCTACTGAATAACTACCCCCATTGCAATAGTTTTATAATCGATACAGACATACTAAGACAAAGCATAAACTCAAAAGCAGAATAAAAAGATCAACATTCGGGTCCAATTCCTTTTTAACCAATCAAGGAAAATTTGAATGGGCCCCAACTGTTGATCCTGCTGTTCTGCTTTTGAATTTATGATTATGAATTATGAATATGCTTTTGAATTTATTATGTGTGTATCAATTATAAAACTATTTCAATGGTGCAGTTATTCAGTAGTACTTAATAACATTTTTAAACTACTGGGATATTTTTTCAATTTAGTTTTTTTGGTTTTTCGTTTTTATTAAATAATTATTTTTTATTTTACACTTTTCAGTTAATTTAGTTTTATTTTACACTATTTAGTTTTCATTGACTTAGTTATGATTATAAAACAGAAAATTTCGCGATATTGTCAATTTATTGAGAGAATTTCTAGCGTAAAGATTATTAAGTTACTTGTGGTCGTCCAAAATACAGATTATTAATCCCTCTAGTGACCTAACTAAACTTAAAGCTACATATATGCTTGACCTTTAGCAAAAATGCAGTTTGGAAACGTCGTCAGTCAAATCTTTCTCGCAAAACTAAAAAAGTCCGTCAAGAAAGTACATGTCGCGAAACTCAGTCCCCTGAATCATGACAAAAACAAATGCAACATGTTAGAAATGAAAAACAAATTAGTAGACTTAGTAAAAAAAAAAAAAAAAAATCAGCGAGCACGCTATCTGTGTGCGACACGATCCCGAAATGACAATATGGCGACAAATTGTGGATATGGTGAATTTTAATTACTATCATGTGTTTAGTGACACTTCCAAGGTTAATACAAATCAATTGACATACGAATCTTCAAAATTGACCAAGGCATTTAGCCTCTACAAAGCCACATGGGAACAAACATACATATATACATACATATACTCATAAACGCATTTCCCTCCTTTGTGTCGCGCAACGCAGTCGGGTAATAAAATAAGCATCAAGTAATTGATAACAACTTTTATTGTTTTGTAATTTTCTTTCCTTTTCCACATTTTTTCCCATATTATTTTGAAAAGAATGAAATATTTTGAAATGTTATATGTGTTCTAGCCCACAAGAATGATTTTAATATGAGATCCGGTACTCGGGAGAAAAATGTTGGGCACCACTGGGTCAAATGAATATCCCACTTATTGTAATAATTTTTCAATGTACCAAAGCGTTGTTTTGTCATTTCGATCGCACTCAAATTGCTTATTCCATTGAGCAGGATCGAATGTATTTCCAACGTCAGCAGGTGCTAAAGTGCGTTTTTGAAAACTCGAACAAACATTTAAGTGGTCCCAAGCGTTCAACGTTGTAAACATCTTAAGTTTAAACGAGCGGTTTAATTTGAAATGAATGGATCTAAAGAAAAAAAAAAGAGAGTTTAATTAAAAACTTCTTTCGCTTGAATTTCGTAGAATTTTTATAACAATTATGGATCACTACCACAACTTTTCAACAAGTAACATCGTATCTTGAAAGATCGCTTTAAAGATTGCCTGGTGGATGAAAGCTATAGTGGATGGGCAGCTCGTAATTTGCTCTAAAAACTAAGGTTTAAAATGTTTCTTCTTAGATGAGTTGGCAACAGTAATTTTCCTCAATACTATTCTAAAACTGAACCGAATATAATTTTTGAAGCTTTTTACTGGTTAAATGTAGTTATTAACTGCATTGCTGCACTTTTGACGAGCAAACGCTCCCAAAAACTGAACGATTAAAAAAAATAATAATAATAAATTTACATATTAGTAAATACGTCATCAGAGTCATGTGTCAAATACAAGTAAGGTAAACACACCAGTAGTGGACAGCGTTTAAAATATAAGTAGGCACTACTGGTGTGTTTACCTTACTTGTAAACTATTTTATTAATTTTTGAAAATTAAGATATGCTCAAAATCTCATTTACTACCCATAGTACCTATTTTTTTTTTTTTTTGAAGGAAAAAAAAAATGGTAATGTTTTATGAGTGAAAAATGAAAACGGTTGTTGGTGTATTTGAGTATATCTGGGTTTTTTTTTTTTTTTTTTCAAATAAAAGATGAAAGCTACACTTTCAAATTCTTTCTTACCTTTAAGTGAGTATGCAATAGTCAAATAGGCGATTCTCGAAAAAAATGTCCCGTGCGTAATACTAAGTTTTTTAATTTTTTCAAGTAGCTATTTATTAAACATGGGATTAAGTATTTTGCTTTGATGGTATATAAAAGCATGTATTATTCCCCCAACAGCATTATTTTTAAAGGTTAGCTGGAAAAAATAAAAAAAACTAGGCGTTATGCACGGGACATTTTTTTGAGAATCGCCCAAGCACACATTTAATATTATGCACTTTAAGAATTGAAAAAAAAAAATAGTTATTTGATATAGAACTCTACTACAAATTTGATTCCAAGTTCAAAACGATTTAAGTTTACTTTAAACTCTATTTACCACCAGACATTGTAAGAGTTGCAAAAAGATATTCCGCTTCTGTTGATCCAGCGTCATTATGAGCCGCCATTAGAAGATCATACCATGTTCCTGCTGAGAGGTCACTTAAAGTCACTGTGCTCTGAGCAGGAGCTATGTTCGAAGATTGCAAAATCCATTCTTTTTGAAGCTTAGGCTTGTAGCGAACTTCAAAATATAAAATCGGACATCCTCCATCGCTCCAGGAAGACAGTCGAACAATAGCAAATGTTGAATTGATTACCAGTAAAGATGTTTTATCAGGAGCTAGTGGAGCTACCGAAAAAAAATTCAAATAATCATAATTACATCATGTCAGAAAGGAAAAGTTATAGTCGAGTTTACTTAAATTTAAAGAAAAAGATAATTAATTTATCTGAAGGTATTTTTTTCAATGCGCAAAACAGAAGAGCGAAAAATTCTGCAGAATTTAGCAATGGTGGAATCTAAACTTGCTTTATTTTAAATGCAAGTTTAGTACGGGAATTAAAGGATATATGGACGGTTCATAATGAAAGGGGCGTAAGTCAAAACTTTTGTTTTTTTAATTGAAGTGTACATGGGTTGAACTTTTTCTTTAGCTCCTACAGACAGGGTTTTATGCTAGGTTTTATTTTCACTCGTAACAGTCCTTGCAAGTATTTTACTATCCCACATTAAGTTTATATTAAATGCATACGGGCAGTGATGTAAAACATTTAATGTTTCTATTAAAAAGCTACAAGTAGCTTTTCACAAAAGCTGATGCATAGTAAAAACTCTACTTATTTTTATTACCAATTTTTCACTTAAAAAGAAAATTCACACAGCCTTGATTTTTTTTTTTTTTTTTTTTTTTGTAAACGTTTTTACAAACTCTTCAATTACTTGAAACTATATTTCACTGACTTAAGCCCCTTTTGTTCTAACTATGACAGATAATATGAACTGGTCATAAATGCCAAATTCCCCATGTCCTAATCGTAAGAGAATTACAGTATGCGCCTAAATATACTGTATTTGATTTTCGCGTAATTCTCATAAACATGACCATTAATAAACATACTATTTCATCATTACTACGTGTTGTTCATGTGTAAATAACGTTGATTTGCTTGGTTGCAGTTAAAAATTGGCCTCACTACGGCAGGAAATGAAGGAATTGTTTTCAGCGTGGAATATTAATTTCGCTTGTTCTGAAATGGTAATGAAGGAAGGGCAAGTTTGAATACAGAAACTGTCAACTGCCAATCACAATCTTACAAAACTTGATTCTTATAGGTTGGATAAAATTGACAAAGGAAGATTTGAGCTAATCTAATACACTCAGAATTGTTCCTTCAACGTGGGAAAATATCGTTATAGTTTTCTGAAATTTGCAGCATCAAGTACTTCAGAATATATTTAAAGTTTTATGCTGCCGTTACAATCGAAATCCACTGCGCAGTGAAACACGATGTAATATTTTTTTTGAAGATGAAATATCTGTGCCCATTTATTGGCAATCTTTCTTATAATGTAACATAAGGTCAGTTTAAGGATCAGCACAGCATAAGACTAACGAGTACGAAGAAAGTTTTAGTTAAAGGTATTTACTACTGAAAAAAAATAGTATTGAGTAAGTTTTTAACTTAACTTGGTTTCCATTTCAATGTGCTGTAGAAACAAAACTCAGTAAAATATAGTGCTATGGAAACAAGAATATCTCAATACTAACATAACCGAAAGAATCAATTTAAGACACTGATAAACCATAACCGCAGAGTAAAAGCAAGGTACCTACTTTATTCCCCTTTCTCGAAAAGCCAAAATTATATGTTTTAGGTGACTGCAGTTATCTACACAACTGCATATTTTGCATTCATTTATTGAAAAAAAAAGGAACACAGATAAACTTTAAAAAAGAAATTATTTTATAACATTTTTGTTTATTTTTAAAAATGCTAAATCCTATCTCATTATTTTTTTAGCTTAACATAAAACAGTTCTGATTACGTATGCTTAAAAAATGTGTATTTTAACACGCTTCGAATTCTATTCACTAAGTTACGATCAAAACGGGTAACCAAAAAGCTTTTTTTTTTTTCAGTAAAGACAAATACCAAATCATTTTTCAAACATTTCTTTTGTCATTTATATGATTTCGCATTTATATTTTATCTTGCTAAAGACTTCTATTTCCATTGTCAACATGGGATGCCATCGTAACCCGCGATTATTCCACCTTCGTCCCAAATTACTTGAAGTGGAAAACATCACATCAAAACATCATGTAATATTTCTGAGCAAGAATCCCGGTCATACTAATGTTTAGAGATCACTCTTGATGCTGCCTTGCCAAAGATTCCGTTTTGTTTCTGATCCCGAACATTTTTCTCTTCGAGAAGGAAAATAAAAATATTTTCCTTTTTTTTTCCTAGGTTGATCCTTATCTCTGTCGTGCTTCTTATTAGAGTGAGATAGGATAACATAAAAAGAAAAGTATTGGAAAGAGACGTGAACAGAAATGTCAAACATTACATGCTGACAAAAATTGCCCAATACGTATTTTTATCCATTTTGACAAAAGCTCCGTGGAGGACATTATTTACTTTTAGAGAGCCAATCCCTGAAGATCTTTCAAACTAATCCGTATCATTTATTTTCAGAAATCTATAGATTAGAAGAAAGTTTGAAGAACGGTACGATGAAACCATTCCAAATAAGGAAAATATCATTTATTGTACTTAAAATTTAAGCAGATGATTAATCTACATTTTATACAATTCCAGAAAAACATACTTTAAAGAAATTTGGGATTTTAGGAAAAATGCAAAAGGTAATGTGCATTCAGAAACCCCACGCCTATGCTTCTGTATGTAAAGAAAACAAATAAATAAAATAAGAACTCGAAAACATAAATATTATTGATAAACTTTAGTGTTCTGGAAGAGATAAAATGACAGTCATCTATTATTTTCAAAAATAATAATAATAATAATAATAAATAAATAAATAAATAAAATAGCTCCACTTGCAGGATATCTTCGTACCTTTTTAATTCTAGATACGCATTTCAAACATATTTGTATCAACTAATAAATATAAATTATATAATATTAATGTATAAGATATTCGATGTATTAATGTATTTATTGATTTGAGTCAAAATTTTAGAACTTTAATAGAAAAGCGGTGTAAAAATGTACGCACAAGAAGTTGCATAAATTGTAACATATTTATTCAATTTGAAGTAAATGTAACAGTTACTCTGTTTTTCAAACAAATATGTAAATTCCTCAGCATTAACTTTTAATATGTAGTATAAGTTTTATTGAAAAATTAAATAAATAATAACCGGTTATAATTATTATTATTATTTTTTTATTTTTTTTTTTTTTTTTTTTGACATATGAGGTAGTGAGAAGCAAAGGGATGCAAGCGGCAAAATTTAAAATGTGAACGTAACCAGTAAAAATGGTAGGTGAACCTCTCCTCTGTCTTGGGGCAAGATATTTCTAGCAACCCTGGTAGGTCTGTATAGCATGATTTAGAGAGAAAAAATCAATGAAAGCCTACCTAGGATCTGATCTTTAAACGCGTTTTTCTCGAAATTTAAAATAGTCCACTTCCATCCCTTTGCTTCTCACTGCCTCATATATACTACACACTTTGAAGCGATGTTATTTGCATTTACATTGAATTGGAAAAGCTAAGTGGAATTTGGTACAGAAAAGAAAATATTTCATTTATTTATTTGTTTATTTTTTAACTTTCTTACAAAAATATAATTTCTATATATTCCACAGAGAATTGTAGTCACTCAACATTTTAACCACTTAATTATTTATTTTTAGGCTTAATTATTATTATGTTCATGAATCTTTTACTGAGATTTTTGAAAAGTAAATTCAAAAACTCAGTCTAATAATTAAATTTGAATCAACCAAAAAACATATAGTTATAAAGGAATTAGCTATACGTTAGGGAATTTTTTCTCTTAGGGAAGTACTGTGCCTTATTTAAGTTACCTTTTAGGTAAAATGAGGAACACTGAGCACTTTGTAGAAGAGCTCATTCGCTATCCTTTGATTTACTAATGCATCAATCGATAACACAATAAGTATACATACATATATAAATGTTCATTAATGTGTTACATGTCCTAATAACTTAGTATCAATGATATATAATTCCCGAATTCATAAAAAAATGAAGAGAAATTCCGTCTTACTAACTGAAATAAACGCTACAATTGGATCTGAGAAAATGCATCCGAAATGTAATTTTGCTATCATAGTGCCATAATTTTTAATTAATGGAAGAAGGAAGACAAAAAAATTTTTTTCATATTATCAATATTTCCAGTTATATAAATATATTTTAGTGAGAAGTGACGGTGTAGTGCTTTTTTTTTCCTAAATCTAAAAGAGCGATTTCATTTCAAGTAATACCCAAGCTTTTCCTAAACATCCATCAGTTATCCCCTTCCCTTAAAAGATATTCATTACCCTTATTCCTCGGATTAAAATAAAAGTCATTTAAAGTATTCATTTCCTTTCCACTTCAATTCTCATAACTTTCGGTATTAAATTTCTCGGTCTATTTCAATTCCTTTTAATCAAAATACGATGCGAGAGAGTTTTAACCTAAGACAAAACAATGTAACAAGTTTCTGCAAAAATAACACTCCGGGACAATAGAAATTTAAATTATAAAGCAACATCAACGGAAGATTTCTCTTTCTCTAGGAGGAATGGGTTTCTTTACTTACCTCCTCCTTTTGTTTTCCCAGTGACTTCTTCGCTGGGTTCGCCCCGCCCGGCATTGTTAAAGGCAGTGAGCGTGAAATGGTACTTGGTTCCGCATTTTAAACTCTTTACAATGGCGCTGTTCCTTTGTGGGGCGACATGAGATTCCTCTGCTAAGTCCCCGGATTCGCTCCGATATTGCAGAATGTAACCTTTAAAATTAAAAAAAGGATTTAATTATTTCGGAGCTTTAGGGCTGGTACTGTTTGCGTTGCTTGCTTTATATGCAAACTACACCTCAAATGGGGAATGTTGCAGTAAATTTTAAACTCATTCGACTTAACAATGTTTTTTCCCCTTATTATTATTGTTTTCTTTTTCTGTTTTGTTTTTTTAAATATATATCTACCTGTGAGAAAGTTTCAAAACGTTGGATGATTTTCGAAGATTATTTTCCAGTAGTATTACGGGATTTCTTGATTTTCCGGTCCTGTAAAAAAAATTTACTTACCAATAGTTTCCTGAATTGCTACAAGTTGCATCATGCAGGCTTCTGACTGTTGTAACATGTACTGTACCTTTTTGTGTTAAGTCATGCTCATCCTCTTTTTTAGCCGTTTAACCTGAAATTTTACACCTCAAATGGGGAATGTTGCAGTCAATTTTAAACTCATTGGACTTAACAATGTTTTTTCCTCTTATTATTATTGTTTTCTTTTTTTTTTTCTTTTTTTTAAATATATATCTACCTGTGAGAAAGTTTCAAAGCGTTGGATAATTTTTAAAGGTTATTTTCAAGTAGTATTACGGGATTTCTTGGTTTTCCGGTCCTGTAAAAACTTTACTTACCAATAGTTTCCTCAATTGCTACAAGTTGCATCATGCAGGCTTCTGACTGTTGTAACATATATTGTACCTTTTTGTATGAAGACATGCTCATCGTCTTTTTTAGGCATTTCGCCTGAAATTTTACCACGGTCCTTTTGGATTAACTGCGCTCCAAACAGTAGCAGATTTTTTGGAGCCGGGGGCCCCGCGCTGTTTGTCATTTAAGGGTACAAGATATTACAATTCGTTCATCAGTTCTTCTTTTATAGAAGAAAATTATTTTTCTTTCCTAATAACCTCTTGTTATAATCATTATTACAATGTTTCTAAATATTAATTCCATTTTAGTGAAATTATATAAGATTAAGGAGTTATCGCTTTAACTTGTTAAACTAGATATTTATCCACCATCTTGGAAGTAAATTAGTCTGAAATATTTATGTACATTAAAGTAGGTCAATTGACTTTAGGGGTTCTCTAAAAATCATTTAAAGATGCCTTATGTGAACATTTTTTCAAGAAAAAAATGTATGGGAGATGGTCAATTTTTACATTTTGGTGATCCTCCTAAAAACTATTTCTGCATCCGCTGGCCTCGAACAAGGACGTAATGCAGTCTTTGGATAGTGTGGAATTGAAAGCAGGCAAGATGTTCGGTAATGGCTTTCAATTCTGCTCTAGCTTCGGTCATATTTGCTTAAATGATTAAAAGACCTTTTAGTAAGTCAGAGAGGTGCCGAGCAATAATTTTAAACCTTTTTAAGTTTTTTTTTTTTTTTGAAAAATTCCTGTTTATTTCAGAAGCGTTAGGGGTTTTATTGGGAAGAATTTCGAACTCTTCGGTAATATTACATGCAATTTCAGGAGGGTTACTGACATTTAGAGGGAAATTAGTAAGTTTTATGCCAGATATGCTACTGACAGACGTTTGGCATATTATCTGCCCCTTATTTTTAAGGAACGTTCCTGATTTATTTTTAAAACGTTCGTTGTTTGGAACGTTCCTGAAGTGTAAATATAATTTTGAAAAAAAAAAAATTAGAGAAAAGAGCTTTTTATTCTTGTTTTTTAAATAAAATAAAAATATATAAAGTCTTTAAAAAGATTACTTCTCATTAAACATTAATTGACTTAAATAATTTTACTAAACGTAAAATATACGTGAAAAATAGAACTAGGAAAAATTACATAGCACAAAAGCCTACACAACGAACAATGACCGGTATATATACAAGCATATCCGTAACAAGGAATAATAAATTTTAATACGAACATGTAACGTATACTTTCAAAATTAAATTCTTGTAATAACTTTATTGCATGAATTGAACTACTCAATTTCAAAGTTAATTGATAGTTAAGCTACTAATTAAATACCAAGCATAGATGAACTTGATATTTAATTGAATTTCTTTTTAAATTAGTTTAAGGTGTTTTATCCCTCTATTTTTTATTTTTTATCTAAGAGATTATATGTAAAAATAATTTCAATAAAAAAAATAATAACGACAATTAAAACAAGTAAATAAACATGTACATAAGAATAAAACCCGCGGTAAGAGTAACTTGCTATTTCTTTTGTTTATTTGTTTAACCTCTGATGTTCAAAAACTGCATTTCTTAAGCGATTCATTTACTTTATCTTATCAATTCATTTATTTTGAAAATTGGAGAATTAATTGTAATTTTGATTTTTTCATAATAAAACGGTAACTAAGTTTTCCCTGAATCTTTAATTTGCACTTTACATGCATAACTCACGATATCATTCTTTTGAAACAAAATCGCTGAATAAGATAGATTTGTTGTCTGCGTAATTTTTAATTCAATATCTAATCGAGAACTAAGTGAAAATAACCAAGAATTAAATGAGAGAATAAAATGCGTTTTATTAATAACTTGTTAGAATTTTCCTCCACAAATAAGCAAATTAGAATATCGAATACATTATGCTTTGGTATGGAACTTTTAAAAACTAACACGATTATTTTTGCGTCAAAAAAAAAATGATAATTTGGAAAATTCATTTTTTTCTTTACATTTTTCAAACATTTTCATAAACAGGTACGTTTGATTTCAAGGTCTCACCACTTCAACTGTTTTGACCAGCAACAAATATCAAAGAATTTATGCTTAAAATGGTTTTTTTTCTGTATATCATTCATGTTTAAAATATTCATCTTCATATTAACATATCATAATTTCGTATGAATTACTTCCCCCATCGCTTCATGCATTAATAACGCATCGTTCAAAATTTTCACAAGATTGTTATTTATATACACAAGTTAATTGAAAATCCTAAAGAAAGTTTTACTTCTGTCTCTTATAACAATAACAGCAAGAAACATATTACATGGATCATAAATATACCTACAAAAAAGGGCACTCGAAACTTTTGATGTATACGTAACTGAAATATAGATTTTTATCTTTTTTTTTTTTTTTTTTTTTTTTGGACGAAGTTGAAAATATATGAATAGAACTCTTAGAATAGAAAAACACTTTCCGGTATTGTGGTCTGTCAGAAGCAGAGTTTTGTTATGAAAAGAAAGCGTTTTTTTTTTTTTTTTTTTTTTTTTTTTTTTTTTTTTCAAATGCATAAAAGTCTTGCCTAAATCCTGGAAATGAACTGCGAATCATTGATTGGGCATAGTCTCTAAAAACTCTTTGTTCATGCGTTATTTTCGTTTCCGCAAATTAACATAGGTAAATTGCAAAGAAAATAAGACAAGAAAGTAAGACACAATCATTTTCGTTGCAAAGACACGAACAAAGAATATCGTAAAGAAAGTATGAACAAAGTAAGAGAAAAACAAGTTTTGAAATGTCATATAAATTAAATAGGGTCAATTGGGGCAAAATGAGACTTGGGGTAAATGTAAAGATATTTTTTTACTACTTTTGAGTTCTTTTTTTTTTAACTAACTGCTGGTGAGTGAAGACTAGGTAACATACAGGAAAGAATCTCGTACAAATTTACTGAAGAAGAGAAACAAGAAACTATTTGAGGCCTTTCCACGAAAAAGTCAACCCATTGTCCCGTACGTGACGGTTCACATATTTTATTAAAACGTAATAACTGTAAAGTGTAATGACGAAATTTTCCCTAAGATATCAGACCAAAGTTTGTAGTTTGTTAAGCAGAAAACAAAATTGTTCATTAGTACTTTAAAGTATTATTTTTAATGACATATATGAGGCGTCACGTAAGGGTCAAAATGACCTTTTTTTTCGTGAAATGACCTTTTGTTAAAAAAATAAATGATTCATTTCGACTATTTCTTTCATTACTTAATATTAAAATTGGAACCTCCAAAAAGAAGAACAATGACCCCTGAACAAGGGATAAGAGTAAGAAAAAAACAAGACAAACAAGTATTGAATTTTCATATAAATTAAATAGGGTCAATTGGGGTAAAATGAGACTTGGGGTAAATGTAAAGAAATTTTATTAGTTTACCTGATCAAAGTACATAATAAGTGAGATCTAAGTGACAGATCGTAAATAGTAAGAGAAAATTAAGACAAAAAAGTTTTGAAATGTCATGAAAATCAGTTGGGGTAAAATGAGACTTGGGTTAAATGTCAAGAAATGTTATTGCTCTTTACATGATCAAAGTAAGAGAAAATTAAGACAAAGAGGTTTTGAAATGTCAAATAATTAAATAGGGTCATTCGGGGTAAAATGAGACTAAGGATAAATGTAAAGAACTTTTGTGTGTATTTCACATAAGTTTAATGTATAATTTAATTCTTCGAATGACTTTCTTTTTGAATGTATTTAGATTACATATGGAGGATTCAGCGGGATGCATCACGCGACCTACGGGACGCGGGTTGAGTAGTATTGGTGTAGCAATTCTTAAGCATCTAAATTGATTGTATGTAGTGAAATAATCTGCGTAAATCAACCTCGTGGGGAAATGAATGGGGCGTTTCCATTTGCCCCATAGTCCCTGTGGTAAAAAGACACCTTTTCATTCACTAACAGACAGTCATAAAGCCAAGTTTTTCATATCCTGTTTTATTCTCAGAGAGTCTTGGACATCAAGCAAAAAATGTTATGTCTCCATTCCATCAAAAGAGAGGAAAAAAATCTTAATTTGAAACATTGAAAGTATGTTTTCCTTTACACCAACTGATTTACATACTTTTTAAAAATAAATTTGTTTTTAGCAAAAAAAAAAATTAAAATCGACAATACAACAATGCGCTTAAACTAGCAATTTATTTGATTAATATTCAACGAAGATTCTTTTCAAATAATAAAAAAATATGCATTGCTCTGCCGGCAGCCTTGTCTAGTAGTCATAGAAGTCTGACTACGGAAAGGGAGGTCCTGGGTTCTAAACTCCAGCCTGAGCATGGATGTACTTTCTCTCTCCTGCCCTTGTCCTTTGTGGGAATGAGTTGTTGTGCTGTGAATGGTTGCCTACTCAATTAACGAGTCCTTATTGCATGTGTGTACTGTGGAAGTCGAACTCTACACCATATTACGGTAGAGTTGGAAAAAGTGAAGCAACGCACCCCAAATTGCCAGCTTAGCTGGCATAAGGCAACAACAACAGCTCTTAGAACCCCTTTCAGTAACTGTTGGTATTATTCCTACTTTTCTAAATATTACTCTTCGATGCATTCAAAGTAAAAATTTATACTAAATTTCGCAAAACAAGCCACTTAAAAAGTAATTAGTGCTTAGCAGCAGATACCCTAGAAACTTAAGCTATGTGGAAGCCAAAGAATAATCAATAAAATTCTCATTCGAGAATGCGTTGGTTTCTTAGCAACGGTAAAACTTCTCTACCATAATTCCAATGAATTAAGAATTAATTTAGAGTTTCCACGGACAGTTTTAAAACATTCTTGCCTAAGACCAAGCAACCGTCGTCTACGTTTCACTAATCTTATGCGTTAATGTTCCCTTCATGTAGACTAACGACAATTTAAACGCGTGGTCTTAACAGATAACCGGCTTTGCAGCTGTTACACTCAATTTATTACTAATCTTTTTGGCCAATCCTTTATTAACCGCTCAAGTTTCCATGGAGATTTAGTCACGAAACTGTCACTCCAACAAATCACGTGATTAATGGTTTCAGAAAGCAAGTTTTAATATAAATTTCCGTTATTTACGTTTAGTGATTAAGTTTCGAACTCGTTGATTTGAATACAAAAATGTTATGCAATATACAAAGGATATATGTAAGGAATAAAATTTTCTTCGCTAAAGGAACGTAATTTTTTTTAAAAAAGTGGTTAAAGCTTTAAACCAAATTTTATCGGTAGAACACAGCAAACTGAGAAGGATGATGAATAACACTCATTTAACCACCGTTGCAAAAAAGTGATTAGGAATAATAATGTCAAGTTTAAATTTTTTAATTATGTTTGAGCTAAACGCAATCAACTTTCGGAAAACGAAGTATCTGCCTTTTTGATGATAAATAATTGTTGTCAAAACGTTTTATTTAATGAAAAAGATAGGTAACTTGAAATATTTTAAAGAACGCTTTTAGAGGTTAAAAGAAGTTTCTGAAAATATTTGAAAATTGAAAATGTGCAAAGCCTTAGCAAACTAGCTTGTGCCAATTTTGGCTACAGTATTTCAAGGTTACCTAGCACTACACAGGACCAAAATAGATTTAGTTCGAAATAGAAACAAAAACGAGGGGGGGAGAGAGAGAAAGAAAGAAGGAATCCTACCACCGTTTTCTATAAAAGAACGATAAAAATTGTATGAAAAATCATTTGAAATGATAAAAAAAAAAAAAAAAAGTTTTTTTTTTTTTTTAAATTTTAAATCAATGCTTGATAGGTTAACTGTTAAGATATTGTTTGTAGAAAAAAAAAGTTATAAAAGTATGCTATTTTTATTTACAGTCAATTATCAGACAATTCCTAACAGAAAATCATTTTCATGAAAAGTAACATGGAAAATATCAGCAATTATAATTTATTAAATCATTAATTAGTCCGCCGTAATGAAGCTTCTATCATTCATTTACATTTACAGCAAAAGGGCAGACTGAACTACATAATTAGTTTCATCCCACTGGTCTGCTACACAGCGCAAACCACATATTAATGTACATTCATCCTTTTCGTTACCTTTCTTGTAGTTTTCTTTGGCAGGACATGTCATGTATTTTGGATTGCATTTAGCGAGATAAATGGTAGAGAGTGATTTCATGTATTATTATTCACTACCATTTATTCTCTTCAGTTCTAAGACAGTTGAAGCGTTATATTTTAATAATTTCTTATAAATGTTTCAGGTTAAATAAAGCATTGTTAAAAGAACGCAACAAATATTCCATCAGGCTTGAGTTGGGATTGTTGTTGTATAACGGTGAGTTAATAAATAATGGTGCGGCTTCAAACGAGTATATGCCTAAGAGTAATAATAGAGCAGGGATTTTTTTTTTTGAGCAATCACGATTGCTTATTGTTCTCACTTGACTGTTTTGAATTATCATTTTATTTTCGCACCAGCACCCTCTGCCACCACCACCGTCGCGTCGACCGGCCTCACGATGCTGCTCCTTTTGCGAAAACCGTCTCCAGGTTGCGTCCATATCCTACACACACACGCCTACACACACATACACACACTCATGCTTGCGCACAGACACAAACACACACTTGTACACACTCACACATACATATACACACATTCATGCCTACACACAGACACAAACACATATGTCTACATACACACACACACACACACACGAACGCATACACACACACGCGCGGCGTACACACACAGCACTGCATACACAGCACGCACACATATACATACATACACACGCGCGCACCCACACACATGCGCCTACACAAACACACAAGCGCATTCATACACACACACGCTCGTGATTGCGAAAAACATAATTTGAATTCAAGATGCCAAAAATTCAAATTAATATATTCTTTTTTTTTTTTTTTTTTTGTACACAGTGTATCTCAAAAAGAATGGTGGATTTCAAAAACAGGTATATTCCTAAGAATAAAAATAGTACAGGGATTATTGTTGTTTGCAGGGTGATACAAATAGAATGGTGGGGTTTCAAACGAGTATATTCCTAAGAGTAAAATAAGTAAAATGTTTATTGATGTATACAGGTTAATTTAAAAAGAGTGAGGCGAGGGGTCATCCAAACGAGAATTTTTCTAACAGTAAAAATAGTGCAGCAGTACAGGGAATATTGTTGTATACAGGGAAATTCAGCAAGAATGATGGGAATTCAATTTTTTTTTATTTCACAAATTTATTTATTACCACCAATTAACCACGTTTTCTACTTTATTCTTCATTTAACTGTGTATAAATAAGTATCAGTCGTTTGTACATAATGACTTTATGAAATATTTGTAAATATTTTGCTTTGGCTGTAAAGTAATATTTGGTAGTAATTATTTTAACTGATGAAAAATACTCAATAGCTTAAAACATGAATTGTACTGTTTTCGTGAGAAGGACTCGTATAAGTAAGAAAATCGCCAAGATGTTTTTACAATATGGCTAGCCAATTTCAACATGGCGTCTTACACGACATTGGAATTAAATGTTACCCACTGTTTTTTTTTTTTTTAGTCCTAATGCCCCCTCCCCAAAACCCCAAAAGAGATATATAATTTTGAAATCTTCCTAAAATTTTAAGAAAAAAGCCAAATTTAAAGACTTGGCGGGAAATTGAAGGTACCAAATTGTACCGTCCAAAACAGATATAGAATTTTAAAGTCTGTCCAAAATTTTAAGAATAAAGCTAAATTTAAAGACTTGGCTGGAAATTGAAGGTACTAGATTGTACTGTCTGCATGTGGTGGGACATCTATCTGCAAAGCGCGGGAAAGATGTTTTCTACTCACTGATATTTTAATAACAATATACATTTTTGTTAAATTCATCAAAGCAAAAAAGCAGTAAATTCAAGCTCTATATTGTTGACTTTGAAAGCAAAAAGAGTTTTAAATTTATCTATAATAATTTGAGCAGTCCCGTATCAAAATTAGCTCCATCTACTTAAAACAAATACGAGAAAACAATTATATTTCACGCTATTTCCTTTTTTTTTCCCAAAAATTTATTTTTCTAATTGAATAATGTTTCATGAATGACTTTTTTTTTGTATAGTTTTTTTCATTTATTCATTTTTTATTTTTGTTTGTTTGAAATTTTTTATTAAAGTTCTAATGGTATCTCAATTTTATGACGTGTATTATTATGCCGCTTGTATAATAAAATAATGTGAGTTGATTGAGGGATTTATAGCAACCATGTTGACGCTACACGTGCGTTTTTACAGTGGCGATATGGCAAAAACTGCCATTCAGCTGATCCAAATTCATCTGTAGCGTGATAGTATACACAAACAAGTATCAACTTATGAAAAACAACACTTTTAAGAAGTCATAGATTTAGCTAGTTTTCAATCTAAACGGCTCCCCCCCCCCCCTTTAAAAAAATCCAATGCGACTCGTAACTTTCGTTTAAGAAACAAAAAAGAAAAAAGAGGATATTTTGACGACAACCAAAAACTCTGCGACATTTTTGACAAACTACTTTATGACAGCAGGACTAAAGATGTCAGGTATAAAAGAAATCATTCGGATATGTGTACTACATATACAGTTTACGCAGTGTCAGTTTAGAATTTGACTTCGTACGCTGCATATCATATTAATTTTGAGGCGGAACATTATTATTACCTTACTAACGTTTCGATTACAATTTCAAACATTGTCACTATAGTGATCATTTAACATAGTGCCGAATTAAACCATGATATGTTTCATTAAGACTCGTGGAGAGGTTATATCCCTTGCTAGTTTCTGTACATTACTATAGTTATGCCACGAATATTATTTTTCGCTCATTATTGTAACTTAAAACTAATCTTACTTGAGTATTCTATTTTTCTTACATTTAGAAACATCATATTGATTTTAATTGATTATACCAATATAAAAATAATAGTTAAATAACTAGGTGACCCGCGCGAAGCTTTTACACGTCCGAAATAACGCAATCGTATACTAACGAACTTCTTTAGATAGTGACTTTAAAATACATCATCTTTCATAGTTCTGTGATCTTAATGGGCATATAAAGTTTCATAATCTAAATCCTGTAAAGAATTATAATATATATTTTAGGTTCGTTAAAGAAACTGAAAATTAAAAATAAAAATTAAAGCAAAAGGTAACCACTTAAGAGACTAAGGAAGTAATCGCATGCCCCATCCTCCCTTCTTCATTTCCAAAAAAAAAAAAAAAATGTTAATTAACATATAATAGATGTTATGTCAATCGGAAAGTAGTGTTTTAAAAATTGCCATTGCAACATAACTCTTCTAGGGCAATTAAAAGTTATTGAAACGTAAGTTGCACTTACATTTTTATCAAACCAGCTATTATTTGGCGTACAGGTTAAATATCGTGTAGTTGGTTTCCACTGTTTTTAAAGTACTAAAACCTTTTATATAAAATATAATGCCATCGCTATAAGCAAAATTAATTTCAAAATCTTTCAATTAATGTAGTTTTACAATATTTATGCTCGTAAAGAAAAGCGATGACGAAACACATGGGTTTATTTATTCAAATATCTATATTTGGCCACTAATTTTTAGAAAAAAGATAACTACAATCTATTATATTTTAAATACTTTTAATATTTACAAAATATCAATGAGTGTATGAACATGTGTACAACTTTTTCGGCTGGTAAGCATTTTTTTAATATTATATTATATATATATATATATATATATATATATATATATATATATATATATATATATATATATATATATATATATATATATATATGTGTGTGTGTGTGTGTGTGTGTGTGTGTGTGTGTGTGTGTAAGAATGTTTTGTTTCAATTCGATATGTGTTGTTTTGCTTAGATAGGTAACGCAAAAATAAAGCTCGTTATTTTTCTACAAATACTGTATATTCAGTAAGGCGCTCACCATCTCTTTTGGAATATTAAAAACATATATAAGTTTTTAAACTAAGCGTTTTTCTTCATTAGTAAAAGTGTTATGAAACAAAATCGTAATCAAACCGTCCTCCCCCCCTAAAAAAAAAAGAAAAGAAAAGCTCAACATTATTCTCATAAAAAATTTGAGTGATGTAAGGACATCATATTTTTTTTTAATTAACTACGCTCATTATTTATCAGAAAAGCCCTAAATAATCCGTAATTAAAGCACAAACTTCGGAATGGTGTACACATTGTTTTTCTTAGATTTTAGCTGAGTAAACTGAAACTCAGTATAAATATTTAGGAAAGAAAATTCTTTTTTTTCTTTTATTCAAAACAGCGGAAAATTAATACTCGAGAGCTTATGGACTTTATCTTAGGAGAAAAAAGAAAGAAGGAAAATATTATCGTAGCTCAAGCATTCTTCAGTTCCTCTGAAAAAGTGTTTACTTATGACTGCTGGGAAATTTGAATATTTTAAAAGTTTAAATATTTTATGACTGGATTAGTGCGCATTATGTTCTCTGAAAAACAGCTGTGCTTCTTGAAGAGCAGGAAAAATAAGTCGAATCCTTAGGTTTAAATTTAACTTGAACAAATTTGTATTTATAACAACCGCTGCATTTTCCTATTTTACGTTATTATTATGTTGCGTTAACTATTGTTATTATGATTACAATTATTACATAAGATTTTTTTTGTTTTGAAAACATATGCAATATCTTTTTTTGTCATATTTTTGTCAGAAAACCAATGCCAAAGTAAAGAAGTTTAGTTTTAGACTTAGATAAGCGTTTTTTTTTTCTCTAGGTAGATTGTCACATAACATTTAATGTCCATGAAGTAAATGATTGCATGTTTTCTTATATTTTTAAGGGAATAAATTTTAACAAAATGGAGCCTCTCAGCACAGTTGAGTCAGTAAAACTTTCATCTGTATGGAACGAGTCCGTTTATTTACAGGGATTACGGTGATTCAAAAACACTTTTTTTCAACTAGAGTCCAGGACAGCCCCCCCCCCCCACATTTTTTTTAAAACTTACTAATAGTATTATGCTGTAAAAGTTTTAGCTTCTTACTCAAATTTTAAGAGGGTGCTCATCGAGCCCTGAATTTAAGAATAGCCGCAGCATTGAAAATGTCACAAATTTTGAAATATATAATTTCTTCAGCTGTTTTTTGAAAATAATTATTTTATTGCAATGTATATGAATATTACTCATGTATATTATAATATGTAGCATTGTTTTTTCAATTCAATATATTTTTATCCCCCCCCCTCATACTTATGAAATTTGGGAGAGGGCGTTGAGCACCCTCTTTCAGTTGAAATAGGAAGCTAAAATTCTTCCAGTATATTACTATCCATCCGCTTAAAAAATATTAAGGAATGACCTGTTTTCTGGGAGAACTTTCTTTTAACATGTATTTTTGAACTATTCTAATAGGCATGTTTATAATTTAAGAAACTTTTTATTGTCCCTTCATAGATTTTAATCATTGCCGTTCCATTTGGACTCACAAAAGTTCCGAAAGATGTTTTCCGAAAAATGCTTTCTTTTAGGTACTTTGTTTGCACACGTTAGAATAATTCTTTCCGTTTAACACATTTATACACAAGTGCAGAACTTACGCAATATGTTGCGACCAGTGAAGGCTTCTCTGAAGGAATAGAGGCCATGACCCCCCTCAAAATGCTGAGTAAGATTTTCAAAAATGAGAGCTTGGGCTTTATTATTTAATTATAATATGGAAGCTAAAAAACCGACTTTCAGCAATTACAAAACTTCAAATCTTATTTTCTAATTTTTGAACGTGCATGATGATTGCTTGGTACATACGCATTATCAAGGATGGATATATCCATGGATACTATGCATATGTTAGATCCCGAAAAAGTCAGCTAGACAATAATATTAAACATAAGTAAACGAATAAATAAATAAACCGTAGCAGCGGGAGTATAAAGCTGCTACTGGACAAGATGGACAATTTTTTTCACATTTTATTTCGGCAAGAACGCAGCACTATCCCAGTTCTTCTGACTCTACCCTACAGGAAAACTATGTTGGCAAATATTCCTAATTGGTAAGGGATTAATAAAGTGATATAAATACTACTCAAGAGTATCATCAGTTTTTCAAAAGGAGAAATTAATAAAAATTTTAAGTTTATAAAAAAAAAGACCGAAAATTAACTTTACTTTATTTGATTTTAAAATTAATGCTTCGTTTGAAAAAGCACCACAATATAAATAGGTTAGGTGTAATAGGTTCGGTATAAATAGGTACAGTGTGTTAACTCATAAAACACAACACGATCGGTATGTTTTCATTCTTCGACCAGTACGCCAATTCTTTAAAATTAAATACCTAAATTTATTTCCTTTTTAAACACTTTGTGCCAACACTTTAATCGGAACGAGTTGATTCTTTAATGAACATGAAAGAACTTAAGAACTTACCAACCAAAGACACCACTACAAAGCATCAATCCAGTCCAAAATGCGAAAAATTTACACCGGGACTGTAAAATTCTGTGTTTCAAACAAATGAATAAAAATATAAGTTTGGATGTTTAAACATTTAGCTATCAAAAACTATCAAATGGTTTTGGAAATGAAAAACTCGGGGAAAGTTTTCCTACACGGTTATTGGGTTTCTTCTTGGTGGGGGGCGAAGGAAATTTCCGGCTGCGCTATTTGTAGGTATTACTGATCGTATTTCATTGGATCATATTCTGGTAAAGTTGAACATGCCGTTAATCTATCATTTAAAAAAATCCCCTTTTTTTAACTTTGCTTCATTATAAATTAAGGACAATAAGAACCCAAAGAAAAAAAATGAGATTGGTGGGAGAGAGTCGAGAGAAATGAGACAGTGCCGTATTTATTCCGAAATAAAATATAAAAAAAGCTTTTGTAGCTTGTCCACTGTCTTGGAAATGTAGCAGCGGGAACCTAAAGCTGTTACATCTACTGGACAAGCTGGAAATAGTTTTTCACATTTTATTTTGACAAGATCGCACTACTGGTCCATTTCTCCTGACCCTACTCTATATTAAAAAGATGTTGGTAAATATTCTTAATCAGTAAAGACTTAATAAAGTGATACAAATGTTTTTAACAGGTAATGAATGATAATAATTTATGATAATCTTATATAAGTAAAAACTGAGAGTATGTACTTATGTATGTGTCTATGTATGCATCTATGTATTCATCTATGTCCAAGTTACTTCTCCCGAACGCCAATGAACTGACCGTCGAACCATCTATCGACAGATTCGTATTTTTCACATCTTTACGTTTGGCTATTTAACATTAGCCTCCGATAATAATTAGCGGATATATTAATCAAAAACTATTGATTATGATACTTAGATTTCGACTAAAAAATCCCTATTTTTCAAAGGCTTTCCTCCATTTAAATTATTATTCAATGCTTTATCTCAACTTTTCACAACAATGCTTTTATCAAAATTTGTAGCGTAAAGAAAATCATTGAGAAGAAAGATGTGTTACCATTTTTTTCTGAAATATGAAGAAATAAAATTTCTGCTTTTATCTTGAACCTGTATTCGGGGAATTTCAAGTATTTTCTTTTCGGTTATTTTTCCGCAATCTGCTACAAAATTGTGCTGTTTTTTTTTTTTTTTTTTTTTTTTTTTTTTTTTTTTTGTTCAAGCCTGATTGTTGAACACGTGTCACTTGACATAACTTTTAATTTCGGGATGGACCGTACAAAGCCAGGCGACGCAGGTAGTTAATTAAGAAAATTTGAATGCCATGGATGTTTGTATGATGAATTTTCGACTGATACGCTATCTCTATCTGTGTCAGAAAGCGTTTGGAGAAATTTTCAAAAATTGCTCTTTCGCCAAAAAGTTTGGAGACCCCTAATATAAATAGTTGATGGTTCTTTTAGTCATTAAAAACTCTTAGGCGTAGTGCCATCTATTGGTAGTTTAGAGAGTTAATTCCAAATTGTCCATCTGTTACAACGTTTATTTAAGTTTAATATTATTGCTAACTTTTTCGGGATCTAACATACGCATAGTTACTATCCATTCTTAAAAAATATATTATATACCTAGCAATAATCAAGCACATTAAAGAGTTAGAAAATAAGGTTTGCAGTTTTGTAATTGCTGAAAGTCTCATTTTTGCTTCATTACTATGCTTTCATTAATATTATTTCCTAACTTTTCAAGAAGCGCAAAATAAGTAATTCTAAATATAAAAGAAATAGATATGTCTACAGCAATTAAAGTTTGTTTTCCTTTTCAGTTAAAAAATACAAGCATCGTACTAGCATCTCGTGGTTGACATTTAACTAGTTTTGGTTAGTGTATGTAACCATATCTCTTTGCCATTTAATTCGAGCCTTTAGAGTTCTTCTTGAAGACCAGTTATATAGTTTTTCATTTTACATGAAATTTTTCAACTAATTCAAAGTATCACTAAACAGGCAATGACTTCGTTCAAATGTAGAAGCAAATTTCATCCGTCATACCTTGACGGGCGATTTTCCAGTTTAATAAGTTAGAAAAGCATTTTTTTTTTTTTTTTTTGCTTTACGAATCTAACGAGTCAAGTACTTTTACTATGTCAAAGTACAATTAACTTTCAGCCCCAATTAATTTGTATATACTTGAAATTATAAGGAATATTTAGTCCAAATAGTCCCACATCTGACCGTGGAATGTTCCATTTAAAATTTTTCTAATACAGAGTATCCGAAATTTCTTAGCACGTTTAGAAATGCATAGAAAACCTAAAAAATCTTATATAATTAAAAACTGAGCGTATGTATCTATGTATGTACCTATGTATCTATGTAGTCATGTATGTATCTATGCCCAAGTTTCTTCTCTCGAACGACAGTGAATTGACCATCGAACCAGGTATAGATTAACTCGTAATCTTCCTGTCTTTATGTTTGGTTATTTAACATAATCCTCCGATAATAATTAGCGGAGATATCAATTAAAAACTATATATTAATTATAACACTTAGATTTCGACATAAAATCCCTAACTTTCGAAGGGTTTCCTCCGTTCAAATTATTATTCAGTGCTTCATCTCAACTTTCCGCAACAATGTTTTTATTAAAATTTATAGCGCGAAGAAAATCATTGAGATGAAAGATCTGTTGCCATTTTTTTCTCGAATATGAACAAGTAAAATTCTTGTATTTGTTTTAAAGACTTTTCATGTAATCGGGGGATTTAAAATAGTTATTGGTTATTTCTCCGCATTTTGCTGGAAAATTTTGCTAATTTTATTTTATTTATTTATTTATTTATTTATTTTAAGTCTAAGTGTTGAACTTGCGTTACTTGAAATAACTTTTATTTTCGAGGTTTACCGTGCAAAGCTGGGCGACGCAGTTAGTGCTTTTAATAAAATTTGTAGCGTGAAGAAAATCATTGAGAAGACAAATCTGTTGCCATTTTTTCTTTGATTGTGAACAAATAAAATTTCAACTTTTGTTTTGATGCTTTTTGTGAAATCGGAGAATTTAAAATGATTCCATTTTGGTGATTTTTCCGCAATCTGCAGCAAAATTTTACTGATTTTTTTTTGTGTGTGTGTGTGTGTGTGTGTTCAAACCTGATTGTTAAACACGCGTCACTTGATTACTTTTATTTTTGAGGTAGACCGTGCAAAGCCGAGCGACGCAGCTAGTTGTAGTATGAATATGCGATTTGAGTCATAATAATGAACTCTGGTAATGAAAGGTATTTCTTTCGGTCTAAAAATAATTAAACCCCTTATAGTTATGACTTTCATTTCTCTTATTGCGACGATGCAGCAATTACGAATTATTAGACTTTTTTCTTTTTTTACAATGTCATGAAAACTTCTTGAACCCGTAAAGTTTTATGGCACATTCATAATGACAATTAATTTATTTTCTACTAGCTGCGTTGCGCGGCTTTGCCCGATCCACCTTGAAAATAAAAAGTGTGTGAAGTGATGTATATTCAACAATCAGGTGTAAAAAATAAATGAAAAAAAACATCATGATTTCCCTTCTAAACAATGACGACAGATATTAAAATACTTTTAAGAAATTAAAAGTATTTTAATAAAGTTAATCCAAAAAAAAATGGATTTAAAATGTGTAACCATGGAAAAACAAAATATAATAAGTTTAAGGAATTCAAATGCGAAAGAAAATGGTTCACAATTTGAATGGAATCCAGATTTCTTAAACTTGATTTTAAAAGGCTTGTAACTTTTTTTCCTTTCGAAGTAAAAGCTTATTTTTTTGACCATAGGTCGAGTTAGATCTGGAGTAAAAAAGGTCGTTTTTTCCAATTGCGTCAAAAAGAAAGCTGTGGGACAATTCCTTCACTTTTTATTGATTTATTTAATGAAGAAAGTAGTGCCTAAATTTCAGCTAAGCCTAAAAAAATCGAGCAAAAAACGCAAATAACTCCCGCCGTAATAAAGTTAGAGCATTGAAACAAATTGCGTAGAACGCGGAAAATTCCACCCTTTCTAACGATATGTAATATTAAGATGTGAAAGTAATTTTTCACTCCCATATTTCAGAATTTATTTGAAAATTGGACGTAAATTGGAATAAAAAAAGAACTATTCATCGAATTATATTCGAACTGGTCTGCAAACCTTTTCAGGACTTAAAGGAACAAACCGTGAAAATTTCACGGTTTGTCCGTAATCCGGCTAAGTAGTTCTTGAGCTTTGCGAGTTCAAACACACAGACGCTTTTTGGGGACTTCCTTTTATACTATGTAGAGATAAATTTTTAAAGTGTCTGTAGGACTTTCAGACACCCTGTAATGTATAAATGTTTAAATTTTTCGTTAATTGCAACAACACTATAAATGGGGATTAGGATATTACAGAAAAATAGCTTAGTAGAAAAAGGAACAAGCAACGTATTATTTATTTTGAAATACACTCGGGTGGAAAATGTATCGGTTTGATATTTAAGTAAAAAAACAATTTCACTTAGAAATTAGGTCACTATTCTCCCACAATTTCAAAGTTCAATTTTGAATTAGTATGACTTTCGAAACTTACGATTAGATGCATTGCAATAATCTCAAAAAAACAGGAAAATTAAGCGATCAGTAAGAAAATAAGAATTACGCAAATGCATAAAGAAAATCTTACATCCTATTAAAATGAAAAAGGAATAATAGGAAAAGCAAAAAAATGTGCAGCAGATGCAGGAGATTAATAATCGATACACATGAAAAAATACTTTAGGAAGCACTTTCATTTTCGTAACTTTCTTTTTAATGATAAAATAACTTGGAATTGAAAGAAAAAGCGGCATATTATGTATCGTTATATTTAAAGTGTGTATTTTTTTCTCATTATAAGAACATTATCTAGCAGCCTATTAAAATGTAGCTTTTAAAGTGAATCCTGTGAAATAATTCATTCTTTTCAGAACTGTAAGGTACAGGATGCTGGGATTTTGTTTCTTAAGTGTTGACACAAAAACGGATAGTTTTACTTTTAGTCATCATATTTATAGTAAAATTATTTCTTTAATACCAGTATTGTCTGAATAAAAATAAAAATTCAAAATAAACGTTCTGTAAGGGAAATACTTGCAACAATATTGCATTTGGTGTCCTCAGTGGACATTATATATTTTAGAAACATGCCTACAAAAATCACTTGTTCTGAAAACAAATCCTGTAACTATACAGTTTAAGGAAACCGTTACTCAGAAATCGAGTCATCTGTGAACGTAGTAGCACTTTTCAACAAGTTATATAAACTATGCGTTCTATTTGTTCCTAATAAATAACTGATGAAGTAACAATTAGTTTAATGGGCAATTAAGACAAACTTTTTCTCGTGAAGTTTCGCATTAACTTTCACCTAACCGTTTATAAAGCAATGCTTTTTTATACAATCTACTCTACATTATAAAATTCTCTACACCTACATACGCACACACATGACTACACACCTACACAAGCCTACACACACACACACATACACATACACTCACATGCCAAAACACATACACACGCCACGCCTACACGCACACACACACATGCCTACACGCACACACACACACACATGCCTACACGCACACACACATGCCTACACGCACACACACATACACACATGCCTACACGCACACACACACACATACCTACACACATGCCACCACCCAGGAGAAGAAACATGCTCGAGGACCCTGGACCAGAGGGAATGGACACAACAAAGCAGAAGGGACATGCTCACGGAAGTATTTGGTGTGGTGGATGCTATTTTTGTTTATAGAGAACAATATAAAGTAGAGAGGGTCGGATATTTACAAAAAAAGACGAATCCTAGAGACAGGAGCGATTGTAAAGACAGTAAACCCAACAAGTAGGATTTATCTCAAATCGCGATTTCGAAATATACAATTTGAATTCATGATGTCAATATTCATTTTTTTCGCTTTTTTACATTTTATTTATTTATTCATTTATTTACTTATTTATTCATTTATTAACTTATTTATTTCTTATTATACTATTAGCTGCTTTTCACCTATTTGTTTACTCATTGCAGTTTTTGCATTGGTTTATTTTAAAAAATAGAACAAGAAAAAGGGAAAAAATGATAAGTTTTTTTCTTTGTATTTCTTTTTTAGCTCACGTTTTTATAGGATTATATGTGTGTGAAAATTTAGCTGCGAAAGGCTTTGTAGCCTCAAACTTTTATTAAAATTTCTGAAATAAGGAACCAAAAAACCCTTTTTTACTCCATTATAAACATCCCATTTTCATCCTTGTTTTAAAGAAACGAAAAACGATATAAATCTTTTTAGCAGGAATTTTTGTTTTGCTGGGGAAAAAGAGATGGCCTACTAAAAATAAAAATCGCCTGCAAAAATATTCAAATATCGTATGATACAACAAAATGAAAAAAAAAAAAAAAAAAAACTGGAAGGGGTGTTGTATAAATCACTAAGGTATTCATAAAAGAAACGATGTAAGTTTTAGTAATTACTTCAGTTACGTCATCCTACGCTAGATTATTTCAACGAGAAATAACAAATATTTTTTTATCAAAAGCGAGACAGTTCTTTTTTTTTTTTTAATAATATTTCATACGTTCTTCAGAATGAAAAAAAAAAATGGTTGTCAGTTTTTTCCACGAAAGAAGCATTCACATATTCCTAAAACTGTCAAAAAAAAATGAGAGAGAGAGAATTGCATTGCGTAACTTTATATAGTGACAAATTTTAATAATGCGAGACAGATTTCAGCCAGCAACAGTTAATAGCGTGAATTATTAAAAGAGAAAAAGCGTTTTTTGAATAAAACTCTGACATTTTGTGCGAGGAAGATTTGACATGGAAAGAAAATTGCTCATGCTACTTGGTTTGACTGATATCGACAAGAAAAAGCAATAATAAGAAAGATATTGCCATACATTAAAAATTGATGTTTGCGTGGTCGACTGAAAAATATTCACTGATAAATGATAGGGCGGAAGCTATTTCTCAGCCAGTATTTTGGATAGTTGTTTCCATCCATTAACGAGATTACTCGTTGACGTTTGAGCAATAAATTTCCTGTAACAGCAGAAATAAAAGGCTGGTATCTTACTATTTTCGTCATGTGCAAATTCAGCACTGGATTTTGAATACAACTGTCATTTTGTTATGTTGAAAAATTTAAAATAAATGTTGATTTTTTTTTCGAAAACTAACGAAGCAACGATATACTGTTGTCTAATATATTAAACATAATTGAGAGGATTAAAAAATAATTTTTAAGTTTTAAAAAAAGGTGAGGTTAGAAAAAAAAAGTATCCATATTATTTTCTAAAATATGAAAAATAATAGTATTAATACTATTGTTCTCCATGTAAACTTCTATACTCCCATTCTGATGCATTAAATTCATCTAAGTAAGTCTAAATTTGTATCTAAGTGGTTATATGTACAGAGGGTGGCCAAATTATTACACTCAAACATTTTTTTTCTTGGGGGCGGGGGGCTTTTTTACTGTTTTTTATTGTTGTTACAAAGTTCTACTTTTTGAACGCACTTTAAAGTTTATTCAAACGTTTTTAAGTTTAGCCTTCAAACAATTTATTTATTATTATTATTATTAGTTTAAATGTGTCAGTGTCAGTGTCTGTTAAAATTTCAAGTGCAAACTTTTTTGTGTGTGTGTGTGATTTTTGGAAAAAAATAACAATTTTATGTATAATACTAGATAACTTAAGTAGAGTAGCCATATCATTCACTAAAATCATGCCACGCCGAATCTAAGTCGTGATAGCAGCTCAAGGCGGAGTTACTAAAGATTGAAAAGAGTTATCACACATTTAGAAAAAAAAACTATCTCTAACTCTATACTGCTAACTTAAATGCATTTACTTAAGTTGTTTTATTTTTAAACTTACCTGTTACTGGTGACATCTCCGATACTGTCCATTGTAATTCGATGGAAAACTCTGATTGATTTAGAATTCTCAAAATTGGAGATTTAGGAGGATCTAAAATGAAATATATGAGTAAAATTTTAAGAGAATATAACATAATATTGCTTACTAAAAGAGAGATAAATTACATATTTTTTCACCAAACTAAAAAAAACTCACATTATACGCATATTAACCAGCATTTAACAACAAGTATTTATTTAAGCAGTAAGTTACCGCCTTTAACCCATTAAGCGCCGCTATATGAACCACATTGAAATTACTTAAGTTTTCATGTGTTTTGATATTCAATACACATCTCTAATCATATGTAGCTGAAATTTCGCAAAAATATTTATTAGGTTAGGAGATATGGTATGGTCCCAAAATGGGAGACTTGGCGTTTAATGGGGACAACATACATATCCCTGCCACTATGTTGATACTTGAATAATTTCTGGCTAAATCCAATTAGAAAGCCCTAAAATCGTTTTTATGTAATTAATATGGCTAGGTATTGGTACTTTATGAACATATTTTACATATTCAAGCTTTAAAATGTAAAACTTTTAAGTTCTCATGACACCCAAAGCTATACATTTTGGGCCCCCTTGCAACAAAAGCCGTGGAGGCCAGCCGTAGAGGCAGCAGTGTATATTTGCAACATTAATAAGTATTAGTATGCTAGTTATTTCCAATTTCTTGAGCCGTTGGGGCCCTTAAGAACGTCCCCCCCCCCCCAAGCCCTTACATCACTCCGCGTCTGGTTTTCATTCGTGTTAAATTCCTTTTTCTTATACATTTTTGTACAAAATGGAACTTTTCCCACACATTTTACTACCTTTTAGCAAAAAGCCTTAGGATTTTCATACACAAAAAAAGAGGCAGCTTTTTTCTATTAACCATGTAGGGGGATCGAGCAATGGTAAATGACAAGGACATGAAGCACTATATAAAATGTATCTTATAAAATGGAACTAAGATATTTTTGGGCTCCCTGATGGTGTAATTGTGTTATTATAGGCAAGGGTTTTTTTGCAGTTAACATTTCGGTTGCTTCACAACATGTTTGATGACATGATTTATTCATTATCATAATGTTTTTAGAGATAAATGTCTAGCATGCTTCGCATTGAGGAATTATCAAAGGTCAAAGTTTCTCCGATTTCATCCAACAAATTACGATAAATAGTTAAAATATAAAGTGAGACAGTTATCGCATTATATCTGTGATCTAAACGATTTCGATTAAAGTTTTCTTTCTCAACTATTTGAAAAGAATTTGGCGATTCACAAACAAGTGATCCTGCACTCATCTTCTTGTTTTAAGCTAAAATATATTATTTTAATAGTGTTTGAAGCTCGTAGCAAAGTCAAAAATTCTTACTACATTTTTGATTTAAAAAAAAAAAAATAGTGAAGAAATTTCTCTATTGAAATTCAACTTCCCTAATTCCCTTGAAGGGGGAGCGCCCTCAAGGGGGAGGGGAGCATGGAGCTGACTGAGCTATAAAATTATTTTATGGTGGGGGAAGGAATAGTTTTAAAGGGAATTTGAACTTCTTTTACGGAAATCTCTTTCGTGATCTGTAGAAGTTCAAAGAGATGCGTCATCCTCCTTAGGGAGTATTGGCACCCCTGTTTCTCCAGAACTTTCTTCTAAACGAATGAAATGTTACTTGTTTTGATAAAAACACCTGCTCTTGACCTTGAACAATAAAAGAGTGTTTACAATGAGAAACTACAAAGGGGGCTGTGGCTTCAACAGGAAAAAAAGGGAGAGTTCATTCATGCAAAATGGGTGAAGACGATTTCTACTGGGCATGACTGTTCTGCTAATCAGAACACGCCAAGTCTCCCATTTTGGGACTTCAGTAAATAAAGTCCTCTAAAACTACTTTAAATTATTTTTCTTGGGCCCTGTTTGTTGTGATTTGGAAAAAGGTCTATTGAACTTCATATTCCATGTTCCTAATTTCCTCCATTTGCATTTATTATTTTTAGGGAATTTTTTCCCCGTGTAATGCAAAAACAAGAATTTTTTTGCAAAATTTAAAAATTTTTCAAAAAAGAATTTACATTCCAAACCTTTTTGAAAAAATTACCAGTGAAGTTTGGTTCTCTATCATTCATTTAAAAAATTTCAAAATGATATCTTAATTACTTGATGAAGAAAAAAATCTTAGTTGAAGGTTCCCAAAATGGGAGACTTGGCGCTTAATGGGTTTTAAGCTAGGGCTAAGGACGGTGTATATATATTCAAGACTGATGAATCGAAACTGCAGTCCCTGGAAGGCATAAAGAGCTGTCGGTATGTTGCATTAAGTATTTGATTGACCTTACAAAAAAAAAAAAAAAAAACTCACGCATACACATAAAAAATAGCGTACACTCAGCTTTTAAAATTATCGCGACAGAATTCGAAGTCATGATGAGAGTGCTTTAGTTGTAAGGTCCCGATTGTAATTGCTGCGTTACAGCTGTTTTCATCTGGGTTTCCTTTGGAATAACCTAATCAAGCAGCTTTTTGACAGTTTTCCTGGATTCCTTTATCTTAACGCATATGGCAGCCATTTGAAGTCCTTCAAAATAGCGATATTAAACTTAAGATAGTTTGCATTAAATTTGACATGAAATGTGAAAACCTATTGTTACATACAGCGCTCGTATACTTTATCAACTAAAGGATGTTAAGTAAAAATAATGTAAAGAGGACATTGGTTGTAACTACATATTATGTAGTAACTACATGTAACGTAGTAACTACACGTAATGTAGTAAGTACACGTAATGTAGTAACAATATGTAATGTAGCTACAATCAATGTCCTTTTTTACTTTGATGTGACTACGTATTATGTAGTTTCACTTAGTGTCCTTTCTACATTGTTTTTACTCAAAAAAAAAAAAAAAAACAGTTGACTAAGCATACGAGCGTTGTATATAACATTAGGTTTCACATTTCATGCCGAATCTAATGCAAACTAAAGTGATTAGGTACAAAAATCGTTTTACATGTTAATAACATAAATATGTCGGGTCAGTTAGAGTAAGACCTCCTTCGTACACAAAAGGCGGTTAGTTGAATCAACTTTTCAAAAAAGTTGCTTGTTAACTAGTTGACTGGCGTTTTTCGTTGTCTTTACACGAGGCAACTCAATTGAATCAACTTTTTTTTTTTTGTAATAAGCCAAATGTCTTCGAACAGCTCCTCTACGACGTTGTTAAAACTGAATTGAGTTGACTCAGCTTGTTTACTCGTGGGTAAAGCTGATTCAACCCGTTGGATGAGAATAGTTGCGGCACATGTGTCTGGAGTGCCTGATGAGTTGGCTGTCGTGTGAAGGATGAGGGGCGATTCCTTCACTTTTCTAGCAGGCTACACTTAATGATTCCGTTTGAAAGTTGATTCAATTAAGTTGCCTCCTGTCTAGATGGCTTGAACGGAAACAGAATTTCAATGACGCAGCTTTAGATCCTTCCCTTTTTTTGGTTGAGTTGAGGCAACAAATGTCGGGCATTATGTCCACGACTGCTTACTCTCTGAGAGTAACAGGGTATGAAGAATGTCACTTTATGGTTGTTTATGATTGCGAATGAAATCATGTTTCCTTTTACTTAAGAATGTTTCCTTTTGCCCCAGAGTGTTTCCTTTTACTTCAGAGTGTTTCCTTTTGCCCCAAAGATTAAAGGGTAAGTAGAACAACTCATTTACTTCCCCGTACAGTTGATATAATTAAATAACAGTTACATTGCCATAAACAGTCCGTTTCTAAGTTTAAGTACTACACCAACAATGTTCAATATGTGGCCCGCAAGTCGCATGTGATCCGTTGACTCCTCCAAATGTAATCCAAGATTTTTTTTTCCTATTTTTTTTAATTATGTAAGATAAATTGCAAGCTAAATTTATGAAAAGTATAAACAAAAGTGTAGTTTACATCAAATTAAATCTTTTAAAAAATAAGAAAAATGGTGAACTTAGTTTGGGGTAAATCGAGACACCTAATTGTATATCGAAAATAGCTGGAAAGGTGAAATTCATAAGTGAATATTTTTAGTAACCTTCCACAAGACAAGAACTAGCTGAAACCAGTTACTTTGCATTTGTGGATATGTTATAGTCCCATTTCTACTATCTCCAGTGAAAAGATAGACAGGGTTTATAAAGTTTTGCATTGATGAAGTAAATTTATTTACAGAAGACTAGTGAATATTTGTGCGCAATAATTGTTGTTATTATTATTATTATTTTGATCCTTATCTCAACGAATTAGACACATTATCATCTAAAGGGTCTGTCTTTTTCTTTTTTGGAGGGGAGGGGAATACTCAGATTATTTTTGCTGGTATATCTTTTCTACCCCTTCTTCTACATCCCTTATGTTTTCGCTTTTTTTCTTCAGAGGTGTAATTTTCTCCATTTGAAAAAAAAAAAAAATCCATAAGTTAGTGTATAGTAAATTGAAACTTCCGGATTTTGTAAGAAAAGTATCCACATCATTTCGTAGTATGGAAGTATGTATTAAAATTAAAATATTATATGAATAAGACATTTCCAAATAAATAATGAAAGACATACAAATACGATTTTCATAGCAGGTGAAAATACGACATACATTTTGCATCTAGTAATTAATCATTTGATTAAAGTGAATATTCATTAAAGTGAGTCAATAAGCTGAGTATCAACATACATCTTCGAAAATTTTGAGTAATTAATTCAAATAAATTTCAAATGAGATCTTAAGCATTAATCAAACTGAATAAGAATTTTGAACGGCTCTTTATGAACACTAACATGCAGATAATTATTTATGCCCTTAAAAGTGTAATAATTAGCTTCCTACATGATAACTGGAAAGATGTCGATTAATATTGCATTAAGGAGCTAAGCACACCTTAGAGAGAACTCAGAACTTTCCCACAAATTCCACTCATATTTTGAGAGCTAATTTAGAGCCCTCCCGCAGCAGTTACCAGCTCTTATTGTTTGTTGAGAAAGATTTTTCAATGTTTCATTTATCAAAGGCATTTAGAAGTTTGTGCTGCTTAATAATTTAAAGTATGTACACATTCGTTGCTTTAAATTAGACTTATTTATTTATCTCCAAGTGATTCGTTGGATCAGCACAAAGTTTTTGAGTGCTCATATCAATGTTTCGGTTATTTGGTTATTTATGAGACAGTTAGTTTTAAACTGGAATTATTAATTATGGGTGATATATTTAATTAAAGTAACGAATCAGTAAACTACAAGGTTTAAGTTGCTGAAAATTAGTATTTCACTAATTTGTTACTAATAGTACCCGCACGGGTTTGCCCGTAGTAGAAAATTAAATGGTCATTTGGTTCGCCTGTATATTTAGAAATAATGGATGATGGATTTCTTGCCAATATGCTATGTTAATTTGCTCGCCCATGTTATGGTAATTTGCTCATAAACATTATGGTAATTTGCTCGTCCATGTTATGGAAATTTACTCGTCCGCGTTATGGTAATTAACTCGTCCATGTTATGGAAATTTACTCGTCCGCGTTATGGTAATTAGCTCGTCCATATTATGATAATTTACTAGTCCATGTTACGATAATTAGCTCGTCTATGTTATGGTAATTTACTCGTCCATTTAATGATGATTTGCTCGATAAAATATTCTTAAAATTGGAATAGAGAAAGGACAAAATCGAATTTTTTGACAAATCGCTTCGAGGTGCACACCCCATGCTAGAAACTATTTTTGTGCCAAATTTTATGAAAACAGGCCGAACGATCTAGGCGCTATACGCATCAAAGAAATACAAACATCCAGATATAAGAGAAGCATATGGTACCTAAGTACAAGATTTTAACAAAGTAAAAACTTTAGTTATATAATGATATAAGTAAGTAACAGGAGCAAGTAAGGCTGAAAAAGAGAAAGAAATAGGAAAAATACAAGCAGTTTTAAATAAAAGTAACTATTTTAAGGTAAAATTAAGATCAACTGGCTGCAAATTTACTCCCCGATTTATTCTGGAATACATAGCAAAGAACAGTAACACTTCATAAAGCGAAACATTACAAGTTAAAAAGATTTTTTTGAAACAGAAAAAGATGAAAACATCACTAAAAAGTAATGATGACTGTGAATTCATGTTATGTAATAAGCAGCTATTTAGATGTTAGTACTCAGCAGTAAAAGTTGAGAGTAAGACACACGATAGAAGTGAAACTTTTACATTTTCTTTTTAATATTACATTCTGAGCTGTTACATCACCCGTAAGTTTTTTTTATCACACCATGCTCTTGTTTTTTCTGCTCCTGACTTTAGTATATCCGCATCAAAATTGTAGATTTTTTATGAAGAAAATAGATAATAAACCAACAAGAAATTTTACGATACTCGAAATCAGCTTTTTAGTCGTTACAAAAACACAAATGGTGTTAATAAAAAATTAGCAAACTAATTTCAAGACTGAACTTAAGAAATGTGGATTACGCCTTTAAATTGATGACAAAAAATCTGAATTATTCGATTCGCAACTCCAATAAACTATAGGGGTTACTGCAGCCACTGTCTAATGACGGATGAAAAAGGTAAAACAAACAAATGCCACAACCTATAACTTGCTTTGACGCTTAGTGATTGACAGTAATTTTTCATCGTATTTGAGGGAAGCTTTCTTTTCTACTCTTCTGAAATTACATTTCACCACAAACTGTCTGAAGCCTGTAATTTACCCCAAAGAAAACACTGGAACGGAATGTTTTATACCTTTTTCTTTAGTATTGTTAATCTCCACAAGGTAGCGTATTCGAGCTCTGGAGTTGCGAATAAGGTTCAATCCACAAGTATATGCCTGCTTAAGTTCAGCTTTGAAATTAATTTGTTAATTTTACAAACAAAACTAACCTCATAACTTTTAATATTTTTCAGTCAATAGTCAGCAATGTAAATAAAACACAAACACAGCAAAGTATGAAAACCTTAGGTTTTATTCGCACATTTAAGGAAAAAAAAAACATAAAGGAGGTATGATGAGGGCATAAGAAGGAATTGTAACATGAGGAAAAGGAAGCGACGTGGAAAACTTAAACTTAATGAATGTTGCATTTTGATGTGTCAACGCTGGAAGAAAAGTAGGAATGGGATTGCCTGCTATTTCTAAAAGTTTGTTGTAAGGGTAAGTTTAATTACAATATCATCTTCTCTGCTACATTGAAGTCATTTTTCTGATGAAAGTGATTTTTTTCTTTTTCTTTCATTCGTAAGTACCGAATATTTGTATCACTGTATATAGATCCATACTCCCCTCCCCCAGTAGCTAAATCTCTAAATTTATTCTAGCCCATTGGCAATAAGGTTAAACATTCGCTTTAGTTATCTCTTTAATGGGATAAAATACAGTTGAGTCATTTGTCTGAAGAAATTATTAAAAATTTCAACCGAATCTATCGACAACTTTTCGAGTTTGCGGTTACCAACACATACAATCAGCATTTTTTATGTAAGACTAGCTGTACCCGACGCGCGTTGCTACGCCAACAAAAAAAATACATCATTATACTGATTTTCATGACAATCGGTTGAACGGGGCAGAAGTTGCTACTCTGCAGTGCCACTGGTGGCGACTGGCTTCAATGAGCATATTATGCACCTTCTCCGTGGAAAAATACATGTATATAGCAATTTTCATAATAATTGGTCCAGGTATCAAGTGAAGCCGTGACTATACTCAAATGTTGTACTCACGCAGTTTGCAAGATCAATCAATCGCTAAAAATATCAAATAGAATAAGTTTTAAATCCCCCCGTTGCATGAAAAGCCATAAAACAATAAAGAAAGAATTTATTTGTTCTAACTCAAGAAAAATGGCAACAGCTAACTTCTTATCAATGAGATCTTTCAAGCGAATTAATTTCTGCAGCCGATAATTTTATTCATATTTATCCAATGGATTGTGACTTAAATTGGAATAAAAAAGGAACTATCGATCGGATTTTTTTCGAACTGGTCTATAAACATTCCCAGTACCAAAAATAACAAACGGTGAAAGTTTCAGCCAAATCTGCCGGGTAATTTTTGAGTTCATGGATGACATACAGCCAAACATTCATTTTCATATATATAGATATCAAATAAAAATATAGAGCAAGAATTCATAACTGATTCATGAGAAATAAATTTTGCTTCTACGTTTGTTTTTCACATCAATTGCAAATTTATTGAAATTCTTCCAAATAAAACCTTTTCAAGAAATGACAAACCTTATCTTTGTTTTAAGTATGCGGTTTCTTTTCGAATTAAATTATTTACAATTGGTGATTTCATGTTGCGATTAAAAAACGATTTTTTTTTTCATGTTTAGCTTAAAAGCCAAACTCGTATTTCAAGTAAAACGATTTAGTGTCGACTATACTATGTTTTCCTCACATCAAAACAACGAAAATAGAATATTTTTACAAAAAAAAATCATTATTATTATTGTTATTATTATTTATATTCATTTTATTTTAATAAGGGATCCCTTTAGTATCCTTATGACACCTTAAGTAAATCCCTTATCACAGTAATTTCCAATCTGGGGGACGCGCCTCCCAGGAAGACATAGGCTTATTGTAAGAAGGAGGGTGATGCAGCTTTTATAAGAAAAAAAAAGTAAATTTGATGCTCAAACAGTAAGAATTAGCAAAATGTCGTCGGCATAGCATTCGAGTATCGAGATTAAACACCCGCACTAAGAACAACAATGTTTCTTCAATGACACCAGGGTTTGAGAAAGTTTAAGCCCTAAACCAAGTCCACCCACCGCATTAGGGTCATTCTCGGAAAAAGCAGGAATTTTGCTGCTGATTTTTAAAAAAATAAAATTTCGCCTTATATGTTAAATACTTAAGATTAAGTTAGATCTACCCTAAAGTAATAATGCTATTATTAGTGGTATATAAAGCGAGCATATATTTTAAATTTTCTAAATTACATTGCTAGTGCCATATCCATGGACTAACTGTAATCACAATTGTCATGTCCACGGATGTGATAAAAACAACCGTTTTCTACATTTAAGAACGTGTGCTTTTGAAGTTTTGACTTGAAAGTTGAAAAACAAATATTTTACTTTTAATATTATCAGTTCATTGAATTATTGTATTATCTTTCTTGGTTATTTTAAATCTGTATGCGCCACAGATGTGATGAGTTGATCTTTTACTTTTTATAAATCAAAGACAAAAACTTTAAATAAAGTCACAGAAATTTCAAAGCAAGCTTCTCTTTCTGTCTCACTAAACAAAATGGCTTCTTGACAGTTAATCCTTCAACCAATATAGTTTGGTGCTGCAACCCTGAAAGAATTTATTGGCACTTCATTTTCTGTCCACAGCTGTGACTATTTCTCTTGTTACAAGCATTAAAATTGCAATTAAATAAGTATGGAAATTAAAGTTTCACTTTAAATTTTTGAGAAGTGCACTAAATGTGTACTTGATCGAAAATATAGCTTAAATAGACTATTTAAAATAGTTAATTTTCTGTTTGGTGCATGAAATATAAAATATGGAGACAAAAAAAGCTAAGTGGTTACAGTCTACGGATGTGATAAATCACATTCTGTGGCCAAAATTTAAACAACAAATAGAATTTTTTTCTCATTTAGCAACTTCAACACTTTAATATATTAAAGTGTTTTATTTACTTGAATTATTTTCTAAAATTTTATTCTTTATAGTAAAAACCGGAAACACAAATTTCTGATTTTTCTGAGAATGTCCCATTAATATTGCGTACTATTTCAATCACAGTGTTGTTTTTTTTTATAACCCATCAAATAAATTATAACACCCAACAACGAAGAAAAGCATTGATGAAATCAGATAAGTTCGTAATCGAAGGAACCGTTTTATGAGATCAAACCATGGAGTTTATTAAGCTTTAAGATGTTTGGTGCTGCCATCTACAATCACAAAGTTGAAAGATAATATTTTAAGAAATATAGAAAAATGTACAATCATCCCATGCTGATGCTGTATTGTTGGATGGTGTTTATTTTATTTTTAATAGAATCATCTCAACTCCATAGTTGAAATGCTTGCATAATACCCGATTTTTCTTACTTTCTTTATTTATCTTTTTAACTGGTACCTCGCTGTAATATTTAAATGCGAAAACATTAATTTAACATTTTTTTTTTTCAGGGAATAGTTTTGGGTAATCTGCTACTTCTACGGAATGGAAAAATTATCCATGACCCTACTACTTTTTGACTCGATGGAAACTGCACACAAGGCATTCGTTTTTTTTTTTTTTTTTCAAATAAAGGCTCATATAACAATATGATGTCTGTGCTGTCCAACCTGCTTCTACCCATGGGCGCCCATATGCAATATTTTAAGGTGGGGCTCAGATATTTTTCCCATGGTTTAGCAGGATATTTTCTCCTTGAAAACCGAACTCAGTATAGATCAGAGTTGTTAAGTTTTGACACTTTTCAATGACTCATTCATTAATAGTTGGGGAAGAAATGTTTTTACATCTTTGCAAAGAAAAAAGTACTAAAAGCAAGGCAGTTCTAGTTTCTAAATAAGGATTTGAGCCGCCTATTGTCCCTCCCCCCATGTGGGCGCCCCTGCTTCTACCTGAGGGCCGCACCTCATATTAAAATGACGCTAGCTGGCCAGAGCATATGAAATTTCAAAACATTAATTTTTTTTCTAATTGACTTTGGGAAAACATAGAAAAAGGAAAGAAAATTAGAAACAAAGCATTGTTGTTGATTCTATTATTAAATTCACTTGTCTTTCAGAAACAAGCTTTTAAATATTTGACTGCAAGTTCGTGTCACTGTCATATAGGTAGCCGTTCGAGACACCCGAATTAGTTTCAGGGTCCCGGACGCTACCCGCGGGTGGCAGGTAAAACACCAATGTCTTACGGTTTAACAGGCTTGTCATTTTAATTTTGTCGAGAGGAAAGGGGGTCAAAGGGTGTTCACTCAATTTATATTATATATATTAAAAAAAGAGAAACGATCAAGAAACCACACCCACGTACACACATTTACACTAGTTCATCAAAGCCAACTGCCCGGGCTTAGTCCCCCAAAATGACCGGTATGCTGCAGAACGTTTTAAAAATTTTTCAATTTATTAGTGCTATTTTCGCAAAATATAAGGGTTGCCCAAAAGAAAAGTGGACAAGTTGAATAAAAATAACAATTTTAATGCAAGCTAAGGAAATCTTCATGGGCGTTGAGGCACAGGTCCCAGCGTTGCAGCAGCAGGTCTATGCTTTCAAGGGCGCCCATATGCAAAATTGTAAGGGGGGCTCAGATATTTTCCCTATGGGTTAGGAGGGTATTTCCTCCATGGAAACCGATTTCAGGACAGATTAGAGTCATTAAAATATTTCATTTTTAATAATATGCTGGAGAATAAATGTTTTTACATTTTTTCAAAGACAAAAGTACCAAAAGCAAGGAAGTTCTAATTTCAAAGGGGGAGGGGCTCGAGCCTCCCCCCCCCATGTCCCCCTATATGGGTACCCTTGGATGCTTTCGCTGTAGAAAGATCGGAGCTGATTCCTGAGGAAGTCCTGCTCGGCTTCCTTCACTTTATCGTCCGAATGGAAACCTTTCCCCTGTAATGCTCTCTTAAGTGGCCCAAAGATGTGGAAGCCACCGTTTGACGAGCTCGGACTAAACGTGGGTGCTCCATAAGTTCGCAACGGAAAATTTGTTTAGGGTCGTCTTGGTTTCCAGGGATGATCATGGATGATAGTGTGAACTGTTCCTTTACTCAGGTTGAGTTCGTCACTGATTTCACGGGTCTCCTAATCTTTCGATTTGCTCGGATCATTTCATCAACGAAGGCAATGGAATAATTGGTGATCACGATATTTGCTTGGTCCGGTCTCGGCTGATCTGATATCGTGTGCCACCCTCAACCGTACTGCACTCTCCGATCTGGACGCATCCATTGATAGTACGACTTTCCCTTTGTACAATCTCCTATTCTGCAAACAGGTTTAACCGCTGAACGGCACTTGAGGATGCATACCTCATACCACCCTTTATATACCTGCGCAGTGATGCTCTAATTGAATCATTCATTCTGATGTTATTGCTCTTGTCCACTTTCATTTGGGCAACCCTTATATTTTGAGTTAATAAAAAGGCTACTAAAAAGGCTGTGAAGTCGGAATCGGACTGACTTTGGAGTAAAGGAGTCGGAGTCGTTCGAAAACATGCCGACTCCAACTCCGACTCCGGGCTTTTTTTTTTTTCATTTTTTAAAAAACTGACAACCAATTAGTTAGATTACATGTATAAAAGCCTACTAATAAGAAAATAACTGCCATTGTCGCAACCAACTGGCTTGATTAATCATCGAACTTTCTGTAACAGCTACCTAAGCCGTCGCCTAGTTTGCATGTCTTTTAATTTTATTTAACTGATAGTTGCTATCAGTTAAGTGTCAGCAAACAGTTTTGTCGCCCAACATTTTGTATGTAATCATTTTCAAATAACAATAATAGTACTATATGTTTTACCTCGATCTCAGTTATAAAAAATAATAAAAGGAATGTATCCCTTGAGCAAGTCTGGAAACGTCTGAGAGTGCTTGGTAAATTCAAATAACAGTTGGCACCAAAGCGCAAATCCAAAAGATCCGATAATTATATATTTATATTTTTTAAATTCTAAAGACTATTTATAAGCTTGGTTATCACTAAAAAGAACAAAATAAAATCAGTATATGATTAATTGGTTGCAACACTCAATAACTGCAGTTAATCTTAAAATCCTCATAATAAGGTTAATTCCATAGCAGCCAATAAGGTTAAAATTAAACATTGAGCCAAGAAGTGTAGGTATAGTAATAGCTATTTGTTCAAAGCTGTATGCCGCAGCATTTTGGGTAAAATTTGCTCCAGACTTACATGTGCTCGACCTCTCCTCGCAATGTAGTGAAATATTTTCGTTGAAATTTTTGATTTTATTGGGGATTATTTAAATGAGTTAAAATATTTTTTTATAAATCCTGAAATTAAGTTGAAATGTCGCCCACCAGATGGGTGTAACCGGTAGGGCTCGACCGATGGCATTTTTAGGCCGATGGACCGATGCCGATTGTTGGCCGATTGTTCAAAGACAGCCGATGGCCGATGGCCGATTGTTTTCCTCCAAATGGCCGATTGCCGATGGCCGATGGCCGATGCCGTCGGCCGATGGCAAAAAAAAAAAAAAAAAAAATCAAACAGAAATAAATGGATAAGATTATCAGGGATTTAAAGGATCGCTGATTCATTTCATTTTACTTTCTTTCTACGAATAAGGAATCGTATAATCACAAAAAAAAAAAAAAAAATCAGATTTCGACCTAAACTTCTATTTTACGATCACTCAGTTTAAAGTTCACAAGTTTTTCCGGCACATTTGTACATGCATATGTATTTAAGAACATATAGATATATCCATTTTGAACGCCTCCTCAGTTAATTATCGCAAATTCTCTTGTGATGTCTTCATGCGCGTAAACTTGCGTCACTCAAAAACGTTATGAAATAGTAAGTTGAAAACACATACTTACGTAGTATGATCTGAAAGTTCAGGACAAATTGTATACAACCTTACCCTGAGTAGTTCACATTACCGAAGCACATCTATCTACAAAATAGTCACCTTGGACGACTATGCACTTCTGCCAACGTTCGTATAGCTTTTCGAAGCACTCCTGGAAGACATTTTACGCAACCTCCTGTAAGGCCTCTTGCGTTGCTGCTTTTAACTTCATCGTGGGGAAGAAGGCGACTTTCATGTTGAGGATGCACGGTTCGATTGGTCAATACTTTGATATGACAAACAAATAACACAACGTTTCGTCCGACTTAGCTCCGTGTGACTTCTACCTTTTCCCAGCAAAAAAACACTTGCAAGGACGCCGTTTTCTTCCGTCAGGAGAAGATAAAGCTGCATCACAGAAGGTAGCGAAAAATGGCTTCCAGGAGTGTTTCCAAAAGTTATATGAACACTGGACGAAGTACATAGTCCCTCAAGGTGATCTTTTGGAGTTGGATGTGCTTCGGTAATGTGAACTATTCTGGGTAAGGTTCTATACAGCTTGTCCAAAAACTTTTGGATCGTACTACGTACAATATGTACAGGGTGTAGTTATGCTTTTCCTTTTTTGACTGCTGTATGATGAAAGAGCAAGAACAACAGCTAAAAAAAAAGAAAGAAAAAAAAGGAAGAAAAACAAAAAGACTGTTTAATAACCAATTGATTTGTTTTTTTTTTCTTTTTTCTTTTCTTTTAATTGAACATATAACTAAGATTTCAGTAATATTGTAGTAATGTATGGATTTAGGTACACTAAAATTAGTTTAAAAACATTAAATTATGTTGTTTAATCATTAAAAAAAAAAAAAAAAAACTATGAAACCGTCAACAAATTACGCAATTAAAGTGAAAAGATTGCACGTAGACATTTTTTAGTCATCAAATTAACCAAAAAAGGTAACAGGTAAATTACAATATTAAATCATAATAGGAATATTTTTGTACCTATTTAAAATTTATGAAAAGATAAGTTTGCATTTTTCATAAAAGCTATTACAGTGACATACATTTTGCTGAAAAAAGAAATAGTCATAAAAAGAGCGAGGTTCTTGAAACGCAGTTATAATAAACAAACTCAATATTTACACCAAGTTAATAACTGAATAAATATACTACTTGATCTGATGTTTGCACACATAATATTGAACAATTTGATTGCTTAATCTTTTATGAAGCTTAACAAACAAGTTCAAATTTAATTTTTAAATTTAAGAATAACTTTCTGAAATTTAAAAAATTCCATAATAGAAAATCCTTGAAATGTTTCTATAAAAACGAAAATAACTTATTCATTGATTTTATATAAATACAAAAAAATATTTACTTACAACAGAAAAAACATCGATCACTATTAATGATGCAAAAAAGATGGCGCATTACGAAATATAGGTGAAACGAGTATGACAAATACGCAAAATGACATTTCTTGACCAAAATAAATAATCGCTATAAATATTTAAGAAATGCTCGAAACGACGAGGGAGGGTTAAGGGGGGAGGAGTCACCCACTGATTTTGGAGTAACTCACACTTCGGCCCCAACTTCGGCCTCATTTTTTTAGTACAGAACCGCTACCACCAACGCCTCGGAAGAGTTTCTGAATCTACTTCAGCACTTCTGAAGAAAAAATTCAAAAGACCCTTTGATTTTCGAATTATGTCACCATTCAAAACGTCTTTAATCAATTTCTTACATTAATGCTCTATATTATTTCTAAACAATAAATTAAGTTTGAAAAAAAATCTCTAATTTTATGAATGGTGTTACTTTAAAGAGCTCAGAAGTATTAGTTAGTACTAGAGTTTAATTTCAGAAATTGAGGGAGTGGGAGGAGGGGCACGCAAGTGTTCTCGGAAATTCAAAAAATAGTCGTGAAAAATAGAGTTTAAAATAATCATAAATATGGAGCAGAAAAAAACTTTTAAAACTTGCACCGGAGTTTGTTTTGACGTGCAGTGGCAGATTTAAAATATAGCAAAAGTTGCAATTGCACGGGAGGCCCCATAATTATAGGGGCACCGTAAGAGTTACAAAAATGCTTATGATAAATGTTTTACAACTTCCGTGATAGAGAAATAGGGCCCCAAAACGTATTTCGACGGGCCCCAAACTTGTAACTTTGCTGAAGCGATACAGAAAAGACTGCATTACTGTGATTCATATTACAAGTATTGAAATATTAAAAATTTACCGTCGGTTCAACAGGAATCTACCAAAATGGCACAAAAACCGGTTTCACCATCTCATATTTGTTTCCATAATCTCCAATTCGGCAATATATCACCAAATGATTGTCAGTCTGAGAGGCTAGATTAGTTTTGCATTGAAATAAGTAATTAATAGCTATAAAAAGTACGTAAACCGGCTTTGCAGAACACCCGATCGAAAACAAAAAAGGAAGTGCACAACTGGAACGTACGCACACCCCACATGCGAAAACTTTACCTTCTACAGCTTACCATCTTTGAGTTATGACTTATGAGAGATATATACGTACATCCAGCTGCAAGAAACAACGCAATAATTAACTTGTTTGGTAATCTGAATGCAGTATTAAAAACTCTTTCAGGGATGACTAAAATAGAAATTTATACTGAAATTTAAGTAAACAATTTTATATGAAAACAATAACTCTCTTTACTTTGTATTAAAAAGTAAAACAGCAAAGGTCCTTTTTTTTTTCAAAAACATCGACCAATTCCATCGGCTTTTTGATGTATTTTAAGGCCGATGGGCCGATGTTTCCCGCAAGTTAGCATCGGCCGCCGATGCCGATGCCGATGGCTAAATTGTTGAACCATCGGCGCCGATGCATCGGCCAGGCCGATGCATCGGTCGAGTCCTAGTAACCGGGGGGGAGAGCATCCCCTATCAAGAAAAGTTTGACTCTGCAAAAACGTTTTTTTTTTTTTTTTTTCTCTCAAGTTACAGCCTAAAAAACTGAAAGCACAGGATTTGATCAACATCTGTTTGTTAAACATTAAACGGGAGCAAATTGATCCTTTTCAATTTTTTTTAAGGGGAGTTTTAAGTAATCTCGCTTTTAAAATTGCAAAGATTGGATAATTTGATTTTCAAATTGAATTTCTAACGTTGTATGATGCATCTTAGGTTTACAATAAAATACAACGTGAAAATTTCATAAAAAGGAATTTAAACTTCAATCTTTGTTTAGGGGTTTTCCCCCTTCCCATGAGGGAGGGATTTGAAAAAATAAATTAGTAAAATCTGGAGTCGGAGTCGGGCTTTTAAAAATCCTGGAGTCGGAGTCGGCCATTTTTCTTCCGACACCACAGCCCTGAAAAGGGCTTGAAGTGTGAACAAATACTATAACTTTTTAAACATTGAATATTGGTTATAGAAAGCAGAAAATTAATTACTAGTAACGCCTTTATCATTGCAAAAGAAATGAGCTCATGGATGAAAAGATATCCAACAAAAGGTATCTGCAATTTGTGCTATTTGACGTTGTTATTTTTTATTTTACAAATATGACGTTTTTTTTTTTTTTGCTGCTCATAACATTTTTTATTCTTTTTACTTATTTGCAATTTTTTTACAAAAGAGTGTCTTTTTGGCAGATAGTTCACCCGTTTTAAGTATTTCTTGCACATACGAATTTGTGCTTTATAAAAAGACTTATACTGAGCCTTATAGAAATTATTTAATTGAAACTTTATTTTAAACGAAGTATTTCTGCTTAGACTTTATTCACTAGCGACCATAAAAACGACGACAACGTTTACGAACAATTTTATAACGAGTTATAAATTGTACAACATTCGTCTCCTGCGCCCGGTCGTTGAATTTGTTTCAGCAGTCTGCGACGCTGATTGAAAATCTAAATATTTGTCTGCAAGAAAAACCAACATTAGAGTAATCGTAAAATTTAAATTGGCACCAAGAAATGCTTAAAAATACAGTGCTAATGCAAGAACATGGTGCTTTTGTATTATAATTCCAGAAAATATACAAATACATACAAATATCTTCATGAGCTGAAGTGTAAGATTTTTTTTCTTTAAAAAAGTTAAGTTTTTTTCTCTTTAATAAGAAATAGTCTGAAAACTTTCTAAGCAACCGGAAACTCACGTTGCAGCGTCGCGCTCTGTTTTGTTACCAGGATCCTGCAATTTCAGAAAAAAAAATCTTTGAAAATCAGAAAAATCTCTGATAATTATTATTACGTATAAATTACTTTATTAAAAGCTGCGTGTCTCTGTACTTTAAAATTAAGTTATTATAAACGGTAGTACATTGCAGCGCTATTAAATCGATAGTTTTAATATTTGATATAACACAAAAAATTATTTAAAAAAATTAAACCAGGGAGGCTAAAAGGGGGACTAAAACCAGCAACTTGAAAAAAGTAGCACATGCTGCCATCTAACGTTCCCTTATTAAACTACACTTAAAGCAAAAATATTTTATTTATAATTTATTATTTATTTTCTTTAAAGAAAGCAAGCAAAGGTTAAGCTACAAACCTTACATTACATAGAGGTATTTACAAAATGTAGAAAACTTTATGAAATAATTTCATTAATAACTCAAAAAAAAAAAAAAAATCTATTTGTACTTGTAAAAAAGCGCTCGAAAATATAAATTGTTAAAAATGGTAGTTTGATATTTCTGGCCTCGATGTTACTCGTACCTGGGGTATTATTATTCTTTCCGGGCCAGATATATACATTTTGGACCCCTCTGAAACAGAATATGTTGGACAACTCCGCAGTTGCAACGTTAATAAGTCTTAGTGCAAGTTTTTTTCGATTTCTTGGCCGTTGGGCCCCTTAAGCACGTAGGCCCCCCACACTATGGAGATCCGGGCCTGAAACATTTCAGCGTAGAATATTCTGACAAGAATTTTTTTTTCTCCAATTTATGCCTTTTTTTTTTTTTGCTTACTACAGAAATAAAAAAAAAGGCATACTACGTTTATTTACCGATTTTGATTCCTGCAATAATGCCAAAATAATTGAGACTAGTACTTAAGAAATTTTTAGGAATTCCTCATTTTTTTAGCAATCACGATTGCTTATTGCTTTTATTTGACTGTGTTTGATGTCCTATCATTTTTCCCACCGCCACCCTCCACAGCATCACCGTCGACCGGGTCCTCACGATGCTGCACCTCTAGCGAAAACAGTCTCCAGGTTTCGTCAATATCCTACACTTACACGCATATATACACGCACCTACACACATATACATATATACACCTACACACATACACAAACACATACACACACAAACACACACACACACACAAACACACACACACTCACATACACACAACTACCCGCACACTCATGCCTGCACACAGACACAAACACATATGCCTACACACACATACACATACCCCCACACACACATACACACAACTACCCGCACACTCATGCCTGCACACAGACACAAACACATATGCCTACACACACATACACATACCCCCACACACACATACACACAACTACCCACACACTCATGCCTGCACACAGACACAAACACACATGCCTACTCACACACACATACCCTCCACACACAAAAACACACGCTTACATATACACACACACTCGTGATTGCGAAAAACATAATTTGAATTCAAGATGACAAAATTCAAATTATTATTATTATTATTTTTTTTTTTGTAATTTCTATAATTCTGAAATTTAACGTATCATAGACTTTCATGGCGTAGACTGCGCCACTGCAGTTTTTAGGGGAGCAATTTAAAAAAGTTTTGGTCTCCTTTCTTGTGTGTGCGTGGGATGAGAGAGGGTGGGGGGTATCCTTATGGTGCGAGAGTCAATGCTTTTGGAACGATGGACGCCCCTTGTTGTTTTTGAACAATTTTTCTTAAAGCTCCCTCTTTCTTTTTTATCCGTTTTCGGTAAAGCTCTGGAAGAGCCTGCGGGCCACACTCTTCCTAATATCATCATAGATCCTCTAAAGTGTAGGGTTTTTTTAACTTCCAATTTGAGCCGTATTACCCCGCATTATCCGGCATGCCGCAAAATTCGGGGGTCACCAGATTTTCAATAACACTTGCCTGGTCCTTTCCGGTATGCCGGAAAAATCGAGGTTAGGAGAAAAAAAATAATAATATAAAAATATATGTTCAACTTAAAAATGAGAGTAAGTTCTATACATATCTTATTAGTATTAATAGACAGCTAAATTTTTAAAAATATTTACTAACAATGTCATTTGCTATTTTAAGAGGAAAATATTGTTTAATAACGAATAATTTTATAGAAATTAAATTAAAAGTAAGTAAGTAAACCTTTAAACAACAACAACAACCTTTAAACAACCAACTTGTTTAAAGTAAACCTTTAAACAAGTAAGCAAAAAAAAACTCGTTTGGAGGCGGTAACTTACGGGTAAGTTACCGCCTCCAAACGAGTGCTAAAGAATTTACCATAGCTATTCAATAAATAAAAATTAAACTTAAATCTCTAAAAGGATTCTAAAATAATTTATTTAAGAAAATTATAAATAAATCGCAGTAACGATGATTGCTTCTGAATTGATTACTTTATTGTCATATGATTAAATCCATTGACAATGACCTACCATATAAGTAACAAGCACATATTATATATTCAAAAAACATTTTTTGGAAAGAAATCGGGGATTATTTATCGGGATTTATTTATCGGGATTTATTTATTTTTTTCCTTATAGTGGTTTGCTTTCTGATTGGAACTGAATGGGGAATTTTACTTTTGTTTTGTTGCAAAATAAACCTCAAATTATCCGGCAAGCCAGAAAATTCGAATTTCCCGGCATGCTGGTCAATCTTGCTTCTTTACGGGATGCCGGATAATGCGAGGTAATACGGTAAATAGGGAAGCCCTGAACTCCAGTCCTTTCCTTAAATTTGTCAAAGATGGCCTTAATTGCGTATGTAGGACTTAAATGTCGAAAACATTTCTAGGGAACCACATCCCTTCACGTAACCAAATGCAGTAGCGTACCCATGGGGCTTAGCGCCCCTGACGAACTTTAGAAATTGCGTCCCCTCTCCCCGCCGTGTCATCCGATAGGAAGTCACTAGAGGCCACTCTGACCTCCCATTTGGGGGGGGGGGATTTGACTAATTGGTTCGACAAATTAGGAGACAGTATTGCAACTTTTAATGTTCTTTTGTTCTTTTACTTTAAATTGTTTTTAATGATGCTTCGCTGTAGATGTTATGAGGTATAATGTGCATGCTCGAATTTTTTCATTCGGTAAAATTAGGATTTCATTCGGCAAATTGAGAATTTTCCCCTCCAAAAATTTTAGTTCTCCCGCCGCCATTTCACATAAATTTAATAAAGACAATAATATTTGTAATTTTGTTCATAAATATAAATAATGTGCGTTCTTGAACAAAATGCGAATGAATATTTTTCAGTTCCGTTTATAGCAATTTATTCATTATTTTTTTCAAAACAGCTTTAACTTTTAATAGAATTTGTTTCAAAACACTAGGAGAATGTACTATAAACATAATTTACACATTTACAAAAAGAAAGAAACAAACAAAAAATTTTTTTAAATAAAAATCAAAACATTTAAAATATTCTGTCACAATTAGGAAAGCAAAGCAAATACAAAACAAAATTTGCTAATCTGAAATTGACTAAAGAACACGACCATTATTTACATACACACACACAGTCAAAATAAAAGTTCAATATATTTCCTAATTAAGGCCTCCCAACATTTTGTTCAAAAGAGACTTTTTCTTTTAATGCTTATATTATTTATTATAATGAACAAATACTTTGCCTGAGAAAAACTATACACTTCGAACTATACACGACAAAATGTTGCCCCCTCCTCAGAGAAAAAGGAACCATTCGGCATAGAATGCCCACCACCACCGCTCTATGGTTTTCAATTTGTGTACATTAGTCTTTGGCTAACTCGATGAATCGGAATAAAATTTCACGCAACGGGTAAAATTTCTATTTTTTTTTCTTTTTTTTTTTCTTTTTTTAAGAATAATGTATTGTTTCATTTTTCTCCCTTGCTCTTTTTTTTTTTGAGAAAGAGAGAGGGTTTTTTTTTAAATTATTAAAAAAATATTTTTCTAGCTACATGATTTTTTTTTTTTTTTAAATCAGTCGAAATGCCGCCCCCTTGGCTTCTGCGCCTCTGGCGAGAGCCACCCCTACCAACTCCTTGGTACGCTAAATGACCAAACGTAACGTGAAATTGCGTATTTACAACTTCATTTTCGGAAAATTCCTATGGAAAGTCTTTTAAAACCCTCTTTTCCCGTAAGGCCTAAAAATGCAGAATGTTTTTCCATTTTTCAAAAATTTTCCCGAGGGAGAATCTTCCGGACCCCCTTCAATTGTGTATGTTCTATGCTCCACGTATAAGGGGTCCCTCTCATAAGAACCCTCATCCCCCCTCTCCCCTACAAGGTCAATCAAGGAAAAAAAAGTTCAGTTTACAACAAATACGTTAACAACCATGTCTTCAATAGATATTGTGAAAAGAACGAAATTTCAATTTGACAATAGTAAAGTCAAACAAAAAAACCCAAAGACACAACTTTCGTTTTACTACTTTCAAGTCAGAAAAAAAGTAAAAGGTAATGTTTGAGCAATTAATTTTTAGGCATTTTCGGGGAGAGGGTCCAGGACCTCACCCTTAGGGGACCCCTTTCCAGTACCTAACCGACCACTCCAGAAGGAGCCAGTCCGGGTCTGGTTTTGTTGCAAAATAAACCTCGAATTTTCCGGCATGCCGAAAAACTCAAATTTCCCGGCATGCTGGTCATCTCATCCTCGCTTTTTTTCGCTATTCGCCGGATAATGCGAGGTAATACAGTATTTCTTTCGGATAAAATTATTTCCATTGCAATCAAACAATAAAATTGAGGGGAAAATAATAACTTGTGCTGCCATCTACTGACAATTATTGACATTTCAGAAATATTTAAACTGACAAATTTAAAAATTAATATGAATCATGTTATTATTAATAAATGTTTTCACAGCTATCAGAGACAGTCCGATGCTGAGATACCCCTGTGATACTCTAAAGAAGATTTGCAGCCTGCTTCTTAATTAAAAGGTTTTTTTTTTTTTTTTTTAAAGAAAAAAGACGTTTTCCTATCTTCTCGAATCTATTAAATTTTAAAGTAGAACTAGCTGCGTTCCCCGGCTTTGCACCGTCTACTTTGAAAATAACAGTTATGTCAAGTGACTCGTGTTCGATAACCAGGCTTGAACCAAAAAAAAAAAAAAATGCGGCAGATTGCAGAAAAATAACCAAAAAGCCAACCATTTTAATAACCATTTAAAATAACCATTTTAAATCCCCCGATAACAGGAAAAGCCACGAAACAAAATACAGAATTTAATTTGTTCAAATTCTAGAAAACAAAATGGCAACAGATATTTCTTCTCAATGATTCTCTTCACGCTACAAATTTTTATAAAAGCATTGTTACGGAAAGTTGAGTTGAAGCACTGAATAATAATTTGTGGATGGAAGAAAGCCTTCAAAAAACAGGAATTTTATTTCGAAATCAAAGTTTCATAATTAATAATTATTAGTTGACATCTCCACTGGTTATTATTCGAGAATTATGTTAAAAAGCCAAACATAAAGACAGGAAGATTACGAATCCATTGATACCTGGTTCGATGGTCAGTTCACTGTCGTTCGAGAGAAGAAACTCGGACATAGATACATAGATGACTACACATAGAGGTGTGAAATTTATTAGACGCAAGGAGCGAAAAACAGGAAAATCGATCATTTCAGTTAAAAAAAGTAACCTCTAGATCCTTTCTAAAGACTTAATTATATTTTTCAAGAGTAGTCAAAGAACTGTATACATTATTTCGCCCCAAAATTTCCCGTTCTCCTTGGGTTTCCCCTCCCTGGAAGCATCGAGTCATATCTGATAACGCCGCCATTATGTTCTGTAGCTGTTTCCAAAACATTTTCTGCAGCTGTGAGATAGCGCCGCCATTATGCTCTGTTGCTGTTTCCAAAACTTTTTCTGCAGCTGTGAGTGGTGTAAAGTTTTTTTTTTCGTGTATTTTTGCGCTAGGACCACCAAAATAAAACGTTTATGAGTGATTTTGTTTTGCACACTGGTTTCAGGGAAAAGTTTTAGTATTCTTTTTCATGCTTTTCCCTTGGAACGTCGATTTTGGTGAATTTTGTGAGATGGGTAAGCAGCCTGTCCTCTCACCAGTCATTATGTGTCATATCAGACCAAAACACCTTTTCACACAGAGAAATTGCGAAAATAATTACTATTTGCCGAAAAACTGTCAGAAGAATCAACGTTTCTGTCAAAGAAAACATACCAGATGTCCCAAAGAGGCTGGGAAAATGTGGCATAAAACGCTAAAGGTCTCCAAAGATGGAAAGAAAACTTGTTTGGATGATCACAAGGCCAGACGTAGATCAACTAGTAAAGACCTTGTTAACAGTATGAAGCATATGGTGTTTAGGTGGACACACCATTCCTCCAACCCCACCATTCCCCATCCAGTGAAGACTCATCGAAAATAGGTTGCCTGCTCGATGACCACGCAGGAAGACCAAAGTCACCCCAGATATGGCAAAGACAAGGATTCACTGGGCCAAAAATGTTCAAGAGATGTTCTAGAGGACACTAAGTCCTTTTCTATGCTATATCTGGGGTGATTCTGGCCTTCCTGTGCATCCTTCGAGCAGGCATCTCATTGGCGATGAGTCTTCGCTGAAGCAATGGTGGGTCCACCTAAACACCATATGATTCAGACTGTTGGCAAGATCTTTACTAGTTAGTCTACTGCTGGCCTTGATCATCCAAATAAGTTTTCGTTCCATCTTTGGACACCTTTCGCGTTTTATGTCCAATTTTCTCGGCCTGTTTGGGACAATTCGCATGTTTTCTTTGACAGAAACAATGATTTTACTGAGTTTTTTTTATTCCCCCCCCAAAAAAATATGGGGGGGGGGATATTAAGTTTTTTTCGACATTTATCTTTGTAAAAAGGTATTTTCGTCTAACACATACATAACCAATGCTTTCTTGAGTGGTGGGAGGTCTGGCAGCTTAGCCATTTCAAAAGATTTTTAAAAATCGATGTTCGAAGAATAAAGTAAAAACGAAGACTAAACCCGTACTCTGAAACCAGTGTGTGACACTAAATCACTTAAACTTGTTATTTTGGTGGTTCTAGTGCAAAAACATACACAAAAAAAAAAAAAAAATGCTTCAAACCAATCACAGCTGCAGAAACACTTTTGGAAACAACACGAGAACATAATGGCGGGTGTTAGAAGATAAGACTCAGTGCTCCCAGGGAGGGGGAAACTCAAGTAAAACAGGAAATTTTGCAGGGAAATAATGCACAATACTTTGACTATTCTGAAAGAACTTAATTAGGGTTTTAGAAAGGAGCTAGAGGTTGGTTTTACACCGCAATTTTCGATTTTCCTGTTTTTCGCTCCTCTAGTCTAATAAATTTCACACCTCTGTACATAGGTACATACGGTACATACGCTCAGTTTTTAATTATATAAGACAATACAGTTTGGAATGAAACGGATAAAAAGAAGAAGAAAAAAGGTGTGGGGGAGGAGGCGTAAAAAATCTATGAACGGGGGTCGGATTAGGTGAAATTTTAATTTTGGACCCTAACATCTACCGTAGACATTACTGCCTGTGGATTCCTTTCTCTTACTATTAGCAGTGAATCCTATTTGCCCTGTGCTAGACCGCGCTTGCAGACGTTTTAAGCCTTGGTTTCCTAGAAGCGAATCGCCAATCTTCGACGTCGCTCATCGACGTAACGCTGAAATCAAAGACAAGTGGATTCCGACGTGACCACTCAGAACGCCGAATCGGCTCGGGCGCGCATGAGCAGAAGAATCAAGTTTTCGCCTCGGCGAGGAACGACGCCGACGCTAAGCGTGTTCGCTTCTAGGAAACCAATGCTTTAGAAGTGAGTTTTTTTTTTTGACTGTGACGAAGATTTATTGCGAAAACATCTTTAAAATATTTTATTACGTTATCATGAAAATTATCCCGTGGCTACATCTTGAACATGCCGAGGCAGAAAGCCAAATTAACGTTCACGAAGTTCCAGCACTGCACCAGTAATTGATGCATACATTAGAACGTTTTTCAGAACAGCTTTGGTTGAAATTTAATATAATAAACATATTTAAATACCTGTCAAAATATTTATAAAGCAAAAACCTATAGCATCAAAAGTTGTTAAAAGAATTTTAGTTAATTCACATATTTTTTATCATGTCTTATAAAAAAGTTACTAAACCTGAACCACAGGATTGCATTTTATTTTTAAACTTTTTAGTCTACGTTTACTCGTAAACTTAAATTTAACACTTTATCTTAAAGTATTCCATGGCGATGATTTACAATACATATTACAACTAACCCATAGCTGGGTTATCGCTGTAGACTTTTTGAATTTTTCAAGTCGCGCCCTGGACTGATTTCAAAAAAAAAAAAAAAATCCTACTACTTGACGGGATTAAGTAGAAAAACTTGCAAATAATTGACTTTATTTTACTTTCTTAGTTTTATTTTCTTTAGACGCAGCTGTGTGTTGATGACAATAACCTATATGACTTCCTTTCAAATCAAATGGGATATAGAGACAGAAATCTTCTAAAACTTGTGCATCATTCAGAATGAATGACGTAGCTTGGTATAGCTGCATAGCATGGGAAAATGAGTCACAAAAACCCCCTTCTAATGGTCACTTATATGTAGTGCTGTGAGCATCTCACAAAACTAGCTGCGTGAATTTGATCGTACTTATGTCCTGCATTCAAATTTTTAGTGCAAAAATCCTATCGTGCTGGTGATTACCGCTCAATCTATAGTACAATGAAGCAAAATATTTATAAAATTTGTATGCAAAATAGCTAATCGCAAATTACTTTGGCGATAGACTTCGTAGATAAAATGTTGAATTGTTGTGTATATTTGACTAGTTACTCATGCTTTCTCTAAAGTGAACGCCATCACTCTACTTTCCCCTAATGCAGAGGACAAAAATTTTACACTCTCATTGCCAACATGAAAAACACGTTATGGGAAAAATAAGTACTCAGTGCACTAAAAGAGTCAATCTAACACTTCGAATTCTCTTATCATTTAAGTAAGTAGTACGCCCACAAAATCCATAAAATTAATAAGTAGCAGGTTACACTTACCATGTTGTAGCGTTTGTACAATAACTTCTTTAGATGCTGGCCCTGCGCCTTTACTGTTATATCCCTGGACAGTTATTGCGTACTTTGTATTTTTCTTCAAATTTGAAATTAAGCCTTCATTGACTCTCAGGAGCTTTGAAAGATCTACCGTTTTATAGACATACGGTTCGTTATTTGTTAGATCTCTGAAGCCTATGTAATAACCTAAAAGATTGGAAGAACTTGAGGCTTTTGGTGTCTGGAATAAAAGAAAAATGCAGGAAAAGTAAATAAATGTAACTCTCTCACACATATTAAAAAAAAATAATCGATTAACATTTAACACTTTGTCCAATAAGTTCTTTTATGCTTTCAGAGTCACATTTTTTTAATTACTCGTACATAATTGAATGTGTTCAAAGTGTTGATTTCTAAGTTGTTCAGTTAAGAGAGGATACGTAAAAATACCAAATACAAAGGTCAGATATTGCTTTACCACTCCTGAGCCACCTGTATGGTATAAGAACATGCACGATCTTGTTGAAAGAATAAATATTCTAGCCAGTACACGTTCTTCGCATTTGGAAGTAATCTCTTTCTACAGTCTCAATTTTTTAACATTGTATACCTACTGTTTCATACCCTATTTTCCCTGAATACTAACGGGAATTTTACCCTTTTTGAAGCAGTCCCAGAAAATCACAGACGAAGCGTGATGGCGTGGAATTTAACGCTGGGTCTCAGAGACGTTATCAATAGACGTGGACAATATTCTATCACTTCAAGGCATGAGACTTTACTGTCAAAATAATGTTTTCTCGTCTGAAAAGGAAAACTCATCACAAGTGTGACAATAAAGCATTCCATTTATCCTGCGCTTACTTATCATCTTTGCAGACTCCATAAATTTTGTGTTTTCGAAACGCAGTTTCCCGAACACGCTACTCGTGCATCAGTGGCTCTAATGGATGAACGAAATTTTTGCGAGCTTCCATTTGTGCATCAATTGAAATTAAAAAAAAATGCACAAGATGAAATTAATTTCAAAAGATTTTAAGCATTGCCCAAAAGATCCTTTCTCAGAGTATCAACATTGATTCAATCGAAAGTTTGAGTACTCTTCCCTGACCCTTTTTACCGTCTCCATTGTTTTCAACGGAACGATATTTGCAAGATTTACCATCAGGAGAAGACATCTTATACTTTCTAACTGATCTGTAAATGATATCTCTTCACACCAAGAGCTTTCAAGTCCGAGACTTTTATCCATCAGCTCCCCTCTGACGAATTTATTTATTCTAACTCCTCTAAATTTCTTCCTTTAACTTCCTTCGAGAATAATTATAATTACTACAACACATAAACTGGCAGTATCACCTTGAACTGAAATGACTCAAAATAATATATTTACTTTTTTTAAAGCAAAATATTCATATATATATATTTTTTTTTTTAACTTGAACTACGAAGTAATTGTTTCGCATTGCTGCATCAAGGAAAAATCAATAATAACTACGCAAAATTAATTTGATTTAAAAGGATTAAATCTGCGAGTTAAAGCGGGTAATACCTAACTGAAACCTGAACTAAATGTTCATAAACGATGTTTAAAATATATCGCATAATAAAATTATACTGTAAAAAATACTACTTACTTTCCATGCTACTTTTATCATTGTAGAACTTAGAGGTATTACTCGAACATCTTGAGGAGAATTTGTTGGGGCTATAATTTGAAAGATAAAAACCAAGTTGCACTTTCACGATATTACGTAAAATGCAAGAAAATTGCTAAATTTACAACTTACCTTCCTCTTCAGTCGTGATCAACAATTCTTGACTAGAACCGCTCCGTCCTAGAGTGTTTTCCGCGTGGACACGAAACGCGTATGTTGTTCCCGGAGTTAACCCAGTGACAGTTACTTTAGTCTCTGCTGCCGAAACTCGAATTGTTTCCAGTGGTTCATCCTTTGCTTCTGAAACCAGTAATAAATAATTATTTTAGTGTAAATTATGATGATTTTATGTGAAAAGTGATAAATACAAGACGAAAATCTGAATATGGTATAATGCTATAAGCTAAATCAACGAATCAAGATACAACTTCACGGAGTAGACAGTAAACCATAGAAGGACATTCTAAAGTATTTCACGATACAAGAACGATCAACAGAAGAAAAAGTTAGGATTTTAACACTTTGATTTACACTGATAATTATAAGGAAACGACATTTGTAATGTATTGAAAGTCATTAAGCTATTAAAGAAATTTTTAAAAAATGAAGAAGAAATGGAAAATAAATAATACTTTTGGTGATAAAAATAAATAAATGAAAAGAATAGAAAATAAGTAATTATATACAACTAAGTTAGTTTTCAAGATTTCACAATAGAAAAGATATTAACGGGGAATGCTCGTTTTATTATTATTTTTTTTTTTAATACTATATTAATGTGTTTTCAGTAGATTATTTAAAAACTTTATGGTGCTCATTTTTAAATAGAGCTCTTCAGAAACTACTAATATCAAAAGTAAAAAACTATTATTGGGAGATGAAGTTTTGTATTTAATAACTAAGAGAATGAATGTAAAACTGGGTAACTTGTTTTACAATTTTAAAAATTTCATTATAGTGAAAAGTGATTATTCCATCGAAAAATATTGATGTTATTACTTTGCACTGAGCATGTTATTAAAAATATAGTCATTTTCCCGTCTTCCGGCAACTTTCCGAAACTTTCTAAATTCCGAAAAATACTATAGTGCTGCCATCTTTTGCATTTAATATTAGTTATTTTACTATCGATTAAAATTTATAATGGGTTGTAATTCAGGTTCTCTATTTGAATTTTCGTCAGCAGAAAGATTATTTATTGAGGAAATTAAAAATCAAAGTAAAATATGTCTTATTTTTCTAAAATTCCTCTACTTAAAGATTTTTTACAAAAAACAATTCAATAATTTCTACATCTGACAAGATTACCAAAAATGTATTTCTAATAATTCAAATCGATAAAACTTTTTAATCCTTTAAAAAATATTTAGTGATAAATATAGGGAAGGGAATGTGGGGCAAAGTGAAATAGTTAAGATAACTGAGCTTTTTCAAAGTGAACAAATTGGAAATTTGCTTTTAAAATTACAATATATAAAGAAAGAACATTGTCTTTTATAATAAAACTTGCATTGAAACATTATTTTTTTAGTTTTGGCAGTAAAACTGTGCCTTCAAAAAAGAAAAAAAAAGAGTTTAATTTCTTCACTTTTTTATATTATTTATTTATTTTTTTATGGGGTAAACTGAAAAAATGAAATATTTTTCGAATGAAATATTTTATATTTGATTGATAAAAAATATTTCTCGACAAAAACATGAGTAAATAAAATGTCTCAGTAGTAAATAAAAAACTCAATATGAGTAAATAAAAGGATCAATAAATGAAAAGATAATTAAACAATGAACTAAATTAATTAATTTATTTATTAATTGAAATACATGAGGAAAAATAAATGAGTGAATAAAATAATAGTGAATAAATAAAAGAAAATACGTGAAATAATGAATTAATAAATGAATTACCAAATAAATAAATGGAAATAAATTAGTTAATAAATGAATACGTATGTGATTTAGTAAAAGATTGAATGAGTTAACGAGATGAACTATATCACTTTGCTCATTTCACATTGTCCAACGTGCACTAGACTAACTGTGAAAATTATTAAAAATACAAATAAACTAAATATTAACTAAATAAACACTGCACTTAACATTAGAAGGTCTTCATATTTAAAATTTTAATTAAAAAAAATATTATTTGACAATATCAAAATATTTTTTTACTTAGAAGGAAATATTACAACTTGAGTATCAATTTTTGGAAAATGCTTGTATTATCAAGTGTTTTGATTTTCACAGTTAATTTCTTCTTGACTGTAATAGACTACATATGTTACGACATGGTTAAAGTACAGATTGTTCGAAAAGACCTTGACAGATTAAAAAAAATCATAGGAAACAATCAAATTGTCGTATGAATTTGCGGTTCGCACCATAATATTTCACAAGTTCAAGAGTTTTTATGACATCGAAAAAAAAAAAGAAAGAAAGAAAAGGGGAAAAAAGAAGAAGAAAAAGGCATTTCGAAACCAGGGTGTCAGTATATGCTATGCTTGTAATTCTTCGATTAGTAATTTTCATTCCTTTTGCGTTTTCCCATGTCAACAAAAACGATTTAAATGTAACTTTTAAAAATGCTTTGATTTCATTTTATCAGGGGCGTAAGAATAGAGATGGTGTCCAAGTCCGGACCCCTAGTTTGAAGTCTACAAAATATAATTTCCTATAAATTAACTACTATCATGAAAATTTTCTGAAGTGTTTCTCTTTTGTTTAAAAGATGCTTTTCATCATCTACACTGCGATGCAAAAGTTTAGACAATGATGTTCTTCAGCTGTAGAATTTAGAATTTCGACAGTAGAAATACAAAAGTCTGCAAACATATTCAAAAACTCTTTTGAAATACTATAACCAAAATACAATTGCTTGATATGCTTTAACAATACTGTTTTGGATAAAAATAGAAATTTGCTAGTTGCAAAAGTGTAGACACTATTAAGAAATTCTGTGATTTTTTTTTCGTATATGCAAATTTAAAAGAGATGACATCATAGACCTCTTGTACTTAAGGTCTGCGAACGATAACACTTGGTAGTCGAAATGCCGCGAGCTGAGCAGATTAAAGCGGATGAGGCAACTAAGATTTGGCAGTTGAAAGCTGAAGGTAAGCTCGTTCCTGAAATTTCGGCTATTATTAATAGATCAAAGAAATCTATTTATCGAGTTTTATCGTGTCACTGCAATTATAAAGCAAAACGCAGATCTGGGAGGCCGCGCGTAACGAATAAATGGGATGATCGTCAGATCCAAAGCCTAGCAAGTACCCAACAAATGACTGTTCGTGAAGTTCAAAGCTGATTGGGGCTTTCGCTATCAAAGGATACGATTCGTAGACGAATTTTGGAAACAGGTACAATGGTTCAGTGCAAAATGAAAAAGAAACCAGCTCTAAAGCCACATCATAAATCACAACGAATGTTGTGGGCTCCATATCATATGTCATATGGATCGAAATGGATATCAGTAATATTTAGCGACAAAAAAAAGTGGAATCAGGATGATCCAGATGGCTGGACATCGTACTGGCATGACTTACGGAAGGAACCCAGATTTTTTTTTAAGTCGCCGACAAGGTGGTGGCTCTGTGATGGTTTGGGCAGCGTTTTGCTACAATGAACAAGTGTCTTTGACCTTTACCAGTGGTCGCCAAACATCACAGCATTACACTAAGACACTAGAGGTTAATCTCCTACCATTTGTTGAGCTTATAGGGGGCGCTCAGTGGGAATTTCAGCAAGACAATGCTTCGATTCACACTGCAGGAAACACAAAATCTTGGTTAAATTCGAATAATATAAAAGTTCTCAATTGGCCAGCGTGTAGCCCAGACCTCAACCCTATAGAGAATCTTTGGAGCATCATGTGTCGCAAAGTTTACAGCAATGGTAGACAATACACTTCTGTATCGGAACTTAAGCGATCTATTGAGGAAGTATGGTACGAAATTGAGCCCTAAACCATGCAAGATTTAGTTTCTTCGATGGAAACTCGTATTTATGAACTAATAAAGAAGAATGGATGGACAGGCAGGTTTTAAAACTGTTTTATTTAATTTTTATTTCGTTTGTGTCTAAACTTTTGAGACAATATTAATTTTTTATTACAATGTAAAAACTAGTAAAATGCACAAGTCAACTTTTCATTGCTATAAATATTATATAGTATGCATAGCACCTTAGACTAAAGTAGTCTTAGGAAAACTGAATAAATAGATTTCGAAATCTGTGTGAATTTGCTCATTGTATAAACTTTTGCGTCGCACTTTAAGTAAATGTTTTGTATACGTACGTCTATGTAAAATTTAAATCAAATTATGACAGGATCTATCTACATTTTCATGTAGCTGAGTTGCACTTATTGAATTAAATATTTATTGTTTGGAAAGGATTAAAAATTTTAAGGCAGTATTCCTTCCACTTTTATATCCTTTCCTTCAGGGAATATTCGTAAAAATCGTTAAAAATGTTTGGATTGACAAATCGACTCAGTAAAGGAAAGAAAGAATAAAAATTTTTTAGTAATATTCCGTATTCATATGAGCTAATATATTAATTTAACCCATATTTTGATTTTTTTCATTTACTTCTTAGACGGTGTGTATGTGTATGCTTTTATTTATTTAATTTTTAAAAAGTAGCGAAGTAGAGACTACATTTCAAAAGTTGAAAAAAGTAGTTGCAGTTGTAGTTAACTACATTTGTAGTAAAGTAGTTGTAGTTAACTACATTTGTACTAAAGTAGTTGTGGTTTGCTACAAAAAATGTAGTTTTTCCAACCACTGGTGGAGTCCCATCATCAGTTCGAAAATTGTTTAACGCAAAAAAAAAAAAAAAAAAAAAAAAAAGAAAAAAAAAAAAACTGGGATTTTTTATTATTTACGTTGCATTTCCAGTTTACTCCTCGATGTTATTTTTTTAAATCTTTTTTCTTGCCTTCTAGCATTTAGTTTATTATAAAACCTACATACTAATGCTTACACTAATATCAGTATTAGATAACTCCATTGCATAAAAAGTAATTAATTACATAGAAAAATTGATAGTGTGAGTGGACAGTGAGTTACTATTTCATATTATTTTCTTTTTATTGCTGTTATTATTAATGTTTTCATGTACTAGTTAGTGTTGAAATACGCATTACGAGAAGAAGAAAAAAATGAAAATTCTCCTCTACGTGTGCTATGGGGTCTTCTGGACGTTAGACAGTCACACCCACAATTTCAAAATTTTATTGACGATACTTTTGTACTTCCTTTTACAAAAAAAGAAGTATTGTGTTCGCAAAAAAATTTTCACTGAAAAATCGGTCTTAATTTCCATTTTTCTCACCCCTGAATATATGTTGAGTTTTCTTTTCGACCCCATCACACGTGGATATATGCCTAGGAACGTACTGACACCCTAAATATCCATTTTGACGACCCCCGAGTTATTTACAACGAATTTTCTCGTGACGCCCGTATGTACGTATGTATGTGCGTATGTGTGTTTGTATCTCGCATAACTTAAAAAAGAGTATGTCCTAGAAAGTTTAAATTTGGTACGTAGACTCCTAGTGGGGTCTAGTTGTGCACCTTCCTTTTTGGTTGCATTTGGATGTTTCTAAGGGGATCTTTTACCCCTTTCGGGGGGAAATCATTATTAATATCGGTGTAAACTCAAGTTGTGATATAATTTGTCGGACACTTGGCGATATATCGCCAAGTTTTTGGTCGCCAAGTTTTGTCGCCAACTTGGTGCCAAATTCGGCGATTTTTTTTTTTTTTTAATTTGGTTTTAATTCGACCACTGTTGGTGATATTTAGAGAGTAAACTATTGAATCACATTAAAATTGAAAATAATGGAGAAATGACATTAAATTGGAGTAAAAGGAAGTCATGTGATGCACATATCAGCTCGTTTTTTTTTTCACTATAGAGATGAACATTTTTTCGTGTGCCTTTACTAGCTGTCACTAACATAGTATCATGCGGTAACAAATGATTATACAATATGTTTCAGCTATTAACTCTAAATATTTAATGATAGTTTGAATAATACATGAAATAATCTTTTCGTTTTTGCACTATGTCATGTTAGACAACTGCGATACTTTATAAAACTGTTATAAGAAAATAAGCAAATATATGATAGAAAAAAAGAAAGTTTTCTTTCTGATGTAATAATTTAGCAACCTTTGTATGCAGTAATTTATTTATTCACTTTTTTAATTTTCTTTTTATTTATTTACTTTATTTTTAATTGGAAATGAATGAGTGGTACCGTTAACTTGATGCCATGTATAACACTGCGGCGTCAAAGTATTAAAAATTATTTTGCTTACAAACAAAAATTACAAAACATAAAATTAGTTTTATTTTTTTATTTATTTTATTTTTTTATTTTTAATGATTAACTGATTTGTCAAAAGTGCTTTTGTTCTAGAACGAGGAAAAAGATTCTTAATCGTGCATTACAAAAAAAAAAAAAAAAGATTCATCAGGAAAAGGATTCTCAATTGTGCTCTTTCGTGGAAACACCTTTGTAATTAGGTCACAAAAACGTTTTTATACTTTACAAATGTAATACTAGCCTCAAATTGCAATCAATAAAATTTATTTGCACAATACTTGTCAAGGAGGAGGGAGTGGGCAAACCTAAGGCTTCTTGCTAACAGGTGATGGGGAAGAGAAGTCTACTGATTGGTTTTGTATTTTAATCACGAAATGTTTTTGAAATTAATAATTAAAGGGGCAGCGAAATTGTCCTGTACATATGTGTGTAATGTGATCGACGACCCACTTATTATCTTTTACTGTCATTATCATCAAAGTAAAGAGCCCGCATTGGTGCAAACTTTTAAAAGAAAATACTGGAGGGCTGCTTATTAATTTCGGAAAAAGGATGTGACAATACTCTTTTTTGAAAGAGAAGATGGCGATAAGAAAAAGATAATTAGTTTGATTTCCTAAAGCTTTTATAGATATTTTTACTAACTAACAGATATAAAGATTTTTCTCTAAATAAACATCAATATCTGTAACAAACACTAAAACTTGTACTACGAGAGAAAATTGCAAAAAAAATAAAAATAAACATGGACTCGATATTTTTATTTTTTAGAAATGAGGCAGTGAGAAGAAAAGGGATTAAGGAGGACTTTTTAAAGTTTCGAGTAAAACGCGTTTAAAGTTCAGATCCTATTTAGGCTTTCATTCAAATGCTTTTCTAAATCATGCTTTATAGCTGTACCCACCAGAGCTACTATAGTACCATCTCTTGCCCTAAATCAGAGGATAGGTTATCCTACCATTTGTACTGATCATCTCCAAATTTTTAATTTTGACACTTACATCCCTTTGCTTCTCTCTACCTCAAATATACTTGATTAAATACTTGTTGCAATCCTTTTTGCCTTATTACTACTGTCACAATTTTCCAAAGTCATCTTGTGAATGTTAATAGATGTAATTTTCTTCTTTTTTTTTTTTGAAATACAAAATTATTACGATAGAAATAGGATATGTAGGGGGAGGGAAAATTATTAGTTGGGTTTGAGCTTCAGTAGCCGATATAACTCGGCACCACTGAAAGCACACACATTTAAAGTAATTTTCTTATAATACCACAAGTGTAGTATTTGCTTCCAATAGTATCAATTTGTACAAATCGCTAGGTTATCATGAAGTTTTGAAATTAGGTACTACGGGGTTAGCTGGGTGACGTAGAGGAGGTTTACGCTTTTGACGGAGGCCTCTGAACCCGCGGTCCAAATGCTCAAATGGTGGAATTTCGAGATGGGTTATGCACCTATGTTGCACATTTATGCGGAATGGTAACGATCACAAGAGGGTCTTATGTTGCTCAGGTAGTTTCGGCTAAATTACACTCCCAGTGCATCTAGTGGAAAACTGGACGGGGTAATTCTATACTGTGATTAACAGCCGCACCATCATGGTGATACATGAAAGACTGAGTGAACAGTGGATTGCTTTGACTCTGCAAAAGGTAATGGGGGTGCGGGGGGACCTAAGCATACCTTCTGGAACGAACAATATCAATACAACAGCAATTAAAAAAAAAACTTGCTTTTTTAAAACTCTTTCTTTGGATCACCGGTATTAAAATAAATATAAAAAATAGTAATAGCAGCATTGTTTGAATTATCTCGTTTTATCCAAATAAATGAATTCCATGCATGACGTAAGCATAAGATGACCTTTCAACTATATTTACTTATTAGCTATTAAATCCTGTAATTAAGGATTTAATAGTGTACGAAGTATTAAAAGTTGTTTCAGAAATTGTTTAAAGTAAATATTTATTATTTATGAACCAATATAAAGTCCATCGTGATCTTGGCACTTCTGAGCAAAATGAAATGCAACAGGAAAATAAAAATTGCAAAAAAATTCAGCCAGTGATAGTATTTACAGCATGATAAAAATTTCAGCAATAGGCAAAAAAATAAATTCAGTGTTGACTCAAAAAAAAAAAAAAAAAAAAAAAATGCAAACCTGCAATGACTGTCAAACCTAAATTTCGCAAAAGAAAATTCTTTCATCTCTTTTCAAAGAAAAAATGAACTCGAATCTTTAAAAATATTCATGCAGAGAGAATTTATAAAAACGTCTAAAAAAATGTACTTTGACGGCAAAGCTCAATGGTTAGACGTTAAAATACATACAAAAGTCTATTCAGAAACCGGAAAGATATTTTTGAAAGTGTTTTCATTTTTTCCATGATAACTTCTGCAATCTTCTTTTGTACTTTACATGATTGATGTTATCATGCCATCCTTTAAAATTCTTTCAAAGGGCTGCGTATTGTGAGCTTTTGTCAGAGTGCTCCAAATTTAAGAATTTTCTTAGAAAGTTCTATTTTTATAAAAATTAAAAAAACACATGGGCTTTTTTTTAGTTCTTTAGTGGTAACGAAAATGTTCACGTTGACACTAGAATGATAAATTGCTTGTATATCATCATTTAATACGAGTCATTTTCGTTTAAATCGTATACTAAATAATCATGCCCTGCTGAGACGCTCCAATTACATAGAATGCATCAACAAAGCATCAGCCGCGAGAGTTGGAAAATTTTCCGAATGCGCATGTAAAAAAAATGCATGTTTTTTAAGTGCAAGGAAAAAAAATTATTAACTGAAGAAAGTTGTTGGGCTTTTTCAAAACCTGCTTATGTAGGTCAATATGCTTATAACAATGATAAGTGTTAAACTAAGGAGTCAAGAAGTAGATGATAAAGTGAAATAGTTATGAATACTTGCTTTTTTCAAAATTAACAGTTGGAAATTTGTGCTGAAAATTACGGTGCAAAGGAAAGAACAATATACTTACATTGAAACATTATTTTAATTTTTGGTAGTAAATTCGTACCTCAAAAGGCAAAAAAAAAAAAAATAAAAAAATAAATAAAAATAAAAAAAAAAATAATTTTTACTTTTTTTTTCAGAGGGCAAAATGAAAAATAAAATATTTTTGTTATGAAATGTTTTTTATTATATTAATAAAGAAATTTTTGATTAAATAAAAGGATGAATGAATTAATGAAAAGGAAATGAAACAATGAACGAATAAATAAATAAGTAAATTAAGTTAACAAATGTGAAAATATCAATCAGTTAGTAAGATTGTGAGTGAATAAGAAAATAAATTAGTGAATGAAAAAATATAAGGGAATTAATAAATGATGGATTGTAAATTGCATAATTAATAGTTGAATACGTATGGGATTTGATAAAAAATTGCATAAGTAAATGAAATGAACCATTTTACGGTTGCAGATTAAATATTAGTCAATCTGTAGTTTCACGCTCGTCCCTTTGCGAATGGGCACAACACATATGCGGCAGGAGGGGGGCGCTCTCGTGACTCCGTATATATTAGTGTGTCTCAAAGATAAAACGAGAGTCGATTTTTTCAAGTCGCACACCCTCATATATTTGTCCTTTTAGATCCAAACAATTATAAAAAATGTTTCATGTAATTTGAACAACGGCAACCCGTGCCTACTTGCGACTAAAAGTATAAACCAGCACAATATTTTTGGATGTTCGAAACTTCATGTTGATAAAACGTTGTCCCTATAGTCCCACATATACCACAAAAATATTTATATAAATAAAAAAATATATATATTTAGGCGTCCAGCAGGAGGACTGAAACTTGTTATTTTCTTCAAAAAAAATTTTTTTTTTCTATATTATTTGAAGAAAATGCAGGTAAGTTTTAAGTAGTGATCAAGCAAAAAAATATAAATAGTATACTCGATAGTTTGCGTAAAATAGCAATTTCTGCTCTCTTGCAATATTTAAGTCTCCCACATGGTACCCCAATTGATTTTTTCAATTTTAAGTTAAATATTTCATTTTAAATATGATATGTTTTTATTATTCATTTGCAAATGCTAATTTAAAAATGGGTTTGCTTATAATATTTGAACTTAATGTATTATTTAAATGTATATGTAATCTTTCAAAAGATAAATTTAAAAAATCAAATTTTTTGATGCAAATTATAAATTTTTGGCCACCTGCTGGACATCTAAATATTTTTTTCAATTTTGATAAATATTTTTGTGGTACATGTAAGCCAAAGTTTTTTCAACATAAAATTTAAGGAACTTTCAAAAGCAAAAAAAAAAAAAAAAATATTAATTCGGCTCGGCTTGCCGTTGTTCAAATTATATGAAACTCTTTTTACAATTGTTTGTAAAGGAAATTTATAAGCGGGTGTGTAACTTGAAAAATCGACTACCTTTTTTTTTTTTTGAGGCAATGTGGTATGTATATTGTATATTTTAAACAACAGTATATCGTGTGATGGGGCGATCCCCACTAGATGGCGCTGTCTATTAGAAAATAGTTTGACGACCAGTTACTTGAAGAAGCTGCAACCCCTTAGGGTCCTCTCTAAAAAAGTGCTCCCCGTGGATAACAGGGGGAGTGGAGCAAAGACGTCTAACATAAAACAAGGGAAAGTTACAGAGGGAACGCAGAAGGAAACGAAACGCTTCCACAACTATTATTTGCAAAATTAAAAATTGTTCATATTTGAATGAAAAAAATAGACGTATGTTTACTTAAAGCATGCATTCTCAAAATTACATATAAATAAAGTTTTTAATCATCTCCCTGATGAACATGATCTCAGGAAACCCCTTCTCTTCTTTTCTTTTTGTTACTCATTTGAAATAAGATGATGAATTTACTGCTCTCGGAAAATCTTTTGATGAGGAGCAATTGCGAATCATTACAAATTTATAGTTGTACAATGCACACCAACCAACTTTAAATGTAAAAAATAATTGATTACCAGAGCTCTTATTTACAAACTCTGTTTATGAATAGATAATTATCACAAAAATATAAATAGCACATAAACTTAAAAAAATAAATATACACTTGAAAAACATTGGAATACTTACTCCGACTTTGATTGTAAACAATAATATATCCTGTGATGGGGCTATTCCCACTAGATGGCGCTGTCCATGAGAAAATAATCTGACGGCTGGTAACTTGAAGCAGCTGCAACCCTTCAGGGCTCTCTGGAGGCGCTGTAAAAGATGCCCCCCGTGGATAACAGGGGGAGAGGAGTCGTTAGAGATAAGAGAAGACAAGGGGAGAAAAAGTGTTAACAGGCGGAGAGTTAACGAGATTGGAGTCGTTGCGTCGCTTTGCCGCTGCCCCTGTACCCGCACCTCTCACTTTGCTAAATTACCGTGGGGCATTGATTATTTCATCGTTAAGGGGCCTCGGCAGCATTTAACGGACAAGGATTCTTAATGAGCATTGAGCGAAGGAAAACTAAATAGAAGCATAATCTTGCATCCAGAAGAAAAGAAGGATACTTTTTTTTTTTGGTTTTGTTTTGTGATCGGTTTTGAGCGATTATTAAACGCCTGTCATGGAAGAACAGCAGGGCGAAATATTAAATGATCTGTTGATTCAGACGTTTTAGCAATGTGTTTCAAAATACCGAATTTTAAAGTTTGAAAAAGAAAAATAAATAAAGAAAAAATATTTATTAAACAAAAAACAATTTAATATTATTTTCAAGTAGCTACAAAAGAAAAAAATGAAAAAACGGAAAAGAAGTAAATATCAGTAACTTTTCTCTCAGGAAAAATTTACTCGTTTCAGTTCCTACGATTTCAAATTTTCTTGCATAGTTTTGAAAAAAAATAAAGATGTTCTACTCCATGTTTAAATTTTAACATAAGACCATGAAGAAGCAAAGAAGTAAGTGGATTTTTTTTTTTTTTTTGTAAGACAACATTCTTGTCACATATAAATTGGTTTTCGACCAAAGAAAAAAGAATGTGGTGGAACTAATTTTCAAAAAACTTTAACATTAGTTTTTGGTTAACATTATCGGTTTCGCTTTTCTTGCATAAAATTTGCAAATGTCCCGCACGTGACGCTATACAGCATATTTTTCAACAGTTAAAATTATCATTTCTTAGGAAATTTTATGTGTTTCATTTACATTGGAGCCTTAACTTTCAATACCTTTAGTTTGTTTTTCAGTCACATTTTAATTAGGGCAGAATTGTTAAGTAAATTCTGTAACAAATGATAAGAGGTTGAATTTAGATGTCCCGCACGTGACGCTTGCAAATTATTTTTTTTTTCAAGCAGAAAAAATATGTAATAAAAATATAACTACATCTCACGTCTCTTTGTGCTAAAGGTAAAGATATAAGAAAATGTGATACCTTTAGTTTGTTAAAAATATTAAGCTTTATAACAAATTTTTTATAAAATAATTAATAAAAATATTTTTTATAAATGGAGTTCAATAGTCTCGCACGTGACGGTGGAATGGCCATTTTGCAGTTTGAACTTTAAGAAGCGCATTTACTGCAAAGTCTACTTTTTTTCCATGTAGTTAAAGTTATTTTTTGAAATGAAAATTGCAAGCCGTACATACACATCCACACACTAACATTCTTGGTCAACAAAAGTATTGCCAATTATCTTCTTTAAAAAAATCATCACATAGACAGGCATACATCCGCCAGTGTCATTTGGCAAATTCACGCTCCAATAAGAAGCAGTCATTACGCATTTCATGTTTTGAAAGCATAAATATCGCTTTTCGAATTACCATGCAAACAGTTACTCTCGGAAATAACCCCCCAAAAAGGAAAACTAAAAGCGAACAGAAAGAACATTTGGCTTCCCTTTTGCTTCGAAATTTCTATTTCCTGTACATGGACCAAGAAATAGGATGTGACACCGTTCATTGTTATTAGTTTCGGAACTTCCTAAGAAAAGTTTGTTGGCAGGAAATGCATTCGCAAGTGTCGTATGAGATCTGGAAGTTATTCCATTTTCTCCTACGCAAAGATTAGACATATGAACAAAATGCGACTTTTGATGGCCGAACGGAATAAATAGCGGCCTTTTGCAGTTTTTCCAGCTTTTTGCCGTTTCTCACATTGTGCCCCAGAATGTCAAGTTTGCCTAAATTGTAATGCGATATGTAACAGCTTGAATTTAAAGCTGACATGAAGTTTTTCCTCTTCTTAAGTGGTACGCTCAAAAAAGACAGACCATTTGTCATTTCTTTTCCGCTTTCAAACTTTTTTTTGTAATTTAAACTTCATTTTGTTGATTTGTTGATATAAAAATTTGTCAGGTTTAATGAAGAATAATTCGTGTAATAAAAACAGTAGCGGATTTTAAGGGGAAGGGGAAGGTACCGTGCTGCTCTTTAAGAGAACAATTGATTTAACTGTCCAATTAAATATTCTTCGTTTCCAAAAAAAAAAAAAAAATCAAATTGTTTAAACAGTTTAAAAATGTATATTTGAATAAAACCATTTTTGTTTTCAACAGAAGTAACATTGGAGTCAGAGATCGATATAAATAAAATTTAAACAACCCATTGTAACAAAAATCAGCTGATTGTACAAGTGAAAGAAAATTTATTGATCATTCAGAATTATTAAGAATGTGTTTGGTAAAACTCTCCCTGAAACAAGTCTGGTTACAGCCCTGTACACACATGCGCATAAAGTCAAGTTCTGTTTCAGCGAAGTCCGTTACAGCGAAAATTGTTTTTCAGAGAAAACTTTGGAAAATCTCCGACTCAAATTCAATAGGAACTATTTACAAACTCTCTATATCGGTATAGCCAAACGATTTCGCGGATCTCTTGGTCTTCGTTAAAACGGGAGTCGAATTTTCAGACATATAAAGTTTAACGACTTTCAAAGGACTACAAAAAATTGTTTTTAGAATGCATTCTTAAATATAATGTTTCTAAAACTAGTGGAGCATTTGGGACTGTGAAAAGTCGTCTTTAAATACAGAAAGTCGTTAAATAGAGCATCGTATAGAGCAACTGTCTATAGCCGTTTACAGACAAATAGACAGAAAAATAGATAAGAGTTTATTTTTTGCTGAGTTTGTTACTCAAAAATTTAAAAGGGAACGCAGAAATAAAAAATAAATAAATGTGTTTTTCACTCTAGTTATTTCTTGTTGTCAGTGCTTAGAAAATATTTCGGTAAAAAAGCTGATGTATTGCCAATGATAAGAAAGATAAATGTTTTTTCAATAAGTGTATTCGGAATTTTTATCGTTATTTAGTCCTGTTTGCAGAGGCAACGAACCCTAAAGCATTATTGATTTTCTTGCTGAAGGCACACAAAGAAGATCCTATCAAAAGGAGCGAAAGAAAAATGAAATGTAGTTTTGAGGATTAGCTCCTTTTAAATGGTATTTCTGTTATAATATTTCTATACTTATACCTTTCGGACAAAATTTTATACCTCGTTACTAAAATATAAGTTTTTTAAATAAATACTTTAAAAATTTGACGTCATATGTGTCAACTACTCAAATTATGAAATGCTCAGAATTTTTCTGGGCCTCGTGCGTAAAAGTATCTAAAGTTGGAAAATAGGCACGAAATTTTCCAACCGATTTTTGTATAATTGAGATTTTTGACATTGGGTATTGTTCCAAAATACAGATGAATTACGCTAAAGTTCTTTCAAAATCTTAGTTTTAATTCCAAGGAAACGGAGGGGGACATTATAGTTTTATTATTTTTTTTAATACATTTTTCCTAATATATAATTTGCAAAAACATTTTAGATTTTAAAACGAGCGAAATTTGAACTTCAGTGTTAACCGAAGACTTGTTGATGGCATATTAACTTTTAAAACAAACAGGTTAGTTTTAGAAAATTATAACAAAAGCTGTTAATTTTCCATTAAAAACTATGTTTAGTGCTTTTTACATAACTTTTCTCATTGAAAAAATAATAATTTATTTACTATGCACAAAAACAAAAGGTAAAAAAAAAAAGAACAAAAACCAAAAAAATTCTATCAAAAAAAAAAAAAAAAAAGCTATCGTCTTCATTTTGCTTAAAAGTAAAGAAAAAACCCAGAACTGATTTCTAATTTATCGCATGGCTACATTACTCAGCATGCTTGACATAATTTGACAAATAATTTATTCATAATGATAGCAGTTTCATGCACACAAACTTTAGTTAATTAATGTAAATTTATGTATTAACTTATGCGCTTCTTATACCAGAGAACTTCCCTCGTTTTCCATTAGTGAAAATGTTTTTATAGAATGTTTTTTGCAAGCTGATGTTGTAAGAAATGAAGGTATTTTTTGAATCAATATTTTGAATCCTTAACAAATTCAGAATTCACCAACTAATATGATTTTGGATCAAATTAAGGTTTGTAAATATTTAATTTAATGCGGAATGATAATTATACTGTTTTTCATATGTTTTTACATATATGATGCATAAAAAGCAATCATAACTGCAAAAAACTAATCTAATAAGCTTTTATTCCATTAGCAGAAATCCAGAACTTGTTTCAATTTAATTTACATATTCACTCTACATATTTATCTAGAGGATGAAATCAGAGCAATGTGAATTCGAAATTTTAGAATGATTCATGTAGCTGCATACCCATTTATGAAATTCTTAAATCATCTCCTTCGCATAGTAATAACCAACAGGTAAGATAAAAGCTAATAAAATATTGACGGAAGATATCATGTGGAATCAAAATACAAATTATTAAAAAAAAGAACGGTTCATTCGTTTTAAAGACAATCACTAGTAAAGTCACGAAGGCGTCTCTTTCATTTAAAACTATAATTAGCTGTATTTTATCGCTGAACTTAGAAAGATTCTTCAGCGTTTTCTTCACAAATAATAAATGCATGTAATACAGAAAAATATAGTAAGCAAAGTAATGTATTTTCTTTCTAACTTTAGTTAAAATTTTTAATGCCTCTCTAAGAACTTGTATGAATGTGACTTACTTCCTTGAATGATCTTTCTTGAACCACTACTTTGTCTTACGTCATTTTGGTTTCTTATTGCCTAAATAAATAGATATACTCCACCACCGTGAATGATTTTTCATTACCTTAATATCGAGCATTTATGATCCATTGTAATGATCTTAGAGCAATTACAAAATTAATTGAACTATAGATAATTTAATTTTCGAATCGTTTTAGTTTTTTTTTTTTTTTGGTTTGTACGTGAGAATCTCACTACATTAGGGGTTTTAGTTTAAAAAAAATCAATCTGTGGATTATTTTGTTTATTTATTAATATTATTTTTTGTTTAAGAAGTACCTCAGTATGGTTGGCATTCATTCGATAAATCCAATGCACCATTTTTGACACATTTTCAGTTTAAAATTTTAAATCGTTACAAAAAATAGCAAGGGTTATTTTACAAACCACTAACTCTTACAGTAACTTTACACGTGTAACTTTTTAATTGTAAAGTGAAGGATGGTAATATGACGAATTCAGCATTTCTGTAACTGTTTCATTGATATCAACATCTGTCAAAGTACCTTTTGATAAGGAGCTGTTTCGCAACGAAGTTCACTGCAAGTGATGTCAAAATGGATTGTTTTGCTTGCCGTAACCAGCAAGATGGATTTTTTTTTTGCTTCTTATTATAATTTTTTGACGTTGCAACTTAAGGAATTTCTCAACGACAACAAGCTGTGTTTTTTTTCTTCCATTAATTATTTGTAAAATACAAGTTGTAATGCAAAAACCATGCTTAGTGTGGGATGGTGACCATAGGCTACGGTACTGAAAAACAAAATCAAAACGAAAAAGGCAGAATGAGGAAAGATGGCTGGTCGGGTAAGATGACGAGTGGATTGCTTGTTTATCGTCTTTTCTGAGACATTTTTGAGTACCTATTCTATTTTAAGCAAATCTTTAGGTATCAACATTATGTAGGTAAAAATTTTCAAGTTTCGTATACAGTAGACCCTTGATTTACGCGGGAGTTACGTTCCACGGAAATGTCGCGTAAATCAAAACCGCTTAAATTGAGACCTAATAAGTGTTAAAATAGGGGTTAGGTTCCATAGATGGAAAAAAAAAAATCATTCTAGTGATGACTAATTTTATATTAAGTTTAATGTGTACTTATATCGATATATATGCGCAACATGCATTAAGAAAACAGAAATTAATTTTGTGTTTATAGAAGTTAGCAGGCTATGATAGTATTTTGGTAGCCATTAAGAAATTTTCTCTGTAGTTCTTTGCAGAGCACTAACGCATCTATTATCACTTGCGCCATTTCCATGATAGAATCTTCCTTCACTAACAAATCGGAAATCATTTGCAGTTGTCAAGGTAAGGGGCACAAAATTTTCAATGTGAACGTTTTTGGTATTGTGTTATGGATGTTGGTATTCTTGTTTGTTTTGTCCTCCCTTGTCACTCCTAAAAGCTCTTCTTCCAGTGAGTTCTGAACTGTGTGAGTTGAATAACTTTACTTCTAGAAAGAGCTCTGAAACTCTTGAAATAATCGCATAAAATTTCTCCAGTGGGCCAAGTTCGTTTATTAGAAGCAAAATGCTGTTTATTACGTGTAATCTGCAATCACTAGAAGTTTGGATTTGAAAGAGAAAAAAAAAATTATATATCTGTTTCCACACCTCGCGCGCTCATCCGCGTAAAACTCATTAGCATAAAATAAAGTAAAGGCGTCAAATCTTAAACTGCGTATAATCGAAACCACGTAAAATAAACCCGCGTAAAACGACGGTCAACTGTACTACTGATAATGATTAAAAAAAAGAGAGAGAGAAAGAAGGGAAGGATGTCCCAAAGCTTTTGATTTTCCCCTTTCCTCTGAGTTTGCTCCAAACCCAAACACTCCAGCAAGATACCTCCATAGCTCCATAGCTGATCAATTCTTTAAATGTTCTTCACAGTCCTTGACACTTCCTTCGCAACTCCCAACAGGGTCAAAATTTTCTTAACTTCTGTTGGGTTACGAGAAAACATCCAGGATACAAAGGAAAAATATTACTTTTTACCACTTTTCTCCAGTCCCAATCATATCAAAACAAGTGCCTTGAAAGTCTGCTAATTTTTTATCTCTTCTTCTACACTCATCAAATTAATTGACACTTTCTTCGTAGCTCCTCAATTATTTGCTCAACATATCTCCTTTTCAGATGACTATCAAGAAAACAACCAGAAAACAAAGGAGGAAGCCCCTGCCTCCTTTCATAGACATTATTTTATGTTTTCCATGCCTGACTTCTTCAATTCGATGGTACAAAAAGTAATGTCACAAATAATTTTTTCGACTTCAACTAAAAGAGAGAAAAAATATGTTTGTATCAAAACAAACAATAATGAAATTTAGAACTGTCCTTTTAATAATGAAAATGATTTTTTTAACGGGTAGGAACATCATATAATAGTTAGGGAATCTGTTAACACATGTAGTCTATCATTAAAAATCAACCATTAAGAATGATTCCATCAGAATCAACCAGCCGAGCTATTTCCAACTGGGGAATTATTTGCGAAGAAGATAGGTGGATACGAGATAACATTCCCGTTCTACCAATTGTATCTGTGCGCATTTTCAGGCCATCATTTTTCTCTTTTAATGTTTACTTTTAGCTGTTCGTCAACTTACCCGCCTCATTTCATCATCTTAACCCATATGTGGGGAAAGATGACAAAAACGCTTTTTAAATAATATTTTTTTCTCATTTCAAAAGGATATAACCTTAGTTGGAACATCGATGTATACAAGTCACGGGTATGAGCTTCAAAATTTTAATTCACATCCTAAAACGAAAAACATTTTATAAGCTAAAATCCGCCATCTTACCCCAATTCCCTCCTAAAATTAATTTATGTCATGAAATAACTAATTCTAAAGTTTTATTCATTTCTGTGAGTCACACATAACACTAATATTGTGGTAAACGTATATGCTACTTGATCTGAAGTTACATTTGCATCCTGCTTCTTGACTTTGCTAAATTTTTTTAATCAAGTTCTTGTTTTCTATGGTTAAAAAACCGATGCTCGTAAGGATTGATGTTCGTGGTGTATTTTTTTCAGCCTATTTGTAGCAACAAAAAATTATTTTGACGCTGTTACTAGGTTCTTACACATTATTATTACTATCCTTAAGTTAATCTGCTTGAAATTGGCTTACGTATAACAATTAAGGTGCGTGCAATATCTAGCAAGTGTAACCTGGCAACCGTTTCTTACTTTTCAAAAACTAGATTAGTTAGTAAAGTAAATATCAGAAGATGAAATTGTTATTTTCTTCATTTTTAACTATAAAAATAGTCCCATGCAATTAATAATTTTAATTACGTATCCCCAGATACATATAAACAATCAAATTTTATCGCAAAGCGTTTACTTTTGTCGTATCAAGATGTTTAAAACAATAGTCTGCGTCTGGAGCGGAATTACTCGTTTCATTTTTAAAACTAAGCGCACTTTAAACAATGCACACATGATTGCATTACTTTGTGAGTCCTAGGAAAATAATAACAACCCAGACGAAGGAAATCAAAATAAGTTTATTAAAATAAATATCGTTCTTTTGTTTATTATAAACGTTTCTATTGTTAAAATAAATTAATCTCAAAGTTTACCCTTTTTATGATATTTGCATGTCTCTATTTCACAGCTGAAGAATTTTATATTTAACTTTAAACGTTATGTACCAGAATAAAGTATAACTTTTAGTTTCTTTTTGCTTGAGAAAGGTTGGTTTTGTTGCTAAATCCTTATGTTTTTAACCATATTGGATAATATTTTGAATTATTATTATTTATACATATAACCCCCCCCCCCACGTTTGAAACTATTTTAAAATTTATAACTTTTATGCCAATGAAGTTCAAAATAATTATGTTTGCTTTTTACACTGTTCATTTTATTAAATTTGCTTCACATTAACTTATTTTAACAAGGATAGATTTTAACTAACGAAACATTCCCAGGCATTTGCATTTTTTAAGCGTAGCATCATATGAGCCATTAATTTTAAAGGTAAGTCATGCCCCATTTTGAAAATATATAAAAGAATAAATAAACACAAGTAAAAATAAATAATATAAAAAGAAAGACATAAATAGAAAAAATAAATAAAAATGAAACAAAGGAAAAACAAACAAACAAAGAAGCTATGGACAATTATCGTAGAAACTTGGCATTTTCCTTAGCATGATATCTTTAAAAAATAGAAATAAAAAAATCATAAAAAGTCAGAAACCCAACAATTTGGAGGTGGAAGTTTTACTATCCAAATAAACAGCTAACAATAAACATCATGCAACCGTCACTGATCGATTAGAAAAAATTGAGTGTGTTTTTTTGACAAATGTCGTTAATGAGTATATTGACATTTATTGAGGTCAATAAGATCATTTGCAGTAATATGGACAGATACAAGTCTCTAAGCCTAAAAAAGAATGAAAAACAACTTTTCAAACCTTGCACGATAAGTTGAATACTCTTTTCTTCTCTTCCAAAGTCGTTGCTGGCTTCACAGGAAAATAATCCTGAATCAGATCGTAGAACCGAGGGAATGGATAACTGTGATTTCAAACCATCCGGGTTCACATGTTCTCGTAAGACATATCTGAAACGAAGAAAAACCAGAATCCGATAAAAAAAGCAGATAATACGAACAGGTTTTTCCTTAAGCGCTACATGACTTTCATATTTACTTTAGAGGCATCTTTTTTTCTCAATTCTTTCTATACTAGATTCGAGAGAAAAAAAATAATAACACGTGAACTACCTCGTCAGTCAACGGCGACTGATAGCAAACATTACGTTCAGGTTAAGTCAGTCACAAATGACTATAACAGTGAACTTTCCGTTCAATCCACATCAGTCATCAGTGACTGATACTAAAATTTCCGTTCAGGTAACGGTTTTCGTCGGTGACTCAAGGTATAAAATGTTACGTGAAAGTAAATAATGATATTGTTCAATCATTTCAGTAATTTATCATTAATTTACTTAAATAGCACTTTTCAAAAACCTAATAACTCTTGTTGAATCAAATTAAACAGAACAATGGTTCTCTTTCTAGATTTTCCCAGTGCGTATGTGGTCTGATTGAGATTTTCTCAAAAATGCCTATGACTTCTATAGAGTTTAAAATAAATGATTTTTTTTCTTTTTGTAAAAGAAAACATGATGTGCGATATTCTTTTCCGATCTAAATGCTTCCACTCTTGTTTCTGATGAATAACGTGAAGAAAATTTTACGCCACTTGCAAATGAGGTGTCAAGTTCTCCACGTGACCAAGTCCAAACGATAGCAAATTTAACCTTGAAGCTGATCCGCAGTTGACTAAATGCTTTACGAAAGCATCACAAAATATACGTTGTACGGAAAATTTTTTTTTCTAGATTATTGTAAATTTTAAGATGAACTTAATTGTAGAATATAATTCCCTAAATGCATTTTGGGTAATCAAAAAACAGTTAAACAAAAGTTAAAATAAATCATAGCCAACTGACAGGAATAAAAGTAGCATGTAAGTCAAAGTCTGACTGCAAGGAAATGACATTTGATCATGCCTGATTTCAGAAGCGTCCATTTTCATGAAGGGGAGCTGAAGGGAAAAAGAAATTTCATGAAGGAATAAAAGTAGCATGTAAGTCAAAGTCTGACTGCAAGGAAATGACATTTGATCATGCCTGATTTCAGAAGCGTCCATTTTCATGAAGGGGAGAAGTATTTATCATCAAAACTAAGCACGTCATTGTTTTTATAAGAAAAACAAACACCAACAAGCTTGAATCAGAATTAAATTATTTCATTCAAGATATTTACAGCGATCTCAATTGAAATCTGTACTTAAAAATATAAAGCTGCAGAGTTTGTTTACTTGAACACGCTAATCCCATTAACCGCTGGTTCGAATTTCAAATATTTTTTGTGTTGAATTGTTCATTTATTGAGGAAGGCTATAGGCTGTAAAACATCACGCAATGACTTATATGAGTGGATCAGCAATAAAAAATATGAAAACGGGAAAATTTATATTATAATATAAAATGCTTGGAACACAACATATGCGTAGTTACGGTGGCTCGACCTGAAAGTGCGAGCTTTGCGATCCAGTGGGCTTACGTTCGAGTCAACCATGTGGCACATCTCGAGGGTACTTTTCAGAGAAAATCCTAAACAATGATAAAAATGATTATATATATATATATATATATATATATATATATATATATATATATATATATATATATATATATATATATATATATATATATATATACTAATAGTTTTAGATTTCAAAGAGACTTAAATAGGTGTTTTGAAAAGGTGTGTACGTATTTTAGTTGATAAAAAATGATCATTTCACATCAGAAGGGGGCAGGGGGTTTGGATGTTTTTTGTTTAACGGAATTCTTTTAACTCCTTAGCACGGGCATCGCCATGCGATTACTGCTAGTAGATTATAAAGTAATGAAATAAATGCTGCAGAATGTACATTTCGAATAGTTTGCTACAAAGTTGACTTTTTATTCATTTATTTATTTTTTGGCTCCCTATATGGTCAAAAAAAATATTTCTCTTTTGATAAACTTGTTAAAAAACATCCATTTCGCCAAAATGTCGCTAAACTTGTAAATGTTGCAAACTTCATTTCTTTTTGTTCCACCAAGTTTAAGGAATGCACTCGTTTTCTCTTTGACTGATAGGGGCCAAATTTTTGCTACCGGACACTACAATGTTTTAACTTTTTTTTTTTTCCACTTTTACTCATCCAAGCTGTAGATTGGAAATTCACTTATACCATTAATTCATCTTAAAACAATTAATTCATCTTATACAAAAACCCAGGGAAAATATCCTTTATACAATGCATATCCCGCGTTGAATATTACAAAATAATTACTTTTTGCTTTAAAAATATTATTCAATGACCTCGTGAAATTTACCTACTATAAATTATTTGGCTTACCTCGAAAGTGCGCTCCTGTCAATGGGTCTCTGGTAGCGTTTCCAGGATACAGTCAGAGGACTTTCACCGTGGGCATCGCAGCTGAGTACAACTTCTTCGTGCTCCTTTACAGTCTTGACTTCAAAACTTTGATTGAAACGAGGTGGAACTGCACTTGTATGGATGGATATAAAAATAGAAAGAAACATGATAAATCAAAACTTGCTAGAAGTGATATTTTGAGCAAAGAATTTTTAGTACAACAGACTTTTAGGGTGATTTCGAACAATGTGAAGTAACTTTGCACCACGTCCTATTAATATTGACTTCAAAATATATACTGCAGTGCCCAATGTTCAAATATGAAGGCAAGATAACCAGTTTTCCACATTCTATTTAATAAAATAAGTTGGGTACCCCAATACATAGTCTGACCACCGATAAGATGAAAATACATGCAGTAAAGTGGGGCTACTTGGACCCGAAATTTCATACTTTTTGCGAGTTTTACACTGAATGCTTTGTTAAACCCTTGATGTGAACTGATTACCTTGTTTTTACCACTTTTCAGACGTTCTGCTAGCACCTAAAGCTTTTTTTAAGCAACAATTTTAACTCTTCATTTTTTTTTCTATTTTTAAAAATTGGGTTCAAGTAGCCCCGCACTCGGGCTACTTGGTCCCACTCAGCAAATCCATTAGAAAAAGCTGTAAAACAACTGGTGATATCAAGAAGGACCAATGATTTTGAAAAATAAACTCAAAACGTACATTTTAGTGACCAAACTATTTATATAAATTGCAAATTATTTATATAAATTAATATAAAATCAACGTATACATAAAAACATATTTTTAGGCAAACATAATTTCTCAAATATAAACATAAGCAAACTACAGGTAAAAACAATTAAAATGCTGATTATTTAAACATTAGAAAGAATGAAAACCATTCAGTTTAATATCTTGGGTGAATTTTTTTTCTCTGATATTATCTAATACCTGCTCTTCCTAGGTACTAAATACTACAGGATGCCCAGGTTTGTTTTGTGAACGATCTTTTAATTTCCTTTTCAGAGTTGATATACTTAAGTCAAAATGGCTGATGCCACTCTCTAAGACATTTCTCCGGAATTAGTTGAATCTGGACACAATTGTAATTTTTCCTCTTAATAATCCGCATTATTTCCTACTTCAAGGGGTTCTCTTTTACTTTCGGACGCTTTTTATCCCCAGATCTGCAGAAAACGGGTATAAATAATAACTAAGCTCTTTATTTTAAAAGATTACAAACCTTACTTAACATAATTTAGTGATGAAATGTGGTTTGGTGCTATTTGAATGCTGGGTTCAGTTAGCCCTATTTTAAGGCAACCAGCGCACTTTTACCAACTTATATTAGTTAATGTGTTAATTATATGACTATAACCTTAAAACACTGTTATTTTATTAAAAATAGAATGCAAACATAAAATTACCTTGACCTTGATGATATCAGATGTTTCCATGAACTTACATGTGAAAGTTTGCAGACACAAAAAACAACTGTTTAAACAACTTGCAATCATAACCTCAATCAGAAAAAGGCGGGAATAGCAGAAAAGTTACTTCATGCTCTAGCCTCTACCTAGTACTGCTACCTGTCTTGGAGAAAGTTTTTTAAGCCTATACATTTAGTTGTAAATTTTAAACACTTTTTCCTCATGGGTTCAAGTAGCCCCTGGCGGCTCAAGTAGCCCCACTTTACAGTACATTCGGTTTAAAGGCTCAAATGGGCGCATGATTAGTTTTTAGGGATGGCAGCGTTTGCAGATGTATGTTAGTTTATAAGCTAAGCGGAGTCACATTGAAATTAATGCAGCACGCGTATCAAAATTTTTTACCTTTCCCTCTCATTCAGATAGACTCGTTTTAACTTGACGTTTGCCAATTCCATTTCATCCGTGGGCGGACTGTACACACATGTTGATACAATGGACATTTCTTGACACCTCTCGCCTCTTAATACCTTACCCAGGGTGGCACGGCACCCAGTTTGGGAACCCCTGGCATAACCTTATAATGATGCAGTTCGAAACAAATAATTACCTTTGTTCAACCATGCAACAGTATGAAATACAACTTTCATGAGGCACAAATTAGCAGTTGATTGTGTTTAGGGGTTTTAAAGAACCCCTTTTCTTTCCCCACCCGAAAAAGGCTCATTCGATTTTCTCGAATAACTGTACCTCCCAAACGCCCTCACACTATTTGCATTGAAAAACGGGTTCCTTGGAACCCATAAACACATCTCAGCAATCAATGGCTAACTTTTGTTTTACGTTTGCTGCATTTCATACCAACAATTCTTAAGTTGCTGCTTGGAAACTGCTATTGAATGCTGACTTGTATTTAATGAACTCCAATCCTACATTAGACGATTCAATGCAGTATAACAAATTACAAGACATTTTGTGACTATGTAAAATAATGCCTTCTTGAATAAATACCTTAAATAAGATATAACAATGTTTTATCGCACAGAATTTGTAGATTACTGCAGACACGCGTTTTGGGGTTTCAAGGAACCCATTTTCTTTGCAACAAAGCGTGAGCTTCAGGATGAAAAGTCATCCGAGTATCGGAAGACTTTTCGTTTTTGAATGAGCACATTTAATTTTAATAGATATGCATTGCTGGACGAAAAAGATATTGTGTCTTGTTATCTTTAAAATACAAATAATATTTGCATTACAATGTATTGCCCTTGCAAATAGAATGCGCTGTGTCAATCCAGATGTTTGACTTTCAAGCATTACGAAAGACAAATATGTTTGCAAGAGAATTTGTTTTAATCGGCTTTCATACAAATATAGTGAGTAATGCTTTGCCTCTAATCTTTTAAATCGTAAGCGGGGGGGGGGGAGGCGCAAAATGTTAAACAAAAATACAAAAATATATTACTTTCATTTTTTGAAAGAGGAGTCCCAAAGCGTTCCGAAAAATTAAACTTTTCACATCACACAATCATATTTTAAAGTCAGAAATAAAGCAATACCTTTGTGCAGGAGGATAATAGAAAATAGCAGAACGTTAAATTGAAGCATTTTCAAACGGTGTGACAATGCTTGCTTCGCATTTTGTAACCCTGGGGTAAAACATATCATACATTTGCATTTTTAAAGACATGCATACGTTCTTAATTATTTATATCGATTATTTTTATTCAATATTAGTAAATTTTATCGGAAATTAAATATATTCTGTTATTATTCCTGACTTAGCTGAAATTTTCCCTGAGCTAGCACTAAGTAAAATTTCAAGTCCTACAACATTTAGAGCCTATTTACTGCGATAAAATATTCCTTAGCTACTTTTCTACAAAATATTGGCAAAATACCTGAAAAACTTCAAACGGAATTTGAATCCATCTTTTTATCAAAAATGAAAACTCACTTCCGAGTTTTCTTACACATGGGGATTTGCTTGAGAAATATTTGATGTGCTATTTTATCTGTGAAATCATTTATAAGAGAAATACATTGATCAGATATGTAGACTTTTTGAAGTATAAAGTTAAAGCCCTTGCTGTTATAAAACGTTATTGTATTTGAATTCACAATAACGAAATAGATTTCAGATATCAAGCATGATTTCTAAGAAGGCAAAGCTCATTTGTACTAAATCATAATAGGATAAAGGTGGATTTAGGGTGTTTTTGCTGAACGGAGTTCAAATGCTTCAAAACTGTTTATTTATACAATTACAAGGAAAACATAAAATGTAAAGTTGATATTTACTTGAAAATCCATCGCTTGAATTTTTATTTTTACCTTGAAATATAAGTGTTTCAAAATAGTTTGAGAAATTCTGAAATTTGAGCGGAAGAGTAAAATTGGTGAGAGTGAGATAGATTATTCTTTATTTGATAAAAGAATAAAAAATTCGGTAAGTATTTTTGATAAGCTAAATTAGTTTAAAAATTTTCAGGCAAAGCTATTTATTAAATAAAATACAAATTTAACACACTTCAAACACATCTGTTATATATTGCGAACTTAGAGCATATACATATACAATACATAGCGTATACATATATACATAGATTTTTTATTTTTGTTTATTTTTATTAACATCAACATTGTACACTATTCAAAACTGCTAAAAACAGCTTGCAAGAAATAAAATTTTAACATCTTGAATTCATATTATATTTTTGCAGTCACAGATTGCGATAGGATCCTATACATTGAGTTTCTTATTTTTACAAATGGGCCGGAATGGAAATGGCATTGGAATTCTTACCTGTCGTATTATGACTGGGGATTTTCTAGCTTAGGTACTGCGAAACATATCAGTAGAAAAAGAAATTGTCATTAGGATGTGAAAAAATCCAGTCAATAAGGCAAATTTGTTTCCGTGTACTTATCACAAACGAGCTGATGTGTGCATCACATGACTTCCTTTTACTCCAATTTAATGTCCTTTTCTCGTTATTGGCAGTTTTAAGTGATTCAATAGTTTACTCTCGAAATATCACCAACAGCGGCCAAATTGAAACCAGATTTAAAAAAAATAAAAAAATAAAAAAAATAAAAAAAAAATTAAAAAAAAAATCGCCAGATTTGTCGCCAAGTTGGCGATTAAAAGACTGGCGATGTATTGCCAAGTGTCCGACAAATTATAGCACCACATGAGTTTACATCGAAATTAACAATGATTTCCCCCCAAAAAGGGGCAAAAGACCCCTCTAGAAACACCCGAATGCAACCAAAACAGGAGGTGCACAACTAGACTCCACTAGGAGTCTAAGTACCAAATTCCAACTTTCTAGGACATTCCGTTCTTGAGTTTTGCGACATACATACATACACACATATATACATACGCACATACACACTTACACACATACGCACATACACACTTACATACGCACATACATACGTACATACAGACGTCACGAGAAAACTCGTTGCAATTAACTCGGGGATCGTCAAAATGGATATTTCGGGTATCTACGTTTCTAGGCATATATTCACGTGTTTTCGGGTTGAAAAATAAACTCAACATTCATTCGGGGGTGAGCAAAATGGAAATTAAGGCCGATTTTTGAGTGAACATTTTTTCGCGAATACAATACTTCCTTTTTTGTAAAAGGAAGTAAAAATTAATGCTGTGTATTATTAATGCTGTGCTTTATAGTATTTTTATTTTTTTTATCAATCTTAAATGACAAGAGTTAGTAGTCTAGAAATTTTGTATTTAGATAAAGTTTTGCTTTTTTACTTCATCTATGTTGATGTTGTTTCTGAAAAATCGTAATTTTACACCCCTCTCCTATGTTTAAAGTAAAATCTGCTGAAGTTCAAACCAGAATGAACGCTAACGATTTGTAACCTTGGCAACAAAAATTTTGCTGTCTAAATAAATACATTGAAAACAACCGTCGTCATGGAATTTTGAAATATCATAGAAATATCAACTTTGATCAAGTGAGGATAGTAAGCAATGTGTGATTGCTTAAAAATATTTGTGTAAAAAGCGATAGAATCTAAGGAAAAAGAACAAACTTATAAAAGGAACCGGAATTTCTGTGTAGGAGAAAAATCAGATAAATAAAATAAAATGAAATGAATTAAAATAATTGGACAGCCATTAAAAAAAATTATTTTCAACATTACCTTTGTTTGCAATTATGACTATTTTAATAGATAAAGATCACAATTTAGTGATGTCGGTTCAAAAAATAAATTAATAATCCACATCATATGCTACGAATATGAGAACTGTGAACCGAAAAGAATAATTGCTAAAATCTTAAAAAGTCTCTAACAATAACGAAGCAGAAAGTTTGTAATTATGTATGTACACTGTTAAAAATTTTCCGAAAAATTTACGGTAATTGTTACTGGCATCCATGTTGCCAGTAACTATTACCGTAAAAATCAAATGTTACTGTAAAATTTTACGGTTTCCTCGGTAGGTCACAGCAACCAATTGGAGCTGGAATCGCTTATTTATCCGGTATAAATTACCGTAAAAAACAACGATGCTGTAAGTCCGCCATTTTACAGTAACAATTACCAGAAAATCTTCCTGAATTTTTAACAGTGTACCTACTTATGTATGTCTGTCTGTGACTCGCCTATTGTCGCTTTCTGAAGTAGAAGTGTATTATGTACTTCAAAATTTTTTTTTTCTCAATTCCGATTTTGTTCTGCTTTGAACCTGAATTATTTTCTTTGTAGTGTACGGCACGCAAAACAATAATCTATAACATAGTACTGAATTTTAGTTTAAATGCATAAACGCTGCGTAATTTATTTATGATTAACCCATCAGCTTATCAGAAACATTTTTTAATATATTTTTTGTGAAAAATCAATTGCCTCTAGAGTATGTTTCCTGCTACAAACATATGTAGATAAGACAATTTCACTGAAATTTTTGGTAGGTTTCTCGACAATGGTTTAACATTTAATTCATTATAAATCTTGTCAAATATAGCGAAAGTCTCAAAAAAGGTAATGCTTATGAAATATTATTTACTGCCCCTAAATTTCACGGTCAAAAATTTGTGGCGTCACTTCCGTTCTCATGCCATTTCATTAATTCCGTTTCATGTCTACATTCACATAACGTACATCACATCGAAAGAAATGTACCAGTAAAAATAAATTAATCTTATTCATAAATTCTTTAAACCATAAAACATGAAGTGAAAAAAATAACCCAAGAACGTATTTAAAGATAAAGTGGGAGGTAGGGAACTCTAAGGAATACGTATTAGATAGTATGAAAAATATTGACTTTTGAAAAACTTGCCTGAACGTAATATTTCACTCACAGTGCAGATTGCAAACACATAACTTATTTTCTTGAGCAAATATGTACTTTGCATAAATATACGGGTTTCCTTATTAGCATTTTCAAACATGCTTTTAGAAATGAAACAAAGCAGAAAATTTATGCCAAAAAATCCTGTCAGAGCAAAACTCCCGAAACCTTAACCATTGTGTTAGGATCGGCTTGAAAATAAAATATTTATAAAGCAAAGCTTCGTGTCTTTTACTCAAGAATACGAAACAATCAAATATTGGCAAAGAGCATCTAGGGAAAATCTGAAGATTCATGCCCTAATGAGTATGCTCATATTAGATGAAGCATTCTACTTAGCTCGAGGAAGTTATTAACTATGGGTATCTTTTTTAGAAATACTCCGTGTAAGTGACAGTTTGTATCTTAATTAAAGATCGAAATGAGCACATGCAGTAATAAGATATTTTCCATAAAAGCCTAAATTTCCATTATGGAAATTTCAACGCAGGTTTGTGAAATAAGTTTCAAATTAATTTTAGCGCCGAACACTTGTGAAAGTTGTTATTATTATTATTTTTGATATATTTTTTTCTGAGTTGTAAGGATTTCAAGTCTATATCTGTAGCTTTTAAAATCAGAAATCAGTTACACATGTCAAAACTGGTGACATTACTCAATAATCAACGGTCGGAAATAAGAATTGTATTAGTAGTCACTTCTTTGAAAAGTTAGTGTTTTTTGCGCAAAACGTTCAACGATATTTTCTTTTTAATCTGTTGAAATAAATAATCAAACATACATTACCAGTAACATATTTGTAATAAATTAGTTCATAAAGATTAACTCTTTATCTATATGAGCAATATTTTACGAATAATTTAAAACCTTTTGCTTAGTTTTAGACCATTAATTTAATTTTTGAGGATGCTTTATCGGATGACGACTGAAAGACGATTTTTTAATCGCCATTTTTTTTTATTTAGGCACCACGTGGCCGGTGGCGACCACAAATTAGTTAGTTTGCTAAACACGTTAAATTACAATTACTAATAATTTTAGATATCAAATGAAAGTAATGAAAAAAAAAATCATAATTTTTAAACGGCAAGTTTTTTTTTTTTTATTTTTTTTTATGAAGACCGAAAGGGAAAGTGAATGAAAAAAAAAAACTTACAGTATTTGGACATTTTTTTGAAATATTTACCGTAACATGTTTCATTTATAGTCAAACTAAAACCCCAAAACAGCTACATAATGTATTTTAATGTACAATGGTAATGTGAAAATAAAATGCAATTACAGAAAACATTATCAAAATAACAAAATAAAAAGTAAAGGCAAAACACCTTTACATACAGTATGGAGACAGCCCAGTAATGGCATGCAGAGGTAGCAGCTTCGTCCTAGTTATGGACTCAGCTTGGTTATTGATGATTAAAGGTTGATGAGTCCGTAACAAGGACGAAACTGCCGTCTCTGGATATCACAACCAGAATCTCTGTATTTCAAGTAGTTCTTCATTCTCTCTGGCTAATCGATAGTAACTAGCTGCTGAATAACATCTTTATAAAGACAAATCACGTGATAAGTGTTTTAAAAAGACATCATACCTCTTGTACAACAAAACCATAACGGAAAGGGGAAAACGTAATAATTGTATTAAATTCAGATATAAATGTGTTTACCTGAGTTAGTCTTTGTACGCTATAGTTGTGCATTTAATTTATTTATGAAAATATTCGAGATACTTTGAATAATAGCCGGTATTGAATCATCAGAATTGAATCGTAAATTGTTGAGGAAAATTCTACATACATATCTTTAAAGAAATTATCTACACAATATTTTAATGATCCAAAACGATATTTAACCCCATATAAAGTTAAAACAAAAAAAAGTACTTTGAAATTTTTGAACTAAATTTTTAAAGCCGCTCTCAGAAAATATTGTGTCCATGCTCGGGAGTAGCGACAGGTTTACTTACATCCAGGGTTCGAAAATATCATATTTTCGAAAATATCGAAAATATCCGATATTTTGATATATAGCGGATATTTTGATATATATCTGATATTTTCAACCAGCACAAAATAAAGTCTTTAAAATTGTAAATACATTCTCAAACCACTATTTATTTTCTTGTATTGTTAGTACAACATGTAGACTTAAAAATGAGGTTTCTTTTATTATACTATCTAATATTTCATTTAACATTTTTATCAATTTTAATGGTGTTAATTTAGCATTAGCTGATTTACTCATTTTTTTTCTGTTAGCTACTTTTACAGTTATATGATTTAGAAATAAAATATATGAATTAGTCAGTGCACAGTCATAAGACAAGTTCTTTTTTTTTCCAAACCAATGTTGAATATTAAATTAGGCAATTTTAATATGAATTAAAACTGTTACATTACTAAGAATTTTATGAATATAAAATAAAAAAGGAATATTATATTACTTTGTCATATTAATGATGTATTAATACATCATAAAAATAAAGTATAAAACTGTTTGGTTATTTTTAACAATAAATGAACAATGATACTATGATTAATTTCATTTTTACACTGAAAATACCGTAGTTAAAAAATAAATATCGAAAATATCAAAATATCATGATATTTTCAAAATAAATGTTGGATATATATCGTAATATATATCATGATATTTATCGACTGATATATATCGGCGAACCCTGCTTGTATCTATAAAATAATTTAACAAAAGGGTTAGAGCTTTATTTTTGAAAGATATTTAAGGGGTTTTTTTTTTAAATATCCAGGATGGTTAAATTGTTTCAAATAAAAATTAGTTGCGCTTTATTTTGAAAAGTAATGAAAATTCTTCACCAGAGCTAATATTTTTTAGAACAGTGAATTATCATTATAGTTTTTCTGCAGTAGTTTTCAAGCACTGTATACATTTACTTAAAATTATCGATTCTTTTGAAAACTGATGAGAACATTAACGTTTACAAATTCACAAAGGAATTCAAGAAAAAAAAGCATTCCTGCTTATTTGAAAAAGAAACTATCAATTTAAAAAGAATGCCATTAGTGACGCTTTTGTTCTTGGAAAATAATAATAATAACAAAGAAAAGTAATAAAAATTAAAGAAAAACAATAATTTCCTTATTAAAAGCGAAACTGGGACAAACAGAGCTATTGTAGAAACTAAGTGAAAAATGCTTGGTTTAACCTTCTTTTTTTAAATTTATTTCACACACAAAACGGATTTTACTGAAAAGAACTTTTCAACATAAAGTATATTCTTCGAGAATTGAATCCATTATTGTAAAAAGGAATATTTTATAAGGATGGCAGGTAGAATGGGAATTCGCAAATTTTCAATTAACTCCTGAATAACAGGAGATGTGGGCTTTGTATTTACGGAAAAAGAAAATGAAAATATATTTTAGAATTTTAGAGAAGCATGGCAAAACATTACGATTATAAACGTAACATTTAAAAAATATTTTAAGTAGGGATAAAGTATAGAATTGGTTTTTGCAGTTTAGTGATAATATTGGGAAACAATACACAGTAAAATGAAAAAGTAAATAAACGAGGAGAAATTATCTTATCTTTTACTCTATTTTATGGAAAAAAGAAGGAAAAATTAAAAATAAAGTTGAGAGACTCGCTAATATTAAAATTAATGTTGGTAATATAACTCCTTTTGGTTTATCACTCCAATCGTAATTCAAAAAAATCTACAAATTATTTTAAAAAGTTAGAATATTTATTGCGAAAATTAAGAGGAGTGTGGTATGTAGTTAATTGTAACTCCTTTTTTTTAAATGTAGCGAATACAAATTATTTTTGAAACGCAGTCGTACTAAACTTCTTTTGAGAGATGAATTTGGCTGGAGAATTCAACTTACACTCATGACAAAAAAAAAAAAAAATGACATCTTGAATTTAAATTATGTTTTCCGCAATCACGAGTGTGTGTGTGTATGTAGGCCTGTGTGTTTGTGGGTGTGTGTTTGGGGGGGGGGGGTATGTGTATGCGTGGTTTAGTTATGTGTACGTGTTTGTGTGTGTGTATGTGTAGGAGTCGGTATGTATGCGTGTGTGTATGTGTTTGTGTGTGTAGGTGTATGTGTGTGTGTAAATGTATGTGTGTGTAGGTGTGTGTGTAAGTGTAGGCAAGTAAGTGACGCAAACTGGAGACAGTTTTCGCTAGAGGAGCAACATCGTGAGGCGGCCGGCCGACGGTGGTGCTGCAGAGGGAGGCGGGGGGAAAATAAAATCATAAAAATTTAAAACAGTCAGGTGAGAAAAATAAGCAATGTGATCGCTCAAAAAAAAAAAAAAAAATATATATATATATATATATATATATATATATATTTATATATATAATAATAATAATAAAATGAGCTAAAATAAAACTGGTCAACGGAATAAAAAATGTTTTAGAAAAAAATTGTTCTTTTAAACGTGATAAATTATTAAGACTTATCTACATATGTTTTATAGATCAAATTTATCATAATCCAAAAATTGCAAAGCATTAATCAGTATTTGATTTGGGTAATTTTTGAAGCCTTCTTAATTTTCCTACGAGGCAAAATAAATTCTTCTCTAGTGTAATAACACGCAATTATGTGAATAATTTATGATCAATTAAAAAAAAAAAAAAAACTGTGACATTTGGATTTTTCGTGTTGCGATTATTTTTTTGTGCATACTAAAATGCACATTATATTCCATGAACAATTTATATATATATATCGCCAAAACTTTAAAACATGCAAGAATAAAAATACCATTTGTGTTTATATTCAGATGTGAAAACTTCAGATGTTTACTTGTGTGAATAAAAGATCTTTTTTGAATCTTTCTTGAATTTTTAGGAATTTTTTGTGCATATTTCCATGCATACTTTAATGATGTTCATAAAATCTGGGTTCAATTCATTAATAATAGTAAAGTATAATGAAAAGTATTATAAAGAATGTATTTGAAGAGTTGCTCTGCTGGGCTAAATCGTTGTTGTCCTTCTTTTGTATTAAAGCCATTAAGAAATTTCAAAACACACAGAGGAATGAAAATAATACAGTAATAATTTATTGGATGTTTGTAATTAATCAATAAGATGTAATATGCATGTAATGTAAGTATGCATGCTCTAAAAACTCTTAAATTATGCCCTAAAATTAAAAAAAATGTATATGCACTTCAAAATTTTTGTTCACGTAAAGTGTTTTGTTCAAGTAAAAATTTTCATATCAGAGTAAAGACACAAATATATTTTCCGTTCCGTTATTTTTTATATTTTCAACGATAAATTTTGATTGATGGTGATAATGTACAAAAAATTAATATTTTTGCATTAATAATAAGCATAAAAAATCGGACAAAACCGACAGATACCCACAGGTAGCTGATTTGTTTTTTATGTTGAACCTAATATATTTTTGCAATCTTTATTTTTGAAAATAACAATAATAAAAACAGAGATAAAATAGTACACATTAGTATCCTCATTTACCTACTTTGCGTATTATCGTCAAAGTTAACTTTCCCACTGTTATTGTACCATCCTATTCCGCAGATAATCGGAAGTTTACGGTACACGATTTTCGAGTAATTCTTTTGGAAAAGGTTGAAATACAAATTGCATCACAACAACAGACATGACACAAAGGTGGAGAGGGGGACACTGCATGAAATTTTTATGCAATGCTACTTTAACTGATTTATTCTCAAATTCTACAATATCTGCAAAGTATTTAGGATATTATGTTTACTGCTTTTTTACGTAGTTTAAAAGAATGTAGTGTATGCCTAGAGTTCGAAAAATTTTCTTCTGCATTGTAAAATGTTAATGATATGATATGAATTATTATAACATTTTAATAATGCACTAATATGCAAACTAACTTGTTCCGTGTTTTGTTGCAAGCAATAGCATAAGGTTGGGATTTTCAAACAATAGTTAGTACGTTTTTTAAAAAACTTTGAGTTGTTCCACGGTGTTGTATATTATTCAATATAAAATAATTCCTAAACATGCCATTTGTTAAATAAAATAGAGAGTTATGATCAAAGGAAAATTATAGGTTTTAAAATTTTTAAGATTTTAAAATTTTACTTTCATCCATTTTTTGTAGTGTCGAACAATACGGTTTCAAAGAACACGAACCCACTAAATTTTTTCTTTGAGCTGCACAAAATGTTTAATTCCCCTCAAGCCAAAATGTACCGCTCACTTTTTCAAACAAAATGAATTTTAAATTTTATCAGAGTATAAAAATGGTTAAAGCATGAAACATCCAAAAAAAAAACCGAGTAAAATTGTGTTTTGAAGAAAGTAAACTTATTCCCATAGGCAATGGGACCAACTTTCCAGTAATTTTTGAGTTAAGCGGAAAGTGCTTTTTGCCCATTATTTCGTCCTTGAGTTTTTGTGCCTCTAAAACGACAGAAACTTTGAAAGAAAATTCTCTTTAATGGTCGCCTAAGAGAATTGGCTCCATTAGCGCGAGTTGCGGTAATGACATGCGCCGATTTAGGATAAACTGTCAATGTTTTCGCAAGTTAAATTAAGCGAGCTAAGAAAACAAACCTAGATGTCCGATCGAAGTGTGAGGGATCAGTTATGTGTTTCTGGGAAGTGTTAAGAGGAAAATGCCTCTACAAGTTTTGCTTGCGCGAAATAAGTTGAAGCTTTTTCAACTAGTTTTCAGTCGTTTTCTGCACTCTTCTGTGCTTATTGTATCGAGTTAAATTTAGAGAGATAAATGATCAAATATTAAATTAAAACTGAAATTTCTGTAAATTCATAATTTTCGTAATATGTTAAAGGCTAATAGCAATTCAAAACTTAATTATCTTAGAAAAATATTAAGTTTATGAATTTAAATTGTTTGAGAACTAAAATAAACCTACAGTCGAGCTCGCTTCATGGAATAGGCAATTTGACAGAAAAAATTGTTCTAATAAGCCATATATTTCTTTATCCGGAATGAAAATAACACGCATTAAACTGTGTAGTACACTGAAATTTTATTATATTCAGCGGGATATTCTTTTATCCGATATTCCAATAAGCGGCTCCACTGTATGTACAAAGTACGCTGATTTACTGCAATTATTTCACATCGAAGATTAGAATTTTTTACACAATAAATAGCATTGCAATTATTAGTTGTTGTTCGCAGTCGTCAGGTTGTGTTCTTTTAATTAATAGTCAGTTTCTTACATATGCGTGCGTGCGCAAGTGAATAGACAAATAAATATTATAGGAGTACAAGTGAAAACAATTAACTTAATGTTAGCAATAAAAATGATATTATCCGTGGTAAATGCGGTGAGAAATTTGAAGATGTTGTTACAAGATCAATTTAGATACAATTTAGCAAGTGCTATTCAAACATAGTAGTAAATGTTTACAAATGCCATAAGCTACGTGAAAAAAAGTGTTTGTTTCCACGCACCAAATGTATGCGATGACGGACACTGAACACGATTGGTAGTAAATTGACTCAAACCCAAATAACTTGTTGATAACAACCGGAAAGATGGATTTGAAAACTAATAATGAATAGATTCTAAGCTTTGCAGCAGAACTGTGCCAAAACTTGATTTTCCGCTAGTCAAAATAACTATCTATGAACCTCATCGTGTATTACAACTGAGGATTAACCTGAAGCTCACAAAACCTTTTTACCAAATCCAAACATTTTTGTTAAAACGAAATAAAGTGTTTTTCGTTACCTTATCCTTGAAAAGCACCTGGACTCAAGTTACTGATAAAAAAAGTAATTTTTTAAAACAAAATTTCTTCCCCATTAAACGTTTTTGACATTGTAAGAAGCGTTCTAATTAAAGCAAGTGCTTCAACGATAAGAGTCTAGCAAACTAATCTGCAATCGGACAGTGAATTTAAGTACATTTCAAACTACTGAACTGCATTGATTTGCAACGTTTCTTGAAAACGTAGAAATAATAAGCGAAATTAAAGTTTCCAGCACAGTGTCTGAAAGTTCAGTTTAGTTAAGATCTTTCACTTTAGAAATATTATTAGTTTTTTAAAACTAAGTAGATAACAATGTTGATTTGTCATAATATATTCGTAAAATTAAAATATCTTCTATATGAGGAAGGAAATATGTTGAAAGATAAGGTCCTAGGTTGGCTTTCATTGAAAAGTTTTTTCAAATCATGCTGTGTAACAGAACCTATCAGGGCTACTAGTACTAACTCTTGTCCAAAGACAGAGGATAGGTCCACCTACCATTTGTCCTGGTTATCTGCAAAATTTTAATTTTGCCACTTACATCCCTTTGCTTCTCACTGCCTCATATGGTGCACCGCAGAGTAGCACATTCATTAGAAATGAACGTGTCAGCCAATGATAGCTCACTGACAGTTTGCGGCATTCTCTAATTTGTCCAGTACGTGTGACGTATATTCAGTAGACTAGGACTTTCTTCTGCACGTCCAGAAACAGGGTTAACAAGTATAGTTTCCATCCCACGTGACAATGAAAAACATAAAAACATATTCTGCGCCCTCTGTTGTAGGAAACGTTAAATTCAAATGTCAGCATGAAAAGGGAAATTCTGGACGAATGAGAAGAGTTGAATTTGGCACTTATAACGCAGCCGCCGTTTCTGTGAAATTAAACTATAACTGCTTATCCATTTTTTCGAAATACTGGTGTTAAAACCGTTTGAATAACAGACAGAAAACTTAGCTCTCCTTAGTAAGGAACATGCTCATATTCACAGCCTAAAATAACACTAGTGCTCTGTCCAGTTTATCTCAGGTCTGTGGTCCTTACGTAATAGATCTGCAAAAATTGTGCATTTGCAGAGTGCAGAAAAATTTAGTACTGAGTTATGAGTGTGAGCGAAGAACAAGACAATGAGTAAGACTCTCATAAAATGAATATAGCTGAAGTGTGCTACTTTATTTAACCAGTTTCATCCTCTTCCATTTTCGTCAAGATTTCTTTTCTCGTAAAAGAAACATCAAATGTTAATGCACAGATGTTGATAAACTGAGCTATCGAGGTTGGGAATCGATGACAATTTGGATCTAAGAATTCCAACATAAAACATGAGCAATTTCATGATCTTTTTGTTTCTCTGCGCATTAACATTTTGTTAAAAGAATAGAAAGAACAAACTAAATCACATTTCTTGAGATTTTCATCGTGACACTATTCTTGAATATTTGCAATAATTTCTCAAGTGGCTTCTTTCGGGATTTTGTTGAAAATTCTTATTAATACTTATATAGCTGCCACGTTTTGCATTAATCGAAAAAGTCAAATGGCAAAATTTATGAGATAAACTTTCAGAAATATTTTCCGAATCACACAAGTATATTATGCGGTAACACGGTACATAATATTGTCTCAGGACTTTTAATAGTTAAAAGACTTTTAAAAAGATAAATAAATGTTGTTTTTCAGACATTCGCCTATTTTACACCATTTTAAATTTAAGTGTAACGATTACAAAGGTGTATAAGAGTATATAATAACATTTTTCGTAAAAATTCTAAGACATAAGTCTGCAAACAAATGAACCTTGGTACTAAATAAGGTCTGATACAAAGCATCATATTTTTCAAATGCAATTGAATAGCTGCTGCTAAAACTAAAGCAAGAAGTTCACCTAGAGCTAAATAAGCCTACATCTACGTGCAACATCACCCATTTTTTGGCAGCAACAAAACCTTTGATTCCATTGGCTTCTGCTTTTCCGAAAAAATTGCCTCAATTTTAAAGGTTAAACTATCGCTTAGCTGCATTAAACCAAAATTAGAATAGGTAAGATTGTTTTAGATCTGAATCAAATCTTTACTTAAGAAAATAATAAAACGAAATATGTCTTTTATACACAAAAGAAAAAAAAATAATATGAAAAAAGCATAGCTTAATCTTCCAAACATTTATTTACATACAAAAATCAATGGTTTTAATTACTAGTTTTTTTCCCAGCATTTAAGCATACAAAAGTAGGTAAAACAATCCATAGAAGTGAATTTAAACAAAAATGCCCTCAAGGAGTTAGTTTCATAATTTTTTCTACTATTTTTCGGCATAAAAGGAGAGAATAGGATACACAGTTATGAACCTCATGTCTGAATACATTTTTACGGCGTAAAAAAGAAAAAGAAAAAAAATAATGTAAGCATCGCATTTAGCATAGTCAGGGTCGTATTGTAGATAGTCAGGAAAGAACCTTCCAGTATGATTTAGCTTACATTCATAGGTATAATTAAGATTAAAATGAACTTAAGTATGCTTATAATAAAGCATTAAAGTATATTTTTATTTCTTGATAGGCACTAACTTTATCGTGTTTTAGTATATATAGTGTTATAGCATATCAAGAAGTAATAAACAATAGAGCCGATGTATCCCCTGCTGCTTTGTAAAGAAATAACGTTGGTGCAAAAAATATTTTTGCAGGCTTGCAGTTAGTAGTTATTAATCGCTCTAAAGTGTTAAAATATCAACCGCAGAAACAATATCTAATTGAACAATGCATAATTTTATTTGGTATATTTTTTCGACTTTAAATTTCAGAATTCTAAATTCAACTCCGAGATTTTAAATTCACACACTTAAATTAAACTTCCAGAAGAAAATGGTAATTTTAATGTTGTGCTTAAGATTTGTTTTGGTATTCATTACACGAAAAAGCACAATGATATTAATACAAATAAAATTCATGATTTTTACTGTAAATTTTTTTTCTAACTTTTTTCGTGTTCTATCCTCTTAAATACAATGTAATTATTATTTATAATCATATAAATTTTTTGTTTCTTTTTGATGCTTCCTTCTTTCTCACAGTTAAAACTCAGATAAGAAAACACTATATTTTTATATAATTTTATTATTCCTAAAATATATTTTTTCATAATTTATTTTGTCATTTGAAAATACAAATTTGAAAAAAAAAAAAAGATTGTTAGGCATTTTTTTTATTTTTTCGAAGTCTTTTTCAATTTATAAAAAAAGGTGTAAATTAAAATATTTTATCGAACCTTTCTTCATTTTTCAGATTTATTTTTTACTTTTCAATCGTACATATTGTGTCTCAAGGGGAGAAAAAAGAAGGAGTTTCATCAATGATAAAATTTACATTTCATGCATTTTTATCTGTAATTTACATTTGCGATATCTTCTTTTCAAAATGCCGGAAAAAATATAACGAGCTCTCTGGAAGTGAGACTTATTTACGTGCTTTTCGGTCTCAGTCAATTCTTTCATTTGTACAAAAGACTCAACTAATGACCTGCCGTTATCGAAATTCTTTTTTTATGTTAGCTGCAGATAATTTTTTCTTCCCTTTCAGCTTTTAACTGAAACTCATTTTTGTCAACTCACCGTGATGGACATTTCAATTCGTAGCTTTATGGAAGGAATAAAATATCTCATAGAGTTGTCAATATGCGATGTAAATAATTTATTTATTTCAGATAAAGTCGTCGACGTTAGTATACCCCAAAGCTAGTTGATTAATAAAAAAAACGAAAAATATTTGAGTTAGTCCTGAACTCAAAGTTCTTCAGAAAGCAAAATGTTTCAGTGTATTTCTTGTGATCTTATTTTCTTTAGCAGTTAAAATTTTGATCACAATCAAATTTTCTGATTACGCATAGAGGTTATAATAATGCTTTAAACTCCAGTATTATTTTTGACGCTATACGCAATCAGAAAATTTGATTAAAATTGTGACTAAAATTGTAAATGCTGAAGAGTACAAGAACGGAAGAATATGCCAATTAGATAGATTTAACCTGCAATTTTTTTCTTGTAATAGAAATCATGCAACTGGAAATAATTTCAAAAAAAAAAAAAAAAAAAAAAAAAAAGAAAAAAACATAGCAATTATCTTCCCTAATGTTTATCAGTCTTTTTGATTCAGTATCAGAAACTACAACGGTATTTATCTAAATTGGGGGAATTCTAACGAAAAAAAAACTCCATTTGTGTTTTAGTTAAGGAAAAGTGAAATAATCGCTAGCAATCATACTTTTCTCGTCAAGTTTCTAAATCTTGGCAGCATAAAATTAACTTATTAGATAAACGAGCTGATGTGTGCCTCATATGACTTCCTTTTACTCCATTTTAATGTCATTTTCCCATTATTGGCAATTTTAATGTGATTCAATAGTTTAATCTCTAAATATTAAAAACGATGGCCAAATTAAAACCAGATTAAAAAAAATCGCCAAATTTTCCGCCAAGTTGGCGACAAAACTTGGCGACCAAAAGACTGGCGATATATCGCCAAGTGTCCGCCAAATTGTAACACCACTTAAGTTTGCATTGATATTAACAATGATTTCCCCCCAAAAAGGTGCAAAAGACCCCCCTTAGGAACATCCGAAAGCAACCAAAAGGGGAGGTGCACAACTAGACCCCACTACGAGTCTATGTACCAAATTTCAACTTTCTAGGACATACCATTTTGAGTTATGCGAGATACATACGCACATACGCACATACGCACATACGCACATACACACATACGCACATACATACAGACGTCACGAGAAAAGTCGTTGTAATTACCTCGGTGATGGTCAAAATGGATATTTCGCGTGTCTATACATTCTTAGGCACTTTTTCGCATGTGGTCGAATCGAAAAAAAAACTCAGCATTCATTTGGGGGTGAGCAAAATGGAAATTAAGGGCGATTTTTGAGTGAAAATTTTTTCGCGAATACAATACTTCCTTTTTTGTAAAAGGAAGTAAAAACAATGTTTTTGACTGAACCTAAGAACACCAGCTTCGGAGCGAGCAGTTGAAGAATCATTAAATGATGTAGTGCACTTATGTCATTGTTCTATATAATTATAGGGAAAACCAAGTACAAGGGAAGGGGAATTAAGCACATTAAAGCTAGAAGTAGTCAAAAAAATTACTAGGAGGAAACCAGAAGGACTCCTTTAAAACATTTTGTGTAACCTTCTTTACTAATAATAAACTTGAAAGTCTCTCTGTCTGGATATCTGGATCTCTGTGACGCGCACGGGGGTGTGCACCTCGAAGCGATTTTTCGAAAATTGAATTTTGTTCTTTTTCTATTCCAATTCTAAGAACATTTTACCCAGCAAATTATCATAACGTGGAAAAGTAGATTACGAAATTATCATAATGGGGAACCGTAAAATGGGCGAGCAAATGAACCTAGTCAATTGGCGAGAAATTCTTCATCTATGATTTGTAGATATACAGGCGAACCAAATGACCTTTTAATTTTCTACTACGGGAAAAGCCGTGCGAGTACCACTAGTACTCCATATAATCAGTGGCAGCTTAACTGCCTCCACTACTCTGGAGTAACTTAACTGATATAACTAATGTAAAGTTACACATGGCTTGTGGTAACACCATGGTAATGTAACTACAGCGTAACGTCTCACATATTTCTGCGTAAGGTTACACCAGAATTTTCGGTACGGTTGCAGAGAAATTGCTTGAAATGTTACACATTAATAAAAATTAGGCTTTCACCTGAATTTTTCAAACGATTTATCAACTTCATGCTTTTTAACAACCAATACACACCAATTATTTTAATATTCAATATTTATTTATTTTAATATACAAGCAATACATTTTTATTGCACTAAGAGAGGAAATGACCTGAGTCAGGTTTTAACCAGAACGCGAATCTCACAGACTCGCGCTCGAGCGCACACAAGCTCTGCGACGATTCTGATTTTTGCGCATGTGCTTTGAATTCTACTGAAACCATAGTGCAAGGTTCCTTAAACAATTTAAGTTTTTAAAACAATGATCCTACACTCTTCAGAATTCGTGTAACGTTACATTCATTCATACTGGTAACCTTACACATTTTTCTTACAGTTGAGTCAGCATATTACAAAAAAAAAAAAAGAGTCAAAAAATTGCATTTAATAGGAAAAAATAGCTATTTTTAGGTTGAAGGCTGTTCGTAATTTTTAGAACAAATAAGTATATCAAGGTCACAGAGAGGCCTGATCGACAAAGTGTTGAACTTGTAACTGGACAGATAAGGGTTCGATGCCAGCTAGTATCTCTAAGGTCCCCTAGCTACATTCACTGGGAGTAAATTCATTCATTCGTGAAGAAAAGAACTCAAGTCAAGTGATAGATTTTAAAGCAAAGCTTTGGAAAGAATTAGGTTTATTTCTCTAGTTTCACGCACAACGTGTCAACCATTTGTCGTTGTTGAATCAAGTGACTTGGAATCTTTGCTTTTTCTTTTGCTAAGCCAATGATTGGGCTTGCTCCCTTCATTTATTAATTCCTGTTATAAGATCATCGCATTCCGTTTTTTTTCCTGATGAAGTCATACCGATGAAATACGCATATGCATGCCCCATTTCATGTTTCAGTTTTTACTTCAGTGACCCTCGTACCTTACAACATTTGCGGTTTAACCATTTGTATGGGTGCCTGTACACAGCTCTGAGTATTTGACTCAGACCAGAAGCCGATCAATCCCTTGTCCAGCACCCCCAGAGGTGTCGTTTCAGTAGGATGACTTTGTGACCACGAGCATATTTAAAGTCCCCCAGTCACCATTAATGAAGACGGTGGATCTTCGACCGGCTGGAATTGAATTCGGGTCCCTCCGGTTCGATCAAAGCTTGCCCCTCCCATCACGGCCCCCTGCTTGTCCCCTGCATTCTACTCATGTTCTTCCATGCTACTTCCCAAAATATTTTATAAGCTTGTTTACGGCGCTGGGGAAGACCACTTTTCGAGACATCAGGGCTTTTCATATGTGCAAGAGGAAATTTACAACCTTTTTTTTCTTTTTTTGATCCAGTTGTACACCTATCGATGAACATCTAGCGAGGACATGAGGATTTTAAAAGGGCCTCTCGAACGGTTATTCTGTGTATGCTAAATCTGTCGTGGGCGCTAAGTTCCTCGAAGTTCCCATTGAAAGTTAGTATTTTAGAAGATTATTATTCATATAATGACATCCATATGAGTTTAAAAAAACACTAAAGAAAAAAAAAATAAAAGACAGAAAAGGAGACATGTGATTATATTTTGCTAAAATTTCGATGAAGCTATGAGGCTTGAGATCGATGGTTAAAACAAAGAGCTGAGTAGCGTCAGAATCATAGGAATGGATTTTAAGAAAGTAACTTTAAGAAGGGAATCCAAAGAAAGAACGCACTATTTATGACACTATTTTTATGGTTACATAAAACATGAACAAGATTTATGTCTGCCGCAATTTTTAATGAATATTTTTTCTAGCCTTACAATGATAGTTTTTTCGTTTTATTATAACATAAAAGCGAGAACGTTTTTCAAATTATTTACACTATCTTGGGCAATATTAGTCGTAAAGAAAATAGAGCAATAAATTCCAAAAAGACAGAAAACTGCATTCTTCTTTGTCATCACTGAATGAAAGCATTGTTATGGTCTTCATTTAAAATAATGAACCCATTTTTCAGCTCTTTTCCAGTTTTATTGAACTATAAAAGAGAGAAACTGAATGTAGTTTGTCTGAGAAACATCGAGAAGAGAGATTTAAAAAAGGTTTATCTTTATAGGAAAATTATAAAAAAGCTAACACCTTAGAAAAATACAGGATTTAATAGTAAATATGGAGGACAAAATCAGAAATGCTTTTATAAAGAATAAGGGGGCTAAGTTCCATTTTATATGAAACTTTCTTGGGTTATTATTTTAAATAAGTGCACACTTGTGGCAACGTGTTTATTGAAATTGTGTTTAAGAGTAATTTCTCCCATAGACAGTGTGGTGTTAATATCAGTTTTGAATTCGGCTTTTGCTCAGAACAATGATAAAAAGTTCTGGGCGACAAATTTGCCTTACAAGTATGCTAGATATGATTTGTGAGATTCATTTAATTTAACTGTTTGGTCAGTTATAGTTGGGGTAAAATTAACTTGGTAGGGCAATGCTGTGGCTAGGTTCTGCGTGAGTTTCACAATGCTGCCAAGTTAGGTTTGCCTCAAAGGGGAAGGTTGCCGTCAATGAAACGGTTCCACGATTGGACTTCGAAGATATTTTCCCCACCAGAGTTTTCTCAGATACGAAATCAGTTTTAGTGTCTTCTTTTGTCTCAAAACTGTCCAATGCAGAATCATTAAGAAGCTTGAATCAATACATTATATTGCTAAACGTCCAAATAAGATTTCTACTCTTCATTTACTAATGATTGACATTTACATTTTGTTTTTACTTGCTTTAAATATTACTGAAAAACTAAATGGGAGCATGGATTTAAAAGAGAACATTTTCAAGTACAATTTACCATATTTAAAGTTTCATCATGAATTGTCACAGCTGTGACAACTATGAGAACATTCAAAATGACGCAGTTGCTATCACTGAACCGATATGTGTTTCTATGAATGAACCAGCTAACAAAGTGATTTATTCATGGAATCTTACAAATATCAAAGTTTCAGCTCAATTACCTTTAACAATTGATCAACTTTTTTAAATAAATGTTATTAAAGATGAAAAAATGTTTTAAAAATAAATTTTAGAAATCCCCCTCAGTTATTATATTTTTAATTAAAATTCTTGCGTAGTCGATTCAGTAGTTGTTAAAGTAAATTTTAATAGTTTCAAGTACGTTTGTTGTTCGAGAAAAATAGCAACATAAATAAAATAAAGCCAGTGGATAACTGAGGACTTGCAACGTGCTATAGCAAAATCCTTGTCGTCAAGTGAAACTTTGCGGATCAAAATTTTTGAACATGGATGACATTTGATTCGCATTTGTTCAAAAGAGGCCGCATGAAATTTTAGCTAGGAAGAGTAAGTCACGTGTTAAGAAAATATTAAGTGGTGAGCGGGGTGTGGTAAAAAGAGATGTGTTGTGCGAGTCCTGAGGGAGTTTTATGTTTTTCCTGTGACAAAAAATAACTTTAAAAAACCAATTTTCTTCTTTTAAATAACTTACTAGTATTATTTGTAGTGTTTGTTTATCTCCTGCAATAACAATTTATATTTTACGGTTTGATGTTCTTATTTTGAATGTTGTCCATTGATGGATACTCAGTGGTCCACCTATAGCAACTGGTTCCCATGAATGGACCACATACTAAAATATTTCGTTTTAATTTTTATTCTTTATAAAATACATTTAGATTAAAAGCGAATATTTTTATGAAAGAAGCAATATACTGAGTAATTAGTCCTGTCATCAATATAAAGTTTGTGTCTGAACTACTTTCTAAAAAAGTCAAAAGTGTTATGTGGTTCATCTACCGCAACCTTCCCCTATTCTTACAGCAACTGATTACGCATCAATTTTCTACAGTCCGTGGGGTATTTTACTTTCATAGATTGCATGAAATGTTTTATATATTATTGCAGTAAAATATAATTGTTTTAATTAACTGTCATTTAAAAACAGCATTATGAAAAATAATATTGCGAGACAAAAATTTATTTTTTATTCATTTCATAGAATGAAGATCTGGGATCCTTGGGATGTTGCTATTTTGCATCAATGAAAGTTTTACTTTTGAACACAGTTGTTGTCCTTTTGGTATCCTAAAATACGTTTGCCAATGTTTGAATCCCAGGATACACTGTAAAATGAGACTATGCTTAATCTTCCAGCGAGCGCAAGTCTCTACAAAAGTCACGCGCATTTCTTTGATGCACTTTTCCACACATGCAAACTTTTAACATATTTTGAAGCTGAACCTCACAAGTCTGGTTACTTGTTCTTTTTGACTAGTGTTTGAGGAAGTTTTATGTTTAGTCCGGTATAGTGTTGGAATAGTTTTTGCCGGCTGCTTAAATCAATTTTCTTGGCGATGTAACGTAATATCAATATTTCTCATATTTCTTTATGACTATCTTATCCACCTCTAAATTTATGCATTTATCTAGTTGCCAATCTGTATTTTCTATTTATTATGAGAGAACGTTAGCTGTATCTATCCATCCACTCTGAATCCGTCTGTGTCCATATTTATCAATCTATAAGAGCAAAAATCTTGGTCTGCTTTAACATTGTTGAAGTAGCTAGACAATTCACAACAACATATATTAATTTTAAATTTGAACTGAATTCTTGGTTAACATTTCAAAGTTACAAAACTCTAACAGTAGAAAACAGTTAAACTTAAATGTTTTTTAACAGTATATATTTGCAATTAGTTCAGACGGTGTCCCCCCCCAACTTTGCCGGGCATGATTCCCTTCCCTACCTCCACCCCCCCCCCCGTGTTTTACAGTTTCAATTATACCTTTTACCATATACAAGGATGTGGGGGTGAGGGAGGAGGAAATTGGAAATGTCAACGAAACTAGGGGACCGTTCAGACTCTAAAGGATAAAAAATGCTGAAAGTCACATGAAGCATTAAATTACTTTTTTTCTAATTATTATTATGCATATAAAATTCAGGTTTACACATAGTTTAGCCGACATTTAAAATGTCCTTTTACCTTATATATTTCAAAAGGTATAATTGAAACTGAAAAACAGGGGGAGAAGGAAATTTCGTATCGAGAGGGGAGGGGGGGCGAAATTCAAAATTCAATTACAAGAAAAAATGTGTTATTTAGGTACAATTTTAAGGTAATTATTATGAATTAAGAGCTGGTGATAACTTTAAATCTCAAATTGCCATTCAATTTCGGCTAAAACTGTGTCTTTAGTATAATAATTTATTGTTCAAACTATCAGCTTAAGGCACCAGGTCAAAGAACTCAGTGGAGGGAATCAATTTTCGATAGCAGGAATCTAAGGCTCGAGAGCCTATAAGCAGAGATGTCGTTTGACATAAATCAATTTATGCGATCAAGCAATGTTTCTGTGACCCTGGTGCAGGTGTGTCAAAGTTAATCGCCCCCGCAAAGGGACATTGTCTCCGCCTTACCTTCGAATTCTTCCACCTTTTGAGTTTTTTTAACTTGGTTTCTTCTTTGAACCCCCCCCCCCCCCTCACCACCGCTCTCTTGGTTTTAATATCGGGTTTCAGCTTGAACTTGTTACTAAGAAAAAAGTTTCGTTTTCGAGTTTGAAATTAATAACCTAACCACACGTCAATTATCAACCGATTATTGTCATTTTTCCAAAATGACAATAATCGGTTGGGAGGGGGGGGGGGGTGGAAGAACTAGGAGTAGTCGGGTATTTATTCAAGAAAAATAAATAAAAATATAAGTGGCAAAAAATTTTTTTTTAAATCTGCACACTGAAAGAAAAAAAAAAAAACGCTGGGAAAACTGAAAACTTGTAACCTAGGTCATGCCTTGATGATATGTGTGAATTTTGAGCAAGACGAGAAGAAAAAAAGAACATTTTAGATAGTTATTATTTTAAGCATTTATACTTCTACTGGTAAAGTAGTTTTGTAATAACTTTAAAAGTACTATAGGTCATTCCTCAAAAAGTGTAACTTTTCTGTCACACGCGTTTTACAGAAAAAAAAATAAGGAACAATTCATTTAACAATGGTTTTTTAATTTCATCAAAATATATCTCTTTAAACCTGCCAAAAAAATTTTAAATAATAATTTTTATTTTAGTATATTTTTTGTTCACAACATGTGAATTCCCTTCTCCATGGCATGTCACACACCTTGTGTGACTGTTTATGCTGCTTAATAACTTGTTTAATTAAAAGAATATGTTTATTTATTTGTTATTCCTTTAACAAGTGTCTCAAATACTAATTGTTTTAAGCATATTTAATTTCGGAATATTGCGTTTTAGTTCGTTTTTTTAGGATAAGCAGTAATGTCACACAAAAAACTCTCACCTCCGTTACCTAAAGACAAAATGCCCTTCCCCATTAACACGTAGCAGTAGTGACATCAAATTTTATTTGACATGATACAAGGAAGCTCTCTTGTTTATTTTCAGTCATAGTTGTAGTTGTGAGATTTTTGTCGAAAAATAAGAACATAGATTTTGCTTTAAAAACTTAGTGTGGTTATTCCGATTCCTCACCTCCGTGAACTTGAATTTCAGGGATGTAAATTAATGTATAAAAGAATTGAACGTGCTTTCATATGCTTAACATGTGCAAATTGTAGCAACGAGGAAAAAAATTCCATGAAAAATGTATCTATTAGGCCTATATTGATGGAAAGATCCTCACCTCCGTGACTCTGTACTTCTAGTAGGTAACACTTTCATGTAGGAATGAAAAAAAAAAGAGAAAACAAAAGGTTTCGAAATCGAAGAATATTACGTTCAAAAGTTACGTTTTCTGGAGAATGACCAATAAAAATCAAGTTTTCAGTTTCCATAAAAGACATATATTCAAACATTTGAAAAACATTGTAAAACGACCACACTCGACTCTTAATAACTTTCGGACAGTCTCTCAGGTTACATAGTAGGCTGTTTAAAAAAAATCGATGTTTTCATTTCAGACCTTATCGCGTAACCTCTCAAAAGTTTTGGTTTGGTGTCCTTAATATGGAAAAATAAACACAAACTTGTAAGTTGACATCTTCAGTTCGCGCATGAGGCTTAAAGTTTGGAAAAATATGCTAAAAAGTTGCAATTTTTTCAATAAATAAATAAATAAACAAATAAATAAAATCAAATCAATCAATAAATAATACGATTGCTGTTTCTTATCAACTTCCGATGTCGTATAAAAATAAATCTAGTGAGAGTAATTAAATAAATTTATTATCAAAAGTTAGGTACATTATTAGTTACTTTTCAACATAATCGCAATTTAAATTGAGGCATTTTTCATACCTGGGTACAAGCTTCTTAATACCTTCTTCATAGAAGTTTGCCACTAGGGATTTGAGATGGGTTTTCACAGCATTTTTTGTAGCCTAACTTGTCAGTTACGACAGTGTATAGGGCTGACCTTGAAATCTCAGGAAACTTTTCAGATAGGTCCGTAATCGTAAACCTTCGATTGCTTCTTACAGTTTGGTCAACTCGATCAAAGAGGTCTTCGTTTGCGACCGACTTTCGTCCTTGGGCCCCTTCATCGTTATGTCACCTGGTCCATCTATAAATTTCCTACACCAATCACGCACTGCACTGTCACTCATAAAGATTTCACCGTATACTCGTTTCATTCTACGGTGAATTTCAGCTGCGGATAACCCTTTAACTAGCAAAAAGCTAATCACACTTCACAACTCACACTTGGCGGGAGTTTCTATCATGGTAGCCATGTTTATGTGTCGCTAGATAAACTGAACTGGTAATGGCGTAGGACGCCCGAAAACGAGTTCGGTTGTAATGGGAGAGGTGCGCAGTCGACTGCGGCGCAATGCTGGCCGATGCCGCTCGCCCTGTCGTCTAGCGGCACGATCGGAAGTTGAAAAAAAAAAAAAAAAAAAAAAAAAAACAGCCCTCGTAAATTAAAGTAAAATAAAATTAGTTTTTTTAAAATATTTTTTTAAAGCAATAGCCTTAAAGTGTCAGTATATAACGTAGTTCGAACCTAAAAAATATTTTTTTATAGATTTTACATAAGATCTTTTGTTTACGCATACTCCTTAAATAATCTAAAGTTTTCTGGAATTTAAAGCCCAATTTAAGGTGCATGCGAAAACTAAAGATTTTATTTAAAAACTGAAAAATATTTTTTAGGTTCAATTTATGCTATATACTGACAATTTATGGCTGTTGCGTTAGGAAATAAATACAAAAAAAAAAAAAAAAAAAAACTAATTTTATTATTTTTTGAAAATTTCAACTTTTAACATATTTTTTCAAGTTTTCTGCCTCATGCGCAAAGGCAGGAACTGAAAATGTCAACTTAGATTTTTTTGAAAAATTTCCCCAATTTTTGAGAGGTTACGCGAATCCGCAATAAAAAAAAATCGATTTTTTCGAGACACCCTATTATTGTTTTTGTGATTTCATAGTACGCAATTTATATCTAATATATAAAAATCTCCTGTCACGGTGTTAGTTATTGAATTCCTCCGAAGCGCCTTAACCGATTTTTATGAAATTTCTTAGGTGTATTTGGTAGGTATGAGAATAGGACATAAAGTATATTTCATATCACTAGAAAGTCCCTTTTTAGATTTTTTTTTTTTTCGCGACGCTCCGGCAAAATATCGGAACATGACTCCACTAGATGGCACTTCGGAAACTCTCAATGATTTATCTAAAATCTAATCTATAAAAATCTCCTGGTCACGGTGTTATTTATTGAACTCCTAAACGGCTCGACCGTTTTTCATGAATTTTTTTAGGTGTATTTGGTAGGTATGAGAATAGGACATAAAGTATATTTCATATCGCTAGGTAATCAGGGTGTCCCTATCCAGATGGTTTTTTTTTTTTGAAAATCACTGTAAAAACCATTGTTGAACCATTGTTGAAAATCACTGTAAAAACCATTGTTGAAAATCATTGAAAAAACCTTTGTTATAAATCATTGTAAAAACTATTGTTAAAAACCCATCGTAAAAACCTTGCTTAAATTAATTACAAAAATTTCATTTGTAAACACACCGAATATGGCAAAAAAAAAAAAAAAAAATCTAATTTATAAAAATCTCATGCCACAATGTTTGTGTTTAAACTCCTCTCAAACGGTTCGACCGATTTTAATGAAATTTTTGGTAGGTATGAGAATGGGTTGTTAAGTATATCTCATACCACTAGGTAGTTAGGATAAGTTATATGTCTACCAAATGTCAAAATGACCTCTGGTAAAACAATGAAAGCACTCAATTGTAATCACAAAATTAAAACACAAGCATTAGAGCAGTGATTACCAACATTTTTAAGGCTATAATACAAATGTGGATAATATATTAGTAACTCCCCCCCTCCCCAAACACACAAATTCAGTCTAAAACACGTCAACCATTGCATTATTATTATTTTTCTTTTTTTTAACTACAAAAAAAAAAAAAAAAAAATCATTCAGACAAAGAAATCGCATGGTTTTTTTTTTTAATTATCACAATTTGTTTAGTAATTGTTGTTTAGACTATTGCACATTATATGGTTGAACTCCAGGTTTAAAGCATTTTTTCTCTTTGTTTTAATCACTGTTGATGCCGTAGGTTGATTCAGTACACATGATTTTTAATAATTTTGTTTTGTGACCGAACAATGACTCAATTCTCGTACTTACCCATTCGTAAAATCTCATTTTACCCCTTTGGGGTAATTACCCTCCAGTTGGGAACCATTGCATTAGAGGAACAAGTCTTAAGAAAGAACAGCCGATGAAAAATGCTGCATAAATAATGAAACACAAGCAAATAAGATGTTAATCAACATTAAGAACAAAAAGGTAAGTTCTCTTAATTAGGATTATGTTTTATAGAAAAACATAGCGAATTGCAGTAAATTTCGTTGTAATTAATGTTTCAAAGAAGATATTTGCAATTACTTTCTGTGACCTTAATTTGTTTTCTTAATGTGAATTAACTAATGTAAGGTTTTGCGAACGAAAGCTGGTAGCAAAAATGTTTTAACCGAGAAAAAAAAAAAGTTACCAAACCCTGCAGCTATATTTTAAGCATGTTCATTATTTAAACTAAGATACAAATTCTGAATTACTTTAATGTTTTTGCTTTAAATATTTCAAAGGAGACCCAGAAAACAAATTCATTTTATTGATTGCCTTAAGATATTTAGAGCCTTTAGTGTTAATAATGATACGATTAGAGTTAAATAATTGGAAGGGTAACTGCTTATTTTCTTTTGAAGAAAAAAATTGTTCAAATTTTTGTAATTTCAATTAATGCAATAAATTTTATTAAATAAATAAAATAAGTAAATAATTTAGTTCATGATGTATAAATATATAAAGCTCGTTGATGTAATAATGACAATGATTGACGAATAAAATAGCTTCGAAAGAAACTACCGAGAGCCAATTATCAGAAACAATAGCGCGTTTGTGAAGACTTAGCCAGAATTGGTTATTCTCAAATTAAATGTCCCTTTACCTTTGTTTTAAAAATGATTTCTTTTGAAGAGTAAAATCTAGGAATATAAAACATTTAGCTGGTTCATAAAGTATTTTACTTAAAAATTAAATAAATGCTTCTAGAAAGAAAATCAATTCAACCTGATGGCTGGATAATTTACTTAGTATATACTTTAATAAATAAAAGGTTTACCAGTGCATAGACTATTTATAAACTCTCAATAGCTTTTATTCATTTTCGAACTGCGGATATAATATCATAATACCTAGTAACTCATCTTCTTTGTCTTGTAATTTGCGATTATTTCACTCTACAAATATCAAGTATTCAACAAAGCAATAATTTTAACTGCCATCATTCGCTCAACAATACTACTAAAGTGTGCTTTTGTCTTTGTTAAACACTAAATCTACTCCCCGCATTTTCAATAACTACAATGTTGCAGCACCACGTAATGCAACAGCGTTTTATAGTACCACTTGATTTTGTTAGCAACTCGAAATTTGATAGGAGAAAAGAAAAAAAAAAAAAAAACCCAATCAGAAATGATAGAATAAGTAAGAATTAACATTAAAAGTTTCCTAAAAGGGTAAATTCAATCAAAGTGTGAAATTATTCAAAACGTTTAAACTTGCAACGAGAAATGAGATTTTCAAAGTCGTCTTATTAGTATACGTCAGTTCCACTAGCGCAGCTAGAAATACTTTCTGGAGAGTTTTTGTTTTGAACAAAAAAACCTTCTGGTGGGTTTTTTTGTTTGATTAAAAATACCTTCTGGGGAGGGAGGTGATCAAAAATACCTTCTGAAGGGGTTTTTTTTTGGATCAAAACAACCCTTTCATATGCATAAACTACTGTATCAGAATTTGCATTCTGAAAGTTGTAGGGGAGAGGGAAGATTTACAAAGAACTCACATATGTTAGTAATATTTCTAGGAATGCATTAACAATTAAAGATTTGACCTTAATCTGTTTTCTTAATGTGTTTTAATGATATTGCGTAGGAAATCTATGCAGACATATTCGTAGCAACGTCGCTCCTTTAACTAAAAGGATACTGGTAGCATAAATTTAATCCTTTTTTTTTTTTTGCTTTAAAGGTTGAGGAGAACTCGTACTATAAAGACATTTTATTGATCGCCTTAAGGTATTTAGGTCCATTAGAGTAAGTTATTATTTTGATGGGTATAATTAAAGTTGCAGGGTATCGATTATTAAGCATTTGTTTTATTTCCCCAGTTAAAAGGAACATAAACTCTCCAAACTGCAGTTAAAGAAAAGTAATGAGTCGAAGAAAAAAGTGACGGTGAAATTTTAAATTAAAGTAGAAAAAAATGAATTAGGGAAATTTTTTTATGTTAACTATTTCTAAAAATATTTCAGACAAGTTTGCTTAAAACTCCTCCAAAAACCTCTTAGCAGATTTTTTCCGTGTAAAATTTTTGAAAGTGCTTTAAAATTTAAAAAAAAAACCCAAATAATAATAATAATAAAATAAATAAATAAAATAAGTATTTGAAAACATTAATTTAAATTCGGTTAAATCAAATACGAAAAATAAAAACGATCTTTTAAACTTGACTTAATGGAACAATTTTATATAACGTTTTAAACTTTAATGTTTTTGTACCCTTGGTGCGACAAATTTTATCAATATTATTCATTTATCTATACCAAATAGTGATTTTCTTGATTATTAGCTATGTGTACATTTGAAATCAAAGCAAAACTGCAAAAAATAAACTTAAAAGAGCAACCGCAAAAATGTTTTTTTGAATTTTTGATAGCACGTTGACTGTATAAGATCCTTCTAAAACGCAACGTTGACAGTAAAAAAATGTGAATGAACAGTAATTTGAACTATGATCGTTTTTTTTAAACTAACTAGTAAGATATTCATTTCTGTGTTTTTGAAGTACGAAATTTAAATTAACATTTTTTGCGATAAATTCTCAAGTGGAGAGTGAATTTCAATGTTGCATTTTGGTCCACTATAAGTCAATTATTGTGTAATATAATGAAATAACTTTGGAGTCAAATTAATAAGCATAAAATTCGTTGCAAAAAAAGAAAAAAAGAAATGAAAACGCGCAATGAAAAGTAACAGATAAAAAAGATCGTGCATGGGCAGCAGATAGGGATGCAATAAATGTTTTTCAAGATGTATGCTTTGTGTTAGATGTTTTTCTCCCATGTATGTTTTAGAATTGAACCAAAAAATCATTAAAAAACGGAACGGATTAGATCTCGGAAAGTAGTGCTATAATGAAATTTATATAAAAAATTATTATTTGCGTCATCCATCATATTAAAATTAGTTTTTTTCCATTTAGTTGTTTAAATAAGAAGACATCGTTTAGAGAATCCGTTTTGCGCGATAAATTGTAATGTGAAATATTGAGCGCTGTAATATTTACTATTTTCCCTTTCTAATCGTTGAGATAAATACTTAAATTACACTTTTACTTTAAATGTGTACCATATTTCTAGTAATACATGTTTAAAGTTGTGGTAATCATTTATTCATTTTTGCCTACATTGTTCATATTAAATATTATTTTGTGCATTTTCTCCTCGCAATTCAGTTAAGGTTCTTTTATTTTTTATTCAGGTGCAAAATTTTTTGACGTAATATTATTATTTCTGAAAATTTCTCTTCCTGTGTAATACATATCAGTCAAAAATTTTTAGGTATAAGTTCAAAAGTAGTGACAGTTAAGTCCCTCCTCCTGTAAAATCATTCGTTATAGTTGACTGTGCGTAAAATTTCGAAATAAAACATTAATTTTTCTCATCGATGTTATACAAGAAACCTTTTAAAAATATAAGAAGAAGATTTTTTTTTTGGAGTAAAGCTCGGGGGAAAAAAAAACATAATATTATTCCGAATGGTTAAAAAACAAGAGAGTTGGTTTTTGGAAGTCTTACAGCCTTACTTTACGCACATGAATAACTCATATACACTTGTAAATAAATATGCTTGTTTTAAACCTTAGAACTCCTAATCATTATGTGTGGTTAAAAAAATACGGAGTTTTAGTTCGAGCTGCTTTTTTTATGTGTATTTTTTGTACACATGTAAAGAACAAAGCTATTAACAGACGTAGAATAATCAGGACACCCTAAGTATTAAGTATGTTGAAAGTAAAAAAAGTCGACTAATGTCTTGTGATAAATAAAACATTTTATAAGAAATACTTTTCTAACAAAAAGCTAAAGACATTCCCCATGGAGTGTAGTCCGATAATTAAAAAAAAAATGGTTTTTGTAATAGGATAATGTTTGTTTGCTCACTACTTTTGCAGTAGCTTATACTTAAAGAAACAGTTGAAGTGAGTTTTGGTTTTACAAATGACCTAAAAAATTAATAAGAATTTTCTAAAGGAATGTGATTTTTTTTGTAATTTTGTAAAGAATTTAAATTTATTTAACACGCTCTAAATTAAAAAAAAATTAGGTGGAAACATAAAGAAACTCTGACTAGTTTGTAGTATTTGGATAAATAAATAAATCAATTTTAAATATGGTCGAATAAATCAATTTTAAATATGATCAAATGAATCATAAAATAACTTAAACTAATAGGTATAATGTTTGCAGGAACATTTTCTTTTCTTGTAGCAAGCTGTAAAATATTATCTTTCAAACTGCTGTTGAAAACACTAATCAGTTAATTTAATTTCTTGGCATTAAAATGATTTAATATATTTCAAGTCATATATTCGGTTGGCTTACCTTTAAGCACTTGTCACATTTCAAATGTTAATCTAGCTGAAATAATTTAATTTTCCATGACTAAAATTCAATTGAAAAATTTCATACTTTGTCTTTTGTACGAGGTAAATATGGTCGAATAAATCAATTTTAAATATGATCAAATGAATCATAAAATAACTTAAACTAATAGGTATAATGTTTGCAGGAAAATTTTCTTTTTTTGTAGCAAGCTGTAAAATATTATCTTTCAAACTGCTGTTGAAAACACTAATCAGTTAATTTAATTTCTTGGCATTAAAATGATTTAATATATTTCAAGTCATATATTCGGTTGGCTTACCTTTAAGCACTTGTCACATTTCAAATGTTAATCTAGCTGAAATAATTTAATTTTCCATGACTAAAATTCAATTGAAAAATTTCATACTTTGTCTTTTGTACGAGTGTTATTTCAATTGTATTTTAATAATTTCATACATAATGGAAACTTGAAACTGCTTCTAAAAAAATATTGATATCATTTGATACACAAGTGCTTTTTGTCATTCACTATTTAAAAAAAAAAAAAAAAAAAAAAAAAAAAAAAAAAAAAAAACTTTTTGATAGTAAAAGGATGAGGCGAATATTTCTGAACTGTGACGCATACGGAGAAAAACAATGATTTTGATATGTGCAGAGAAAAACACTTATACCTGTTGGTTGAAATCAAAATATTGTAATTTTGCAACGGCATATTTTAACTGCCCAATTACTTTTGTTGCTGCATGGTTTAAACTTGAAATGATGCTTTGAAAAGCAGTGTCAATAAATTCAGATGCTATATTGAAAGGCTATTATATTACAAACACGTAATTTGCTTATTAAAATAATTTACGATCAAATAAATATCTTCTAGAATAATTCAATACATTAATTAAAAATATAATTTGAACTTTAGAGAAGCTGAATTGCAATTAATTTTATCTAAAACCTGTCCATGTGATTTTAAATATGGACAATGTTACCTAAAAAGCAATTTTGCGTTGATGTTAAATACCTTCCTTATTAAATACATGCTAATGCAGTAAATCAACTAGTTTAATGATGAACAAGTCATAACCATAAAATGTAGAACAATAAATATCTTTTAAATAAGTTTTCGGTGTGTAAAGAGCTATTTTTTAATGCAATGTGCGCCTTTTAAGAAGTTAATTTTATTACTTGACTCTTAAAATTGCTGCAACCGTTCAGTTAATTTCCGCATCAAAACATAAATCGATCTGAAGGCCTATAAATAAAAACATCAAAATACATCACCGCATCAATTACTTTTAGTGTTAAAAAATCAATTTATTTGGTAGAAAGGTAGTCATAGAAATGAGACAAAATGGTCGATAAAGTATTTGTAGAATATTTTTCAACGCTCTAATGATGCAACGAAAAAAGTTACCTTATAACATGTTTAACAAACATGTTTTGATGCTTTGATTAAGAAAACAAAATCAGACGATTTTTTAAAGAAAGCCTTTTCCTTTATGTATAGAAGTCTCATTCTATATTCCAAACTAGCCCTCGAAGTATAATATTTGTTCTGCAAACATTTTCGTTCTGTGTACTCAATCTCATCACTCAAACAAATATTGATAATGAAAACCCAGAGGAACAGAGTTATACTTCAAGTACTAGATGTTCTGCCGCGATGAACAGAAAAAAATATAACCGAAAAATAAAGAACCTTTGAATAAAAAATCTAAGGAAAATGCAAAGAATAACGCAAAAACGAATTTCTAAAGAAGATGGGGGAAAGTAAAAAAAAAAGAAGAACTATCTCAGAGAAAATTAAATTGAATAGGATATAAATTTTTAATGATTTTAGGTGTCTCCAGCTATTTAGATTTACATAAAATGTGAAAGAAAAACCTTAATTGATAAGATGATATGTGTATGCATACTTTGTATTAATTACACAAAGATTAAACGTGAGCATTTTTAAAATAAGGATACATAATTGTAGTTTTAAACTAGCATATGTTTACATATATATAACTTTTATAAATAAATACATACAGGGTGGTTATAAAATAACGTGAGGTGTTCAGAGGCCTCTAGCAAGTGAATTATTGGACGAAACATCGCCAAATTTCATGGGCGTACATAGCAGACCATGAAATTTTGATTTTTACAATGAAAAAAAAGTCACCTCCAGGGGGAATTTCGGCGCTGCAAAAGTGTATTACTCGCGAATACTAAAGACTTAAATGTCAATAAAAAGCACACATCAAGTTTTTTGTTACAAATAACTGTTGCTTACAAATGAGGTTCGATAAAACCAACAAGAAATTTCAATTTGTAACAAGAGAAGAATTTTACCAAAAGTCGTCAGCAAGAAATTTCAGCGCCGCAGCAAGGAAGTTCTGAATGATATTCATGTAAGATGGTGCACCACCCCATGTTTGGCTTTAAGTTATGAGTGTATGGCGGCAACATATCTTTGATAGCAGTTTTATTAGTCATGCATTTCCTATAATATGGAGACCGTTGTCACCCAATCTTTTACTTTGTGATTTTTAACCATGGAGATTTCGTAATGGCGTTGTGTATCTGCGACATGTTCCCAATATCTTAACTTTCAAAACTAGAAAAATAATACAGGTAGGCGAAATAACTCCCCCCCCCAGGTGTGGAAATTATTGTGCATTGCATGCAGTACCTGGAAAATCTCGATGTTGGTCATATTGAACCTCACTTGTTGGTAAAAGTCATACTTTGTGAATAAAATTGATGCATATTTTATCAGTTGCATTTAATACTTCAACAGTCACAGTAATACACCTTTTCAACGCCAAAATTTCCCCTGGTGGCAATTTTTGGTACCTTTTTATTTTTAATTTCAGAAATCAAAATTCCATGGTCTTCTGTGTATGCCCATTAAATTTCGCAATGTTTCGTCCTTTACATCACTCGCTAGAGGGCTATGAACACCTCATGTTATTTTGTAACCACCCTGTATATAATGTTTTGGTGACAAACGGACTCCCTGGCATGAAAAGCATATGAGGCAGTGAGAAACAAAGTGATGTAAGTGGTAAAATTAAAAATTTGGAGATAATGAGTACAAATAGTAGGGGACCCGCCTGTTTCTCTTGGGGAAAAAGATAGTACCAGTAGCCCTGTTAGGTCCTGCTGTACAGCATGATTTAGAAAAAAGAAACAATGAAAGCCAACCTAGGACGTTATCTTTATACGTGTTTTACTCAAAACTTGAAAATATCCACTTACATCCCTTTGCTTCTCACAGCCTCATATGATTATGAACCGCTTGTGCATCTGTAACGTTTCTTCTTATCTACTTCTTATCCAAAATTATGATTGATAAAAATATTTTTATAGCTTAAGACAACTTAAAAGTGACTTTTTTGCAAAAAAAAAAAAAAAAAAAAAAAAAACAAACAAAACAAAAAAAAAATTTAACTTATAAATTAAGCGATTTGTTTTAAGCAAAAAAGAAGTAATAAGAGTTTTTCTTCAAACAATTTTAAAGCCTTTCATGATGAAGATATTGAAGATATGCTGTCAGAAGCCTACCTGACTGTCATGCCATTTATGTTTTGATACGTCAAGCACCATTTGCCCGTACATGTATAAAGTTATAGAGTAAGTCCTGAAAAAGAATTAGTTAAGTTTAAGTTCGTTGTGCTAATGTACTGTACACCCAGTGATGGTCAAACTGGAGACATAATAGCATGTACGTTATTACGATTATAGAAATTGTCAACGATATTAAAGGGTAAATAAAATTAAGTTCGGACTAAAATTTCTATGGAAAAGTTTCGTGAATACAACTCAAATGATGTATCTTCCCATAGGGTATTTCGGGGTAATTTGAGTGTAGCGTTGTAATTTTGGAGTAAGCAATATCATTCATACAGAAAATATGTTGGTAATAGTGTTACTGAAATTGAGGTTGTAGTGGCCTGATCGGTAAGGCGTCCGACTGCTATTTGAAGTCTTTCCCCCCACGGTTAGAGAGCGGCTCAAGGACCCTACTGCCGTGTGCAGGTAAACGGCAGTATCTGCAGAAATTATTTTTTGGGATATTTGAAGAAATGTTGGATTCAATACTAACAACCGGGACATATTAAAATTATAAGTTTTTTTCGCGCTTTTTTTCAGTGGAAACCGAATAAGCGAGCTTGTACAACAAAGCTAACGTATAATAGATGACAAAAAAGCGAAAAAAAAAAAAGAAAGAAAAGAAAAAAAAAATGAAAATTCGCAGTTACTGATCTTTACCTGCCCACGACAGGCTAGAATGTTATATGATATGTTATTGAAATTGATAAAGGAGATGAATTCGATTTTCGGAAGATAGCAAAGTCGGTAAAACCAACTACTTTTAAATAGTACAGACAGTTAAACTTCTACTGTATGTTTTCTAATTTTAGGACTGTAAATTATTTAAGATTAATTCAAGTTTCCGTTGAGTAAAAGTATTTAACTTTATTGATTTCCGTGCAATTAATTTCCCCGTGATTTAAAATCACGGTTAAATTTGGGCATATATTACATTTTATAAATAAGAATGAAAAATAGTCATTTCATAAAATTACAAAAATAAGCATTTACGAGCATGTGCATCATCATTACCAAGGGTATATATGCTAAAAATGTGTTGGCAACTCTAATAAGTATAATATAATATATATAAGTATTTTCTTTTCCAAGGATAGAAGTGAAAACAAAAACAAGTAAACAAAGAACCACTAGAACTGTGTAGAGATGCTATTGGAAGGACAAAAAAATTAAAAATAAAGATGATGACTTTTTACGACCATCCACAAAACATACAGAATCAAGGAATCTGTCCACTTTTAGAAAAAAACGAAAGGAGTAGAAGGGGCAAATAATTGTTCAGAATTCCAAAATCCAGAATATTATTGAGTTAAATTTTTAAGAAAGTGTAAATGTGGAGGTAAATGTTGTATTTTCTCAGAAAACAATGACATTGAATGGCATTTTACTATGCACTGTATACAATTCCGAAATGTTACTGAGAAAACTAAGTATCTTTGTCGAAAAGTTTCCTGAATTACTACAAGTTGCACGAATGCAGCTTTCTCACTGTTGCGGAAACTATTTTTTGTCTCCAATATAAAGTTAAATGAGCATATTTAATAAGTGCATTAGCTTCAGCTTAATTACGGCCCGTCCAAACTGACTAAGCTCCCAATGAGAGCGAATAAATCTTTGAATTAGTAGCTTTGCAAGAATCGCAGGCAATATTTATTCATAATACTCGCTTGCAATTCTGTCTTATCTTTGGCGGTGATTGCACAAATGCTTCTGGATCTTTTTTTGGCAAAACCGGAAGCTGTTATATTAAGTCTATCAACATTTTTGCTAAAAGTTCCAGAAACGCGAATGACTTTAAAAGGGATGATAACGTAATTCATCAGAAATATTTCAGGATAATTTCAGGTAGGTTTCTGAACTGTAACGGAAAACATTTCTGTTTTTTGCAAGATATGTTACTTGAAGAACTTAGGTATATCAGCTGCGCATTATTTTCTAGGAACGTTTTAAAATTGTTTTTATAGTGTGGAACTGACTAATGACGCTCTTCCTATTCTTGATTGCAATCTAATTATTTTCGAATTTGTGTAAATAAAATCTGTAAAAAAATAAATAGTAATAATTAAAAAAAAACTTATTGTGCAATATACGGTTGGAATTTGTAGAAAAGAGTTAACGTTAAACTGCAGCAAGAGAAGGAAAAAAAAAACATTTATTATGGAACTTAAAAACTAGAAACATGCCATTTTTATTAATAAATTACACTGACAACTATTAATGGACCGTCAATTTTTGATTGGTACAGTTTAAGACTGCAATAGAGAAACAATACTTTAAAGACTTTCCCTAGAAAAAGGCTTCTTTATGTTTATTAAATTCATATATGAAATTACCTAACTTTGTGTTTATGTTATAGAAAAATAATATTTACCTTTTTATCATTGTTTTTTTTTGCTTAACTTTGTGGAACACATTTCCTTTCAACTTCAACTGGTTAAAACATATAATAGCTGGTTTTTCTTACTTTTAAAAATGTAAAATAAAATTGACCCTTTAAAAAAGTGATTTTTTTTTTTTGATCAGTAGTTTATCCCCACTTCTAACATTGAAGTATCTTGGTTAAAATTGATGAATAATTACCACGACGGAAGGACATACAATGCTTTAAGCTGTTGTAAATAGTATGATGCAGAATTGTAGTGACAACTGGGCCCCAAAAAGTTATCAAAAACTTGACCTTGCAACTTTTAATATGTTGCGATATAAGGAGATGAAAGTACTGTCAAGCTTCATGTAAAAAAAAAAAAAAAAGAAAAAATACAAATTTTAAACAAGGAAAAAAAGAAGATTAAAAAATTTTTGTCAAAAACGGAATTTAGTTTTGGGTACATATGTAACTGAAGCCGGCGTCTAAATTTTTAATTACTACAATGAAACCTGTGTAGGTTGACCACTTGCGGTGCACTACTTTAGTGGTCACCTAAAACAGGTGGTCAAATTACAAAGCTTGATTTGTATGATAAGGGCTAATTCCGTGCCTGAAAAAAGCGGTCAACTTATACAGGTGGTCAACTTACAAGGGTGGTCAACTTCACAGGTTTTACTGTACTACTAAATAATTTAATTTATATAACAGTAGCGTATTAGAATTATGGAATTGCCCTGCTAAAAGTTGTTTAACTCACTATCAGTTTGTTTTAAATTATATAGAGAAAGCTTTTTTTTTCCTTTTTTTTTTAAATCTTTCTACGTTGTTTGATACAGATAGACGTTTTTTTACTGTCTATAAACCTTAAAGCATTAGATTATGACGGAACACACCTTATCAGAGATTTACAAATTTATTATTTAAATGAAGAAAGTCAAAGCTATTACAATAAGTGGCAAACAATAAATTAAGACACCATGTCAACGTTTTTAGTACAGCTGGATTTGCATTGCAAAAACTAAGTTTTCAATCTTTATTTTTTTCCTTCAAATGTCTTTATTTTGTTAATAAACAATGATTAGTTTAATACCTTTATCATTGACAGAGAGATAGAAGGTAAATCAAAAATATGGAATAGGTAGAGTCTTTTTTGTATTCCGAAAGGTATATTAAATATTTTCATGAATCTTTTATATACGTATTTCTAACTCATTGAGAAAATAGGCTTCAATATATAGTAAAACTAAGCAGACAAACCCACACACACACGCATACACACACTCACAAAAAGATCTTACAAACTAGTAAAAAAATTAGAAATACATGTTGGCGATCTATTCAATTAAAAAAAGTTAAGACTAAATATAAAAATATTAGCATGTAGAAGAATTTTTACTCTAACTAAAAAATAATAATAATAAATACTGTGTAATGTTACATTCCAAAAATAGGTAAAACTTCTTCAAGAGTTTTACCACGCTCGAAGAGGAATTTAATTAAATGAAGTATAAAAAAAATAATGAAACGATGGCACCTAACGCAAGATATTTTTTGAATATTAGGAAAATATAGATCTAGGAGCAAAAAACGATAATTTACTAAAATACATCCTCTGCCAGAAAAACGTTTTCCCTCATAAAACACGATACAAAAAGTATGTAAATGACGAACTTATTAATATTTCATAAGCTGTTAAAGTTTGTGATATTTTTTAAATGCTTTAATGATGGGATATTAATAGCATGATGATGGCTTTTTTTTTCTTTTTTTTTTGTGCTGTTCTATACGATTTCATTAACGAAACCGAAAAATAGGTCTTAATTCCTCTGCTAAAGTGAAATTTAACCCAAAAGTTCATTTCTTATCAATCAGGCATCGTTTAAAATAACATAAATGATCAAAATACTCTCCCATATTTTAATTTAAAGACATTTTATTACACATTAGATAAAACATTTTGCCAGTAAAACAAACAATAATATAATTTAATGAAAAGTTTTTTCCTTTCTAGATTTTTATCTCAAAAGTGTACACGGTTTTATATAAATAAAAATATGTTAAATGCATTTTATCTTGAAAAAAAATGAAGCTGAAGCAATTTTAATTATATACAAACGTTTGCAGTTTTTAGAAGATAAATTTTTCCTCTTTCAATTTAATAAAATATTATGAATACATTTCCTTGAAAAAAAAAAAAAAAAAAAAAAACGAAAGAAAATCAACTATCGATTTGTCATTAGCAAGCAGCAACGTGGAGAAGAAATGTAATTTTTTTCGTAAATAATGAAAGTAAAATTAAATTACATACTTTCTTTTTATGTTAGAGTATGGAAATTCTCGGGTGTTTTTTTATTTTTTACTTTATCTTTTCTGCTTTTAAGATGAAAAACTTTCACATTTTCTAGAAGTAAAAATGACAGTTATTTTTTTCCAAAGAATGTGACAGAAAATATTTAATTACTTTTATAACTCAAAAATTGTTTGCTTAAATGCTGGGCGAATGCTTTTTATTTAAGAGTGGGAAAAGTGACATAAAACAGACGACATCAGGTACTAAGAGCGCTTTTAGTTGAATGATAAATCAATTACTTTTTTTTCCACAATACATATAAACACAATGTGTAATATTTAGTATTTAATAAGGTCAAACATCCGTTATAATATGTTTGAAATAGAAAGCAGCTGTGAAAAATAACATCGAAAAAGATAAAAACTTTATTAAGGTGCATTTGTTTTCACAAAAGAAACTCAGTTACGGAAATAAATTTTGACGTTTTGAAGCATAAAACAAATAGTGATGCCGACCTCGTGTAACTAAATGTTATTTAAAAAGCAAAAATTTTTTTTGCAAGGTCAAGTGTTTTTTATTTGTATTTATTTTTTTATTTTCTGTTGGTTTTCAAACTTTTGCTATCCAAATTGCTATTTCCTGTAGAAAAATATTTATGTGCCCAAAATGTTAATAATATAATGTTTTCAACGCATATAAGGTGGATTTTTTTTTTAATTTTGAAAAAATTAGCTTATATCAGTACCAACAACCTAAACGTACATCAGACACATTGCACCACTCAAGCGGCACTGATCCACTAAAAAATATGTTCCTAAAGGAAAATTCTTATGATGATGAAATTCGATGTGACTCATGAGTCATGATGAGCAGTCGATGGTAAAATCAGCATATCCATGGTAAGAAATAACAGCATGCAGCTAAGAGCCTTCTTTAAGAATAATTTATCAAATCACTTTTTTGCGCAGAGATTGGTGCTGACACATGAGTTAAATTCTTTTTTAAACAATTTTTAGAAAAAAAAACTTGCTCTGGAGATATTTAATTTCATTACAATATCCTTTACTTCCGCAAACAACTTCGAATTCTATAAATATGAAAATCTTTATGAAGTTGCGTGCTACATTAATTGATACTAAAAATACATCTAATTTTGCAACTGTGACTGTACAGAAGCAACTTTAGAGATATTGAATTAATGTGTTACAATATGTTTCAGAAGATCTTAAACCAATTTATGATTGATTAGAGCTTCAAAATATGCCTTTCAATAATAAAACATAATATATAGGTGGTGTAAAGTTAAGTCTTCTAAAAGCATCTGCATGTTTGGACAAGCAAAAGCTCGGAAATACCTGACTAATTTCTTGAAAATTCGAGTTTGTTTCTGTTTAGAACAGGAACGGCTTCAAAACAAGTTTATAAATTAAACGGTAAGTCGCTCTTTTGCTATTTCAGGCATTTAAATGGCACAAATATTAAAAAGCTTGTGAAGTATGTTGTTAAATATTAGAAAATATAAATGAAAATTGCGTTTAAAACTTGGGAGGAAACTTGTATTTCTAACTCGGTTGACATTTCCAGCTCAATAGTGGTGTCTACTCTTAATGAAACCTTTTCTTCTTAAGTCGTGATTTTAAAGTAACCTTAATCAATTTTCTGTTAGATTATTTGCTAAGATGCCTTTTCTCGAAATTAAACAAATATTTGATACTGTTTTAGGAAAATGCTAGAAAAAAAATCAAACATCATAATTAGTTCGATTCAATCATCTCTCGAATTGTTCGAATTATACTTGCAAAAAAAGGGACAGCAATGTTTAAGAAATGGTTTTACCAATGATCTTCCTATTTTCAAAGCGCCCCAGTAAACGCAAAGTTTAAAACTATAAACATAAATTAACTAAAACAATTAAAAAACATTAAATGCAAAGTTGAACGAGCACTCATTATTTATAAAAAATGCACGTACTTAAATATATTCGTTTTTTTCTGTCCTGCAGGACAAAATGGGACGATTAAAATAAAATTTAAAAAAAAGTTTGAGAATGATTTAAAAAAATTGTTTTTCAAGCATAAAATGTTTCAAAACACGTATAAACAAATGTATGTACTCACATACGTACACACAATGTACGCATACAGGAGTGACTATAAAAACTCGCGATAATAACTTAGGAATGGTAAAAAAAGTTATTTCTGTTGGTCTGTACGTTTATCGGTAAGCATGTCCTTACGGATGGAGTTTTCACCAAAGACTACTCAATATTTATTAGAGGGAGAATGAAACGGAACATTTGGCTGATATTTGAGCGAAATCTCTTTCACTATTCAACTATATCTTGTACTTTGTGTAAGGAAGAAAAAAAGCCAAACGAAATAATTGTTACATTTTATGTGCTCAATTCACAACAGTGGTAATATTAATTAGATAGGAGCTAAAAACGAAGAAGGATTAATAATATTTAAAAACACTAACTATTTTTCGCAGTGTAATTATGATTTAAATTAAAGGTATAGTTAATGAATAAAATTGTTTCACACTAAATACTTTTTATACAAAGTTGAACGTGAATGTGCGAAAAAAAATTACGTTTCGGTTCGCGGGTTAGAACCTGTCACCAGTCAAGGGATTTTTCAAACTTAAAGAAAGCATCAGAGTCCATGTGGTTTGCTTATGCGGTTTGGAAAATATACAATTTATTTTGAACTATCATAGCAAAATTATAATTTTATCTCGGTTTCGCAATACAAGCTTATGTCAAACTGGGCGTCTATATTCAAAAGTGTTACTGTCTATCTACCAGCAAAGGTTCCACATAAAAGAATGTAAGTTAACCCTGGGGAGTGCACTAGATCTGTTGAAGGTGATTAACTAATGTGCAGTCCTTATAACAGGAATAATGGTGAAATGCATTTTATGTGATACCCATTCAATTTTTACTAATGATTTACGGTAATCATAAATTTAAAAAAAAATGTGAGCTCCAAAATTGGACATAATGTTTTTTTTTTCTTTTTAGCACTATTCAAAAGGCATAGATGACCTAACGATTTTAACTGATTTATCTGTATATCTTCCTATAGTAAACACGCACACGCAGACACGCACAAATAGATAGATGAATGTATAGATATAATCGATACATACACATTAATAGAGAAAGTGGAATATATAGATAGAAATAATAGGTTGGTTGAAATAAATATGAGATGTGAAAATGAAATTTCAGTAGCCTTTATTTGCATGATAAAGAAAACCCGAAAAGAAAGTATTTTACTTTGGAAAAGATCCCTTTTTCTCCCGAAAACGAGGAAAAAAACAATCACGAAATCAGCGAAAAATACAGTTTCCCCGTCTTCCCAATTTTAGTCAAAGCTTTTCGTTTGTACGAAAGTCAAGACTAATGATCCGCTTTATCGGAATTCTTCTTTATATTCTTCTCAGACGATTTTTTCCCCTCACCCTTCTCAACTTAACCCAGGACACATAACTGTACCCCTATTGTGTGGATTCGTGCAATTTACGGCTTTGTGGCTGGAATAAAATATTAGGATCCGCTTTCTATCGCTGACATAAATTGATTCCCTTCTTGAATAGCAGTCCAATTGAGTATCTGATGCTTATCCCGATAATCTTGTTGAAACATTGAGAACTGCAGAAGTTTTAAGGGTTTCTTGAAACAATTCATTTACAAACTATGCTTTTAAATGCCAACAACCTTTTTGAACTATCTATTACCGTCTTTGGAGTATGTTATTTTTTTAAAACGTTGAAACATTAAATAAAAAATCATCGGTATGTTTTATAAACATGAACAACATAAATACAAAAAATGCTGTCCAGAACCTTAAAACGCAACTTTCCGCATGAAAATATCATTATTTTTAAATATAAGATAAATATATTTCTTAATTGATTTTTGAAACTTTTTTATGAAAGAAATACAGCCGACCTCCTTTATAGCGAGTGAGAAAGTGAGATGGGATCACGATATTTTCTCGTTTTTACTAAGTGATCGTAAAAATGGAGTTTGTGTAAAAAATTATATATGTTCTTATTTGATTATTATTATTGCTTTTATTATTATTTCAAGCTAATTTCTTTGAACTGCTTTATTGTCTTTTTCTGATGCTATTTCGTTCGAAGATTTCCCTTTTATCCCTACTAACTCGAATTTAGGCGATAATATTCTTAGAAATATGCTGTGAAAGTTATAACGTTGGCGTCTACAAATGCATGCAAATTTTCTAATGCTAATCAACTCCTCATATTGAAAAAAATATATTCAATGGCTCCCCAAAGTTTTCTTACACTTTACGATTTTCAATGAAATACGGCCCTATCCATTGGTTAAAATTAATATTTTGGAATCGGTACTTAAGTATAAGATCTATGATATATTTTCAACAAAACTGCATGAAAATTTTTAATAAAATAATAAAACCTGATTTTTATGAAATCAACACATTATCTCACAAAAGTCGTCATACACTTTGAAAAAATATCTATATAACTTCCCTCAGAGCAACAGTAGGATATTTAGGTGTAATTTCTGGTCTTAGTGTTGCTCTGAGGCGACGATATTAGTAAATAATTTAACTTTCTACTAAGTTATTATTTAGTAAAATATCATGCAGAATCAGCAACAGCTTTTAAACGTCTGGAATAGATTTCATTGATTTTTCTTCCTTTCTGTGCAATTTCTGAGTAAGTGTTCAACCGCACTTTGAGTCTTACTGTTTCTAGTTCGCTTTTCGTTTCAATGCTGTGTTTTCTTTATTTAACCTCCAGACTTCTCGAACTATGTTACATTTAATTTTAATCTGGTAATTGAGGAGATATTTTTAAACCCTTAAGGACATTTTTTGAGGCACCATATGCGAACATTGAAAACCGTGTGCTTCTAATCGCTATCTTGATAAAAAAAAAAAACAAAGGTTTTTCCGATAGCCTAATTTTGGGCTAATGGCTTAAAACTATTTTTTTTCAACATTTAAATAAACAGTATGACTTATTATTTCATCAAAAAATTGCAAACTACCAAGTCCTGATGCTGATATGCACCCTCACACAAGAACACCTTCACCGTCTTGATTATATGATCCAACTAAGTTCTTAAGATTATATTCTTAATTTTTTTCTGCTATTTACAATTATACAACAATAACCAAAAATGTAGAATTTATTTACATCTGTTAGTAAGATGATATTCCAAAACTTATTTATCATTGATTTTTCGACAGAAAGCTTAAACTTTATGATTTTCGCACGAACGAGATTTTTTTTCCAGAAAGAGGTCCCACTTAATAAAGTCAGTCAATGAACTTGGCGAACAATTTTAGATGAAAATTAAACATAATAATTTTTAAATTAAACTCTGCAGAAACTTTTACAGCACTCAAATGTGTGTTTCATATTTTTTTAAACTGTAAATCTCTGATCGCTCTTTGTTAACTTTGCCGGTTCACTTATTCTTACCTTGTTTTCGATCCGATTCTTTTCTTTAAAGAGGTTTTTCAAGCCCTTCACAATAGAATGGTATAAATTAACTAATTTAGAGACATTTCAAACCAATGTACTGCTACTGTGAGGAAAAAAATCTAATTTCGAATGGAGTTTGTTGTTTTTTACGAATACCAGCCATTTACAAGTAATAAGCAGACAATTAGAGAATAAACAAACAAAATATTGAAGCCAAATGATTATACAGTTTTACCACAATGCAAAAATAATAGAAAAATGACCTGTGATAATTTTAATCATGAATTTATTCGAAAATATTTCAGTGTACGATGACTTTTGTGGCGTATTATTTCTCTGTCTCTTTGTTTTTTGACAAATTTCAAAAATAAAATCAAGCAATATTTTGAAAAAAAAAAAAAAAAAAGGCTTATTTAGAATAGTACAAGAATTACGTGAAAAAATGGACTTTATATTAGAATTTAGTTTCACGTTATTTTGGTTTTACTACAAAACTCAAGGTGTACGGAGACTTTTGGGAGCGACTCTATATGCCTCTCTTTTGTCTTAAGAGCACTAGAGGATTTTTCTAAAAAATATTAGCTGAAATGGAAGTAAAAAGAAATTTTATGATTCACAAAAACATAGTGATCGCCTTAAGAGGATTAGCTCGTTAAAAGCAAGTTATACTCCCTTAGACATTGTACTAACCGTGTCTTTCCATTTTCCTTGCTGAATCCGAGTTCTAGTTAAATCAGGACTCTTTATAAGCATGTTTGAATGTATTTCTTTTTTTTTTTCAAATAAATAAATAAATAAATAAATTTGAAAATTGTTAACACACATCAAATTAATTATTTCTAAAGATTACGTTCATTATTTGTCAGTGAATTTTAAACATTGAGAAATTTCATGACAGGAGTTTCAAAAGTAGTGTCTAACATTTAAGTACGTACACAATTATTGTGAATTACAAAAAAAAAAAAAAAAAAAATCAACGTATAATTTCGAATCTGAGAAGAGAACGAAAAAAAGTTTGAACAAACTAAGCACGAACAATTTTTATACAATACTAATAAAGCATTTTTTTAGCTTTTCTGTAAAGGTAGCCTCAATTTATCGCTTGTAAAAATGTTAAAAAAAAAATAAACATAAATAAATAATGAAAGAAAGCAAATAATAAATAAATCATAACTAAAAAAATAAAGTGAAGTTGATTGTAACAAATTAAGGGGTCGGGTAGGAAGATGTCCTGATAATTCTCTTTTTTTACATTTTTAATTATTATTTATTTATTTCATTTCTATGAGTTCTTATACGATATTTTTGCTATACACGCTGCTTTCTTTCATGTTTTTTTTGCAATGCTATTTTACTTTTGTTAAAAAAATAAGTTAAAAATGTAAAATGCTGTAATGTTAAGTTAAGTAACAATGTATGTGATATTAGGTAAAAATGCAAAGTATAAGGCATAATTTGTTATTAAATTTTTATGTATTATTATTTAAAATATTATTTAAATATTAAAATATTTTAAAATATTATTATTTGTAGTTAAAAACTTACGTCATCACTATCAAAGAGTGAACATATTATAGTAAATTAGAACAAGTTATGTTTTTCCTCTTAATTACAGTTGAAAAAATGAAAGATGAGGAACAATATTTATTTTTTTTAAACGACGTGTATTACAATTATTTTTCCATTTTAAAATAGTACCAGAAAACATTATGAAGTGAACAATGTTGCATTGAGACTCTTTTCAAAATTAGCAATCATAATTTTTTTTTTTGGTTCTTACGTATAAACGACTCAAAAAAAAAAAAACTGCTAAGTATCTTTTGCACGAATCTTAGTTTTTTATTTTTTTGCATAACAGAGAACAATCCACCCTTCATTTTTTCCGATTGTCATTAAATAAACTTTTTTTTTTTCTTTTTGAGTTTCCCTTGCGAATTTCTTTCAAGTTTTCTTTTTCTATACAGAAAACAATATCAGCACAGAACTAAAAACATATGCAAAAGGAAATGCATATCTCTTTTTTTAGAAATATTTGTCCAACGCCCAAGAAAGTAAATTTAAATTACAGCATAAAAAGTTTTCACTCACACGGATTCACTTGTGAATTATTACGTTTTACGTAAACATGGAAGAAGACTTTTTTAAGGAAATAAATTGAGTGAAGCGTAGATTAGATTTTTTTTTCTGTTTTTGATGACAGCTTAGCTGAGAACACCATCAATTGTAGAAGCAATGGAGGACACACAAAGGTTTCACAAAGGTCTTCAGTTTCTTATTCCAGTCTCCATTTTATTATTTCTCCAGAAAACATGTAATTTCAGCTTCGTGTTTCTCACGAAGTAAAAAATATTCTATAAATAGCATGAAGTTAAAAAGTATTATTCTTTTAACTGTATGAAACATTATTTTGTTTTGGTTACTTAATTTTTAATCAAAGAAATTTAACCTCTTTTACAGCAGCTATTAGCAATCGCAAACATTTCAAAAATAGGATTTTTTTATTTAAAATTGAGAATGAAAAAACATTGCAACTATACACTTTTTGAAAAGTAAAACCCTGGTATGTTTCCGAGAAGTTTATTTTTTACAGCTGAGTTTATTATTATTATTATTATTATTGGAGCAATAACAATAAAAAAAATAATCTAATTTTTGTTACTTATTGTTATCATTTGAGGCAGTGAGAAGCAAAGGGATGTAAGCGACAAAATTGAAAACTTGAAGATAAACAGTTGGTGGACCTCTCCTCTTTCTTGTGGAAATATGTAGCACTAGTAGCTCTAGTAGGGGTGCTGCTGTTCTGCTTGATTTATAATTTTTTTAAGTGAAAGTCTCACTTACACCGCTTTGCTTATCACTACCTCATTTCTAATATTGTTGTCGATGTAATAATAATAATAATACAAATAATAATAATAAGGGTAACAATTTTTAATATTATTATTATTGTTATTACTACTATTGCTACTACTACTACTAATTTTTTACGAAACTCTTGAATTCCAACTGTGCCTAATATTGGAATTTAAGAGTTTCGTAAAAATAATCCTCATGCATTAAATCACATTTTCAGCAAAGAGGAAGCAATTGCTACTTCACAGTAAAATAAATGGCCATTTCTGCTTTACGTACTTATTATCCAGCCTTTACGAAAAAGACTCCAAGCTGCCAAACTAATCTGAACACGTTACAATTTACAACATTTACAAATTATTATTATTGCTTTTTGCTTCAAAGATGCATAGCACACATTTATATATTTCGCAAGGAGGAAATATTTCGAAATTACAAATATCATTAATATAGTTTAGAACTTACCGTTAACACTTAGTTTTACGATTTCCGCTAATGATGCACCTACACCATTGCTGGCTTCGCATAGATATTGCCCTCCGTCCTGTTTCTCTACATCTCTTATCACCAAAGATCCATTTTCCAGGACGTACATATGGGAGCTGCTGACAACGCTTCGGAAATCAATCGACTGATTAACTGCATCAGCTAAAAAAGAAAGTAATTTAATTCATTTATATTTTAAGAACATCATCAATTGGGTCTACTTTGACCTTTTTGAGTAACATTGGCCCAACAAACTAAAACAGAAGCAATAATTTCAAGAAAGAAACTGCAGTTTTTGGATGTGATAATCGGGCTGTCTGGTATTTTGAATGTAGTTCTGGGTCTTAGCCCTGACTTAGGGGCTTTAACTTACTGCTAAAAGAGATGGTTTGTATTTTGTTGGACACATTGGATTGATTATCACTTACCCGAATTATTTAAAAACATCCTGATGATTAACATAAGTTATGATAAGTAACTGTAACCCATGTTTCAACATTTCTTAATCCGCAGTGTTACATTTAAATCGAAGCCTCGATTTTTGTAAATACAGCTTTGTTTTATACAATTGTTAAAATGTAAACAGTTTTAGAGTGATTTTGTATTCATCGTAGTCAAGCAAGATTCATGTCCTTATCAAAGGTAGTTGTAAGAAGTACTTACACATAAAAATCAATAAGACTATTTTCAAGGAAGAATGCAAAGATTCATTTCAAATTTCATATTGATTTAAGTATATACTTCTTAGAGCCATGTTTGATTCTAAAGAATAACGGTAACTTTTGCAATTCAAAGATTCCAATCAAATGAAAAAATGGCATGTAAAAGCAATTTCAACATTAATAACTCCTAAAAAGAACGTTTTATATGTTGAAGACACGAAAAAAACTTTTAATTACACAAGAAAAAGTTCTTATGCATTCATGCTCTTCAAAATGAAATTAAAAATTCCGCACTCTGAACGTCAACATGTAGTTTACTATCCATTAAAAGAAGGTTCATAAGCATCTTTAAGAAAAATACTTTCATTGTTTTCATGCATGATGATGATTTTTTTTTCTTTTCTATTCTTTTTTTTTACGTAGAGGTACACACGGTCATAATTTTACTCAAAAAACACCGAAAATTTCAAGATGGATTAATGTTCTTGCCGGAGAATGTTGAATAATGAAAGTTATAATGGTGAGCAGAAAACAGAAAGATTAAAAATGTCTGCCAAAAGCTTAATTTTTTGTACATCTTCTTGAAGAGAAAAATGTTAACGATGTTTTAAAGATTCAGCAGATTCTTGTTCCCGTTGAGGCATTAAGATGAACATTCAAAATTTGTATCTATTCATTACTTCGGAAAATGAAATAATTACCTGTCAAGATTTTTTTTAATAAATAAAATGATTTTGATGTTTTGGGCTATTAACTAACTGATCAAGTAGTTTTTAACTTTCGTTTTACTTTGTCTATAAAATTAAAACGCTACGGTTAGGGTTTGTTAAGAGACTCTAATGAATTATCTGAAAATTAGTAGATGTTTTTAAAAACTATTTCTTCTAGGCACACGCATGATATAGAGTTTATTTTGATTTATATAACGTTAAGAGGATAAATTTATTTTATCAAAAAGATGCTTAATAAGAGATATTAATCTTATGTTCTTGAAATAACTTGAACACATGGTTTATCAAAGTTTTGTTTATGTGAAAAATAGTTTTGATAATTTTATTGGTGATGATTTTTAAACGTTTAACATATTTTTGAGCATGTGTATTGACTAATAAATCAAATATTAATTCTCTTTAATGTAGCTATGAATTTTAATTGTAATTATCCCATTAGTTTAAAACTAAATATTAAAAATATAAATGAAATATAAAATTGCCAGTAGGAAAGTTGGCTATACATTTCAATCACACACGTACTTTGAAACAAAGAAAGGTAAAAAAATTTATATATTTTTCTGAAAATAAATCTGTAAAATAAAATTCAAAAAAGACTAAATTATTCCCACATGCATAATATACTAGAAACACCATTTTGCCGTGCCTCTAAAAACTGTTTTGAAGTTAAAAGTTACTGAATTGAAATTATATTTTATTTGGGGTGACAAATGTATAATGTTTAATTGTATAAGCAAAAATCATCCTACTTAAACTTGGGAAATATGAATTAAATATAAATATGAACCTGGTCTATATTTCCATCGATGAATTGTTTCTGGTATCCCTTCGGCTTGGCAAGCAAATATAACTTTTTGATTTACCACGGCTTCTTGGTCGGATGGTTTCTTAGCCCATTTAGGACTTGCTGAAAATAGAATGTAAGTAATTACAAGTGTTCTGTTAAAAAGGATCAATAAAAGAAAAAGTATTTCAAAATATATAGAAATCTAAACCTATTGTTTAGCGGGGGGGGGGGACATTAATCTATTTTACAGAAGTATGAAAGATGTACATTTATAATACCAATAGATGAAAAAAAAATCAAGTGTATTTTTCAATATAATAGTTATATGATTTAACTAATTCCTCAAATGGGCTCCAAGTCGGAAACAAGACATTTTTGGTAGTATCACAATAGATTTTAATATAATCAAAGAGCTATGTTCATATTCTTGGTCTTTTACAACTCTGAGATACCTCCTCTATACAGAAAGTGAAGAAAAAAAGCGATGAAAATAGAAACATAAAACCAGTACTATAAAAAAATTTAAAAAAAAAAAAACAATAATATAAATATTTAAAAAAAAAGAAAAGGGCGTCACCGAAAGTTATCGGATTCGAAAAGTCTGTTGAAGGTTGTATAATGCAAACTTGAAATAGCTTCAAAAATTAGACAACAGTATTTTTTTCTTTAATTGTTAAGGTCGTTTCAGAATGGTTCATAATTCTTAAACGTAAAATTAAAATTAACAATTTTGAAACGAAGCAAGATCGCATGAAGGATCTCAAAAGTTCGATTAAGAAATTCGAATTTTTTTTCTTTACTTAATTATATTAGAAAACGTCATATGCACTACCATCTTACTACATGTTTAGATTAATATTGGTGAAAAATAACGCCAGTTTGTTAGGATATATTTAATGGCAGTGTGTGTGTATGTGTTTGTTGTATTTCAGATCTTAAATAATAATTCATAAGAGAAATGTGAGGTTATTTTTAAACAATATTACCGGTTAAACAGTACCGTGAAATTTGTTTTATTGTCATATCATTATATATAGTTTTAAGCAAAAATTAAGCATATTACTTTTTAAGATTTTAACACAAGAACATTAATTTGTGTTAATATTTTTCCAATACATTGTTTGCACACGAAGCGAACAAAAATATTGATAATTTCAGTCATTGTCATGCAGTTACCAAAGATAAAAAAAATAATGAGAAAAAAAATGCGAAAGTTTCATATTTGATTAAAGAAATCTCAAGAAAAAATAAACATATTTGTAAAGTTAAAAATTAAAAGCAATTTTTGCGCATGTATGTTAGTTAAACATGAAAAAGGTACGTACAGTCTGACCACCGACAGCATGGAAAAGAAAACATTCGGTTATTAGACGGAAATGGACGCATCTATCAGTTAACAGCGGTGGTAGTTTGTTCTCTTTAGATGTGCGTTTTTGTTTAGACGTAGAGCTTTGAACAAATGATGATTTGTTCACGGAAAGGAAAAAAAAGAAATAAATTTAAACTATATTCGACCTATATTCTCACACCAATAATTAATTGATACATTTTTTTTACAACATAACTTTGAATTCCGGACGAAATGAAAATATTTTTTTTTTCCATTTGTTGTGTTCATAGAATCTCTGCTGTGTCCCTCATTGTTAACACAAGGAATGCAATACATTAATAAGGCACTAGTGACACTATAAAACACGTTCATCAATATCCCATTGCTATTTTTCCTTCGCCTCTGCTAGATTCGTTCAAATGAAATCGTTTTAACTTGGCCGATTGCCCATTCCATACATTTCGTGTTCAGACTATATTCAGTTTTTTAAATAACATTGTTTTATTAATACTTCACTTAGACTATAGGTGTTACATCTTTAGCCATAATCTCCTTAAATTTACCACTCGTAAATAAAATAAAAGTTAAGAAACTTTAAGGTAAGTTTATTGTTCTTCAAAAGCAGGGTCTATTTTCATCTTCTTATTGTGTAGTGTTCATAGTTTATTCTATACCTGATGTTGTAAGAACATGTGTTGCATTTAAAAATACGCAACACACTCATTAGTTCAATTTTGAAAAGGGACGTATGCGGACTTTAACAAAGAACATTGTTAAAATTTTCTTATTGAGGTGCAACGTCACGTATCATTGCGAGATAAAATTTCTTCCGTTTTCGTGATACCCATTTCAACAGTTTTGTTTCAGGAAATTAAGTTTTATTCATCTTTTTTCGAACTTTTTCTCTGTTCTTCCAGTATATTATTGATAAAGATAAGCAGTTTAGGGAATAAGCATACAGTATATATTTAAAAGTAAATGCAGAAATAGTAATTTGGAATGGCATATTGACTTTACATGTTTGAAATCCATAACTAAAATTTTCTGAATACTGCAAAGTTTCAGTGAAAATTGGATCATTGTTCTTTTACTTTTTTTTGGTTGGTATTAAACATTTGAGGGCCTTGGTGCAAAAACTAAGTTGGTCCAAAATTTTCATTCTTTTATTTCTTTTTAATTCATTTTTGCCTGTGGACAACATAAATGTTCCGATTGGTGCAACAGACCTCTGCTTTGTAGTAAATAATGTGGGAAAGATAATAAACTTTCGAGGGGACACTAAAGTTATTTGTGAGTCTTAATAAAAATGTGTGAGTCTGGATTTACCTGGATCTTGCATGAAGGTCCTCAATTAAAAATTTAAACTTGTGTCAATAAATTCTCCGCATTTTTTGTTGATTTGTGAGGAGGAAAAAAAAAGCATGATTTTTTTGCAGCGCAAAACAAAGCTTATTTGTTTTCAAATAAGTAATGATCATAAACTATATTTTTTATCCTTTCTATTAATAATTTTACATGTGACAACTTTAATTTAAGTGTGTGCACAAACATGTTTAATTTACGAAAATCATATATTGTAAACTAAATCAGTGTTTTGACGATCTACCATTTTAACTAGGGTTCCCAATCCCGCACCAAATTTTGCCCTGCGGGATTTCGGGACAGGGAGGAGCCAATCCCGAGAGATCCCGGGATCCCACGAGATTGAATTTATTTTTCTAAAAGTTCTGCCAAAAAAAAAAAATGTTGTGCTTTTTATGAATGGCTACTTTTGTTACTTCAATTGAGTTTTATCGTATTCCGTACAGCATTTGTAGAGTACTGCAAAGTCCCATAATGATAAGCAACTATCATTTGGTACACAAAAGTGTGCCCTTCGTTTCGTTTAATAGGAAGGGATTTTTCCCAACAAATAATGTGATTGATGAAAACGCTGGCTATGGGTACACAGCAGTTAATTTTACAGAGGTTAAATAATTGAGGACATTTAGCAAAATATCTAATATTTTTCTTTTCTCATTTGAGTCATGCTGGGCTTTTGCTCAAAAACTGCAAATTTCAAACAAATACGATGTTTTTTATTTGTGTACTTTGTATTCAATTTTACATTACCGCTGTGCATTGTATCAGTGCATTTGATTCATTATAACTGGGAGTGAGCGTTGATTGGTTTCCCCTAGTCACAGTCTCAGTAAAATTTATTATAACTTCCCTAATTTTACGTCTCGCCTAAACGAGAAATTAAAAACTTGAGTCGTTTAACGTACTGCAAGTCCTCCTGTGTTTCATACTAATTTCTGTCGCCTCTTTGCCGAATATTGTAGATTAGTCAGCTAATTCACCCAACATAATATTCAAGATACCGCCCACATTTATAATATCAGCTTCGCGGTAACAAAGACATCGGCAGGTACTTTCTACAGGTTAGAGAGCATAAATAATATGATTTTTTTTTTTTTTATCGCTTTCGTCATCGGAGAAAAATATTGTGCACTTTTAGTAAGTCAAAGGCTGTGAGTGTTTTCCTACAGTTTACTGAAGCCTTCCAACATTGAGGATTACTCCAGAGGGTTTTGCAATCTGTACTGCATGTTCTCAATTTTCTTCTGACCAGCAAATTTCTAGGTTTTAAATTTTAGTAACGGTTTTTGAAAATATTTATAATTTTTACGCATTTTCTCAATTGCTGAACGTATGAAACTGAAACCTCGAATGAGAATACAAATTCATTTTCAGAAAAAAATGCTCTATTTTTACTGCGTTCCTAAATGGTAAATTTATCGTTCATCATATGAGACACTAAGTTTTTCTTGCTCTTTTTGCAGAAATAAAAGGAAGGTGATTTAAACTTCAAATGATGCTTGTGAAAATATTCTTTTTATGAGCGGCAAAAGTTGGAAAATGTATGCATAGAAATTTTTTTCCAGATTTGAAATCTTGCGGGATTTTGCTCTCAATCCTGCGGGATTAATCTCGCTAAATATCGTGAGGGATCCCGCGGAATTCGGAATCGGGATTTCGGGATTAGAAACCCTAGTTTTAACCTTTTTTATCCATAAAATGTAAAATGAAAAAAAAAAAAAAAAAAACATGAACGGAGGTTATTTTTGCGCTAAATTTATCGCTATAAAATTCAAACGTTAACAATTCTATGAATATTTTTTGAAATGTTACTGTAAATCCATGATGTGCAAAAAGCGATTGCCAGTCAGCAATCTTACGAAATAACTTTTGAGGTAAGTTTTGGATTAAAAAAAAACACTTTTGTGTCAAAAATCTTTACTTAGAATCTGCTCCCTAATAAAATAAAAATACTTTTACTCAATTTTTAGCAGTTAAAAAAAAACTTAACATTAAGTTGATCGATGAAATATGACTACGGGTATCAATTCTGATGTAGCAACCGGGTTTGCTTCGAAGAAATTTTATCAAATGGAACTTGTGATGTAAATCAGGTGTTGAAAGAAAGTGTTTTGTGGTTTATTAATTGTATTTTTTGGTTATTACGTTTTTGAAGAATCGTATCACTAATGGGAGGCATTCAAGCCTTGTTATCTAAAACCCAACCACTAATAATAATTTGTATCTGCAATAAATCAAATAAAGAGTACATACTTTTATAATTTTCTAAACAAAGGAACATACTTTTTTTGAATTTGTGTCTTTGTAAACACAATAGCGAATTGATCGGTTGACTCAAACTAAAGGTAATTCAGAGTGTAAATCGCTTTTTGATGCGAAAAAATATTAAATTATTGAAACTTAAAATAAAAGCCAGCACATATTTCTTCATTAGTAGTAAAGCTTTTAATTTGCAACGAAACAAAGTAAAATAGGATAATCCATAGGCATGAAAAAAAAAAAAAAAAAAAAAAACATTGATTGATTAATGTATGGTTTTGTTTTAATAAACTCGAAAAGTTTCTAGTAGTTCGTCTAGTTTCTTACCAGATAAAGGATACACATTGATTTCCTGATACTTTTTCATGCACAATTAAAAAAAAATAAAAAATAAGTTATATATATATATATATATTATTTTTTGAAAAATAAATAAATAAAATTCGCAATATCTGCATAAACTAAAAGCTGTTTCCATCCTTTCCATATGTTTTTATTTTGCCTTTTCAGTATCGGAATTTTAAATTGGAGAAAATGGTTTCCGCAATTCAGTTCTAAAATTGGTTTTCTAGTTTTTTCAAACTTAAATGCATTGTCCAAAACTTACGTGATTGTATTACGTTTCTAATGAAAATTCAATGCCATTAAGAAATACCTAAAACATAACTTTCCATTAGTTAAATATCTTTGCTGCGATTTTTATATGAACTTTTATGTGGCACAAAACGAAAACAGTTTTAAGTGTTTAAAAGGATGACTTAAAAAAAAAAATGTGGCAAAAGACAGCTTGGAGAGATGACGCTTTAATTGATCTTAAAAAAGTTATGCTGGGATATGGGAAAGTACGTTCCTTTAGATCGAGATGATCTAATTTTTTTCACTAATTTTATTCAACTGACATTTTCAATAGTATGTACCGGAAAGCTGCTAAAATCATTCTAGCTATTGTTTACATTTATGCCAAAGTGTAAGTAAAAAGTTTGTATGTTAGTTTTACTCTTAATAGCATATTTCATTTATCCATTAGCTTTATTGACAACTTATACAAGTTTCATGCTGTATTAAGTACAACAATTCTTGTATTTTCTAGCATTTTTTTCACCAGAAAATGAAGTATTCTTAAAACTTCCGAGATACTGATTATAAAATGAGGTTCAAGTGTTTACTTAAATACGATGAAAAAAGGCATTAAAAATATCACTTTGAGCTGTATTAATCCGGGAAATATTTTTTTCCCATCTTGCAAGAAAAATAAAGAGAAAAATCAATCCGTTAATATCTTTTTGAATTTTTTATGTTTTAAAATTTTCAATAAACTAATTGAAAGCATTGGGAGAAAGTTAACTCATTAATGAAAAGTAATATACAATATTTGTGATCAGGTGCGAAAATGCTGCCTTCCGTAAAGAAATGGTAATTGCATTTGAAATTTGATAAGCATTTGCATTAATATTCTTCTACATTTGTAAGAGAGAGTCACTCCATTTATAAATTAGTAATATGTGTTTTTATCATGTTTGCAGCAATAAATGAACATGCATAATAATTGCACGCTTACGATCTTTGCTCAGCAAATGGCAGGAATAGTTTTGAATACATTCATGTGTGCGAAATCGAAACAAAGTGCTTAATACACGTTGAATACACTCATGGATAAATGGATGCCTCACTTTCCAAATCGATTAACTCCATAAAACAAAAAGTAGAGAAAACTTATGAAGAAGATGGTGTTATCCATAGGAGTAAATAGGTCCTCGTGTTACATTTTCTGCCATCACACGGTCAGAAATGTTCTGAACCAAAACTTGATTGTTAATTCACATGTTAAGCATTGATTAAGCACTATTAAAGCAGAAATGATTTTTTTAACCCTTCACAGGGGGTGGGGGAGGGGTGCGGTCTCACAGACCGCTCAATAGTTCATCTAATCACCCCTATTTTATTTTCAGTCCGATTGAATGGTTTTACCCAATAGCTTTTGGTTTTGTGTCCTTGAACATCCCCCTTGCTTATCAGTATCTTTAGGCAAGTGCATCTGGTTTAAATTTCATTGCACTTTGTAGAAGCGGTCTGTGAGACCGCACCTCCTCTTCAGTGTTACACTTTTCGGCTGTAGTAGATATGACTCTTAACGTTAGATCCGCGGATATAGGTTCATTTATCGTATCCGCGTCATGCAGAAAAGATGCAAAATATTCTAGATGAGGTTGATATGTGTTTGAAATGTTAACAAACGTTACGAAATGATATTCTACGGACAATGAAGGCTGAATTATTCCTCGAAATACGACGGCAAAAAAACTAATAGTTAAAGGGGTGTCAAAATTTTCCCGTAACACGATATAATCAATTTTCTGATACTAAAATGTTCTAAATATATTAAACAACTGAAATAAAATCAATAATAAACAATAGGTTCATTTTTATTACAAGTACTTAGTTATTTACTGCATCATATGAGTTTTTCGAAAAATCCTAAGACTGTAGCAAAACTTCCTCGGAAAAGGCGGCGTATTTTGATTCAAAATTCAAAAATATTTTTCCATCATGCTAATAAGAGTTCAAAGAACATCTCGGCGTATTTACAGGAATGCATCTTAATTACACGATTTTTAAAAAATTCATAATCACAGCAGCCTGTGAGACCTCACGTCCCCAGTTACGTCCTACTTTTTCACCTCCCCTGTTACGGGTTTTAAAGTGGTCAGTTTGGCAACTGAGGCATCCAAATAACAAATAAGTACCTTTGTGCTTGAAAATTAAAGGAATGAATTACCAACGTTTTAATGCACAAAAATTGCAAATTACTGCAGACATGAACTTCGGGGTTACAAGGAATCCCTTTTTCAATGCAAAGAAGTGTGACCTATAGGATGAAAAGGCAGTTCAACTTTTCCTAGGATGACTTTTCATACCAAATGCTCACACTTCTTTGCATTGAAAAAGGGGTTGCTTGTAACCCCAAAACATCTGTCTTTGGTGATTTGCATTTTCTTTTTTCTTTTTTTTTGCATTAAAACGTTGATAATTCATTTTTTTAACCCTCATAGATGCTAAATACAGAAAAATACTGAATGCACGGATTTCAATTTAATGTAAAGGTGATTACTGAAGCACCTAAATTAAGTTTACTGGGAATCAAGGATTGCTTATTAATCTGGTTGGTTGAGGATCATACAAGAGGCAATGTAAAAGTGACACATTTGTTAGAAATTTATACATTGCTTTACTTTTCAAGCGTAAAATTTTAGTAAGAAATAACAACGTCAAAAAGCCCAAATTGCAGATTACTGCTGACACGTTTTTCGGCGTTACAAGGAACGCCTTTTTAATGCAAAAAAAAAAAAAAAAAGAGCTGATGGATGAAAGCTCATTTCTTTTTCATTGAAAAATTCGTTCCTTATAACGCAGAAACACGTGTCTGCAGTAATCTGCAATGTGTGCTTCTTGACGTTGTTACTTCTTACCTTACGTCTCAGAATAAAGGTATTTATATATCTTACTAGCGGTACCCGCAGGGCTTTGCCCGTAGTAGGAAATTCAAAGGTCATTTGATTCGCCTGTATATTTACAAATAATGGATGATGATTTTCTCGCCAATTTGAACGCCCTTGTTATGGTAATTTGCTTGTCCACGTTATGATAATTTACTTGTGCATGAAATTAAAATTTTCTCGGTAAAATGTTCTAAAATTTGGAATAGAAAAAAGAACGAAATCGAATTTTCGAAAAATCACTTCGAGGTGCACACCCCATGCTGCAAACTAATTTTATGCTGAATTTCATGAAAATAGACAGAACGGTCCAGGCCTTATGCGCTTCACAGATATCCAGACATCAGGACATTGAGCTTTATCTTTATACATAAAGGGCTACACTGTAAAAACGATTCAGAAACGTTCCTGGAAAATAATAGGCAGCTGATGTGCCCAATTTCAACCAGTAACATTTCTTACAAAAACCAGGAACGTTTTCCGATAAAAGTCAGTAACCTTTCTGAAATAGTGTGAAATCTCCCCTGTTAAAACCAGACGTGAACCTTCTAGAAAAATGAAACAAGTTTTATGTATGTTATTAGAGCCTTCCTGGTTTACCAAGAAAGGTCCAGAAGCATTACCGCGACCATGGCCAAAGCTCCACGAATAATTGCAAGCAAGAACCAACCATATTTCTTCAAATTGAAGCCGATACACCTTATAAACATGCTCAGTCATTCTTTAAACTGGTAAAAAATATCTTTCACACCAGTGAAATGCCTGCATTTGTGCATCTTTTAGCAATTCAGGAAACTTTTTTGCGAAGATACTTGATTTTGCGGGGAAATAGGTGAAAACCTCTGAAATCCCGAAACGTTCCAAGGAGATAACCGGAATTTTTTTACAGTGTACTTCTGTCCGGATCTCCGGGGTAAACTTCTAAACTACTGGACGGATTTTAACCATTTTTCCAAAATTGATAGCTACATTATCAGGGAACAACTTAGGCTATAATTTATTGGTAAAAAACATAGTTTAAAAACGTCGTGATCGAAAGCAGTAAATGTCATGTAATTTCCACATTAAATGATTAAAGATTAAACCCATTGTTTCGAAAATTCGTTGCCTTACAACAGCAATATTAAAAGTAATTATAATGTAAATTTTGAAACAAGGCCATCTGGAGCAAGCATGACATTTATTGCTTTCTTTGGAATTGCATCCTCATCTTTGTACATAAAGGGCTACTTCTGTCCGAATGTCCGGGGTAAACTTCAAAACTACTAGACGGATTTGAACCATTTTTTCCACATAGATAGCTACATTATCAGGGAGCAACTTAGGCTATAATTGATTCCTAAAAAACTTAGTCTAAAAAAGTTATGATGGAACACAGTAAATTTCACTTACTTCCCCATGATGAGATTAATTACAAAACCCATTGTTGCCAAAATTCTTTGTCTAACAACAGCAATACTAAAAGTAATCATAATGAAAATTTTGAATCAAGGCTTCTCTGCAGCAAGCATGACAATTACTGCTTTCTTGGGAATTCTTTCATCATCTTTATACATAAAGGGCTACTTCTGTCCGGATGTCCGGTGTAAACTTCAAAACTACTGGACGGATTTGAACCATTTTTTCCACATAGATAGCTACATTATCAGGGATCAACCTAGGTTATAATTTATTCCTAAAAAACTTAGTTTAAAAAAATTATGATCGAAAACAGTAAATTTCATGTACACAATCTCATGTTCCCATTAAATGATTAAATGTAAAACCCATTGTTACAAAAATTCGTTACCAACAACAGCAATATTAAAAGTAATCATAATGAAAATTTTGAATCAAGGCTTCTCCGGAGCAGACATGAGTTTGAAGTCATTTAAACATTTGGAAACTCTACTTTTTGCACAGTTAGGGAAACATAGTAGAGAGGGTTTTTTTCTTTTTGTGTGTGTACTATTTAATTAAATAAAGCGCAAAGTTTTTTTACTGATCTTTGTTTCTGTTAGTTCATATTTTGGAAATTCTTCAAATTTTTATATGCTTCAACTCGTGCTTTCGTTTCTAAATGAATACTCGTTCGTTCTTCATACTTATTGCTATTTTACTTTGTTGGGTAAGTAAGAAGCTCTATTTTTAATCACGTCAAAGCGGTGTGCTTTGAGTTCTTTCACTTAAAAAAGAAAACGAAAGAAAGTAGCGATTTTTTCTCACAATTATTACTGACCCAGGCAACGCCGGGTATTTTTGCTAGTTATTAGTAAAGTTAAATGTATTTATTCAGTTCTTAGTTATTTTCTACATAGCGTTTTACTGGTGGTGGAGTTGGACGTCGCAACTAATTTGTTGTTTATAAAATAATTTCCGCGGACGTTATTACTGAAGATCATATAACTGCATATACTGTTTGTTTTCCTTAGCTGAAACTTCCCACCAAGTTGCGAATGCGTCAAGTCTGCTCTGATTTTATGAAAATAGGGAGGGAAACCTGGAAGTAAAAGAATGCAAAATAACGTATTCAGCAGTTCTTTCAAAGTAGCGTCGACAAAGACAGAATTAACAATTGCGACGGAAAGTGCCCACCCTCAACCTATAGCCCCTTTTTTTAATGGAACCTATCACAAGTGCTTGGATAGGACAAATTTGCATGCGTTTTTTTTAAATAAAGAACTAGAGCTGTATAGCCAAAATTAACCTTTACAATGAAGGATTTGTTTTAGCTGTGCCGTTGAACATCAGGGCCGCTAAGAAACAAGGGGGGCCCCTTGTCAGTTTGGTCGCCGGGCCCTTACCCCAATAAAATTAATTTAATTTCTGCTACTTCAATTCCGAATCGGGGCCCTCAACGGCTGGGCTCCTAGTTTCTGACTAGACTGACATAGCCTCTCATTGGTTCTGTTGATGTTAACTGCACAGTTTTTCAAATTTCAAGTCACTAACAGTCGAATCGTTAAAAATGTGAGAAAATGGTCGATGGAAAAAAAATGAGTCAAACAATGCCAATTCTATTAATAACTAGTTCTTGAGGTCTGCGTTTTTAAATTGACAAAAAACATATTCAGATTTTTTTTTTCGCAGATAAAAACACAAATTCTATCATAAAAGTTTAAAGCACAATTATTATAGAAATTATTTTGCGCAAACTATATGAAAGAATACTATTAAAATTTGATAACATTAAAGATCTTTTTCAATATTTCAAAAATATCGTTATCTAGGGATACATAAAAATATAAATAGAATCAGATTTGCTTAAATGACGCCTTTTTTTTTGCACTAAAATGATAGAAGATAGCGAAGTTTTTGAAAACATGCTTTTTTTTTGCACCATTGAAAAGAGAAAAATATATGAGAAAGCAACAAAGCTCATCTTTCCATAGACTGAATGTGTTGGCAGAATGTCAAAGTGAAGTTATATAATTCAATCGTTTTCAAAGCGTGGAAACAATTTAAGAAGTCCCTCTATATTTAAAAAAAACTTTGTTGTCATGATGTGTGTAATAAATATATGTTTTTCTGTCAGTAAAATGAATTTATTTTTGCATAATTTTTTTTAATGACATTGTTGACAAATGATGCGTTAAAAAAATCAAAGCTTTAATACAAGAAAGCGTTCAAAATGAGATCCTAGGGGATGTGAAATGGTTAAATTTTTCATACTTTGCTGCGTCACCTATTTGAATATATTTGAACTATGTTATTTAATAAAACTAATTTCAGCAAGAAAAAAAAAGAGATAGGGGAAGAGTGGGTACAGTGAGACAACAGCAATTTATTTTCTGTTCAGCTATTTCCAGACAGGTGATACTTTTATAAAGTCAAATTAACATGCTGTGAACATTAGTTCAGAAAGAAAGTTGCGTTCAGATAACGACAAGAAAAAAAATTACGTCATCTTAATTTAATCCTATCAAAGTAAATTTTTTGCATTGCTTGTATCTTGTCTTGCCTTGTTTGATATACTTCACAAACTGGTGTTATTAATATGTTATTTGCCTATTGTTTAACTTTCATTTCAGCATTAAAATGTTCGTTTTTTAATTTTTCTTTGCTTGAAAATGGTGCTTAATTAGCTCAGATACAACAATAAAGGAACAGTGAGACAGCATGAGTTAGTGACTCACTGATCCCGTGGTACTTTTATATAAGAAGTGGAAAAAATATGCGTTGAACGAATTTAATTACAATTAAACTGTTGACGAAAATCGTAACAAGATGAATTTGAAAACCCTGCACCAACACACTAAGGGGATTGAATTGAGTTGTGGCCATTATATCGAAGCAATATAGATGTATTTGCTAGATTTTACATAAATTATATTGCGTATTTATTTCGATTTAGTATTTAATGTATATCACTTTAGTTCTTAACCCCGACTTAAAAAGGAATTGTATTATAAATGTGACGTTTGTGTGCGTGTTTTATATTTTTTTCATTTTTTAAAAGTTACTTTATCGCGAGTGTTTTTATCTAGGTTTGTCCTACCTACAGCCCTTGGGTCATATGTGATCCGCTAATTTTATCACGTGCATCGTAGACCCTAAGCGGAAAACCCGATTCTGACATTTTTTTGTTTGAAATGTGACATGGTCAAGACTGTAACACAGGATAAACAAAACGGGAACAAGCATCCATATGGTTTCAGGTCACTCTTGATGCTTTCAATGATCGCTAGTTCGATAAATGTGTCTCGTTGCACATCTTATTGCATATCGTTTTTATTTTATTTTTCTTTTGTGTGAATTCGTAGATTTTTCGAACCAAATTTTATAATACCTATTGCAGTAAGTTTTTGCTAAAAGTATTACAAATATTCATTGTAATATACAAATGTCCCGTTCAATTTTCAATTATTTAATATTAGTCATGATGTGGTTTTAAATGTTCAATGCAATTTATCAAATGTAACATGGTGATGAAAAATAGTTTTATAGAGTTATTCATTCGTTCTTTTGTTTAAAACATTTCCTTTCATTTGTTAAATAATTAACATTTATTCGATAATTTATTCATGTATTTGTTCATTTGTCCTCTTATGTTCTTATTCATTTATCGTTTAACTCAATTCCTTTTTTAAACAGGAATAAATTACTAAACTTATTCATTCTTTAACTTTTTATTCACTTAGTTGAAAAAATATATATAAATATTTCAAAAATAGTTTTTTTAATAGAAATTATTTCATTGAAAAGCATTTTAATTATCTTTATCATTTAATAGTACAAATTTACGGCAAAAAAAAAGAAAGAAAAACTTCAATATAAGTTTTATTATAAAATATATCGTTATCTATTTATTCACTGTAATTTTGAAAACACATTTTTAACTATTTCGCTTTGCCCACTTTTATTTTGCCCCGTTATTCCCGGACATTATGATAAAATCGTTGTTCGTGTACGTTAGAGCAGGCTCGTTTAATTCTAACCTAGCTGGATATTCTTTCCCTAATATAACTTTTAAGTATATTTATTCACATTATTTAAAAAAATTCTTACTTTTAGTTACTTTTTTATTTGAAGTCTAAAAATATCTAAATTAAATCATATTGCAAACGGCAAAATGATTTGATTTTTTAAGAACTTCTCTTTATTCATTCAATGAAATTAAAGAAACATAAAAAACTGATAATCTTATTATTCTGTCTTCTAAGTAAATAGAGGAGAGGTTTAATGTCGTATGTAAACAAAAATTAGCATACAATTGACGAATTTCTCAAGTAATGGAAAAAAAATCTACCTTCTTTACTATGCTGAATGCAGCTTTTAATACAACACAAGCATTAAATCAGATAAAAAGTGGGGAAGATATGCCTATGTAATTTGCTTAAGTGAGTCTTGGACTTCAGCCAAAGACAGATGTTATTGCAAGTCAATAAATTTATTTTATTGCTTTGAATCATTTTTTTTTCTTTTTGCCATTGCATTTGTTTCTAAATGCGTCGAAGCTTAAATGGCATACTAACTACTTTAAACTTTTTTTTTGTTGTTGCTGAATAATTTAACATATAAAAAGTGCAGGTATTAAGCGCTTAAGTTGCATAAAAATGTCGATTAAGTGATGAATTAAAAAAAATATATTTTACTTAGATAAGAGGAAAAATACGGGGGGGGGGTGACTTTTGTTGCATCCTTATTCACATTTTCATGTACAATTATTATATTTATTCTTAATTAAGACAATTTCCTAAGCAGAGTAATCTGTCTTGCTACTTTTTTAAAACATTGAATTCAGTTATTATAGAGTGTTTGAAAAAGTTTCGTGATTCATTTTGTTTAAAAGCTGGTGAAAGATTAAGCCTTTGCTTAATAAACTGGAAGGGCTATCCTGAAAGTCTAAAATGACATAGAAAAACACACACATAAAATCCTGTTTTTTTCCTAAAACAAAGTAGGATAATAAGGATAATTTCACAAAGTATATTTCGAAATTGTTTTCATCAATGTTCAGATATTTGTCGATGGAGGCGATAACATTTTCTTTGCCCATTTTATTGAAAGATGTCGGCAACGAAGACAGACATGGTTGAACACTATGCTTTGCATAATCATCGCTGTCAAAGCAACTGCGTCATAAATCCACGTTCCAGATCTAAAATAGTTGGATATCAAAAGGTGCGAGATCTGGACTGTAAGTTAGGTGAGCTAACTGCTTTCAACCGGGTTTATGAAACAGATTTTAAGATTCATCAGAAAAAAAAAACACCAATGACAATTGTTTTTGTGAAGCTTAAAGTGTGATAATTAGAAAAGTGATTTGCCTGCAATGCCGACGCAGAAAACGACAGTTATCGGTGGCTGCTTCTCTATTGGCATATTTTTCTGAAAAATGTATAAAAGCTGTTTTCTAGCCATGTAGATGTCTAATCAATTTTGGGAGCAATATTAAAAAATAGTTCATGAGAAAAAAAACGTTAATATAAAAATAAATTTTGTTTCGAAAAAATATTTTTTTCCCTAATTAGTACTTACTTTCTGAACGGCCGTTGTAATAAATTAGTTGACAATAAAAACCTGGTACATTTCATAGAGTTTGGACGTTATGCGATGATGAAGTGTAAATCAATAACTACTCAATAACCGTTTCTGTTCAAGATTCAGATTGTTTTTAATGCTTTAAGTGAAACATATATGTATAACCCAGGTTTTGTAAAAAAAAAATTGCAGCTTTAATTGCGTTGATACTGGGAATACTTGCTTTCTCAAGGGACTTGTTCCACCTATTGAATCTTGACACTGCTATAACACACAATTTTAATACTGGCGACAATACTGAGCTTATTGGTAGGTTTGCATCCACGGCGGTTTTGCGCATGCTTTTGAGGTTATGAGTCATTGTCAACTTCTAGTGGAGAGATTTGTATTCAGATTGAGGAATAAAAATGTTGCTAACTTTTTTGAAGAATCCGAGCAGTACGTTCATGGTTTTTATGTTCTGCTAGCAGATTTTAAAATGTGCTTAAAGGGCGGAATTTTTCTTTCTGTATTTCTGAAATACAGTCAAAAATATATTTAGGAATACTTGATGCTTTGCAACCAATGAGACTGGATCATGGTTCAAGTGCCCGCTAAAAGGTTGTTATGCATAAGTGTATGCTATTTTTTCTTGTTATTGCGTTGCATTGATGTATAAGTTTCGTTAGCATTGTTAGTTATTTCAAGTAGCAGACATGATTTTGTTCGATAAAAATTGTTTTAATTACTATTGTTCTACTACTATTGTTTTAACTTGTCAGGGTATTTTGTTACTTTTTTTTTAATGAAACAATAATACGCTGGTAACATTAATGAATGTTTGACTTGCATTTATAAGAGTATTTGCCAAGTGTATAAAGGAAACTTCTTTTTTCCTAACTGTATTTTTAACGCAAAAATACCATTGCGTTGCAAAGTAAAGCCTACAGCAAAAATAAATTTCCAATTAATAGCGAAAAAAAACATACGTGTAGTGTGAGAAGTGTTGCGTTATCATATTTAAGAAAAAATTCCACACCGAATTTTAAACTTACTTTAGCTTACCGGATGCTTTACTTTTCCATAATCGTTGAAGTTCGAAATTATTGGTATTTTTCCCCTTTCTTTTCATGCTAACCTCTAATTTCTACTAATTATTGGTGTCAATTTTGAACATATTTTACTGTTTAGAACATTAAAATTCATATTCTGAAGAGTTAAATTTTAAATACTTTTTTAAATATTTATTTTTTAGTTTTCACTAAATACTTGATGTATAAGTTTCGTTAGCATTGTTAGTTATTTCAAGTAGCAGACATGATTTTGTTCGATAAAAATTGTCTTAATTACTATTGTTCTACTACTATAGTTTTAACTTGTCAGGGTTTTTTGCTATTTTTTTTTAATGAAACAATATTACGCTGGTAACATTAATGAATGTTTGACTTGCACTTATAAGAGTATTTTCCAAGTGTATAAAGGAAACTTCTTTTTTCCTAACTGTATTTTTAATTTAAATAATTCTTCATAATAACAAACAAATAAATAAAAACGATAGAATTTAAAGGGAGTTGCTCTAAATATGTAACGTGAAATTGTTTAGTTCCCTTAATTCAAACAAAAGTTATAAGCTGCAACAAAAAACGGAATCAACTACACCTTGTCTCTCTTGATAGAAGTACTTTAAAACACTGGAGGGAAATATATTTAAACGAAAAATATAGAAAAAAAAACACAAATCCAACCTTCACGGGCAGTCACCATGTGCTAATATATATATTTAGACAAATAATTTCAAATCAATCTTTTTTCAACTAAGTAAAAAATAATAAATTTTACGTATTACTTAAGAATTATTTGTGCAATTTTCTGAAAAATCATCTTTAAACTGCAGCAGGGCTATTCTATATGGAACGGAGCATTAGGAGTAGTTTTGTCACTAGGGTTTGTTTCGTAAATACTAACAAAAGAAGCTAGAAAATTAATTTTTGTTAGCAACAGTAAGGATATGTTATAATAATTACGTAGAGCAATGAAGGTTATCAATTTTAAGTAAAATAATTGAGGAATATGCAATAAAATGCCCACGACTGAGCGGGACTCGTACGTATCCCGTTCCGACACAGGCATTTTATTACATGTCGTTTAATTATTTTCTTCAAACTGATTATCTTTGGTGTTCCACAAGTTCCTGTGACAAATTCTAACGGTTGTTATCAAAACTAAAGTTCCTAACTTTTATTATTTGTATTTATGAAACAAAATCTAGTGACAAAACTGCTCTAAATGTCTTTCTAATGATATAACGTAGTAGCTTCTTAGTACTTATTTATAGCGGAATTCATGAACAACCTTTGCTTACTGTTCTTAAAATTGACAAAATATTTGACAGATTTGTTTGACTTCGGGGAGTTGTTCCAAACCTCGTGTTGGTGTAAATCGTTATGGTTTGTCATGCAGGTCATTGAAAAAAAGTTACAACTCAAATATTCGATACTGATAAATATGTATGCGTTACATTTCATAGCTTCTAACTGATTTTTGCAAATCTAAAAAACTGTTTTAAGGGATAAAACTTACTGGTACTTTTTTTATTTATTGGTAAACGTTAAAAAATATTATAATTTGTTACTGAAAAGAAGAAAAATATCCACTCTCTCTATCGATAACAGAGAATATTAATATAATTGATATAATTATCATTGTGTTAAAGAATCAGCCAGATTTACATTAGATGTAAGTACATAAAGAGCTATACATTGTTTCAACAATTTTACGAATGGTTGCTTGAAATCCATATGATGATATGTATACATATAGTAAGAACAGTGAGAAATTTCTACATACAGATTTATTGTTATTAAAGCTGAGAGCTTCTCTTTTGCTTAAAATGTAAAATGACTGCACACATTATCCAAGTACGAAGAAAATGTCATTACAAGAGAAAAGAACAAAGTTACCTAATTTGCTCTTCTCAATAAAAAAGAACTATCAGTTTTTAAAATGCTGTTTCTGACATTCGTTTTAATACCTGAGGTAATAAATCAAGTCAAGAAACTTAATTACTTCATGAAACTTAATTGCTTTCCCAACTTGAGGAACACATAACCTTTAAACGCTACCTTGGGTGAAAGTAACAATTTTCTAAAGAAGGGAACATTTTGTTTAATTAAAGGAAAAGTTTTAAGACTAGAAAAAAAGATAACTACATGTATTAAATTGTTAACGGACATTTCCTTGACGCATCTTTAGAAGAAATGAATGAATAATATGTCTTGTCGGTTTTTTTCTGGTAAGCATAAAAAAAGTTATATTGCTTTACCTCGTACATCTCGGCAGAAAAATATCCAAAGCGTTAGCATCATTAGCATATTTATCAATTAAATTTTTTTTATTGCTAAATGATTTAAAAATGAGTTTCTTTCTGTTTCTTTTTTTTTTGTCACTCGTAATGCATTTCAACTTATAACATAAGTGACTAATATTCATTATGCACAATGGAAAAACAAAAATGAGCGTATACCTTTGAAAGAGTTCGCAGATGAAGTATTGTAATGGCATGTCACCAGTATTTATGTGCTCTTCGTGTTGTTATATATTACATAAAATTAATTTCTCATTCTTACCTATTCGCTCAACTACTACCAAGAATGTGAATGTTGATCAAACACCCTTTTTTAATATTTGTAGAAAGTTTCACACTAAACTGCAGTAGCTGTAAAAGTAGGTTACCTATTATTAGTCAAAAGGTTGTCTCATAAGTTGCTGGTAAGTACTTTTTACCCCTCCCCCTCACTCATCATAGCTATCAGTGAAAAACCATATACTGATTAAAAATAGCGAATTTAGTGCCTCATAGAAAAATCAACTGATGTCCGAAAACAAAAAGAGATTTAAAGAAATCGATCCAAACGCACGGTTTTACTTCCTTTGGCGGAGGAAAGCTAGTATAATATTCATGAAAATTATCCACTCCAATTTCAGCTTAAGTTGTAGACGGGCCAGTTGTCTTGTAAACAATACATAATCCTTTTTAATAACATTACGTGTGACATTACGAGCATGAACGAACATGGATGTGGGCGAATGAACAATTTATTATAACTACCCCTGAATCAAATTAAAAAATAATTCTCCCGATGTCTTAACTTACTTAAGCCAGTAATTTTTAACCTGTTGGACACACCTACTGGGAGTGCAATGCTTGACGAGTTTAAGTCCAAACAATTTTAAGTGTTACTATTTAATGAAAACTGGAAATCCATTTTTTATTCTTAAAAAATTTCTATAGTTTTACTGCAGATTTTTAGACAAAATCATAGAGTTCAAAATCTATAGTGTCAAATTACTCACAATGGACTATTACTTATGTTGGTATTTCATGAAAGATAGGCGAGATGAAAACTAAGATCATTAACGGGATCAAGATCGCTAAAAGATGATTGGGTGCTACATTAAATACAATCCAGTACGGGACCCTAATTGCGGAATTCCGAAATCCAGAACCTTTCCCTAATATTGAAAAAAATCTTATTTTTTTCTTATTTTTTATTTATTATTATTTTTTAAGCCCAAAATCGGTAATTACTTGCCAAAAATACCATACTTTCAGTTCAGCACTTTTGAACGTTTTTTCGATACCACATGATATTTATAAATAAGGGTTTGGCTTTAATTGTGCAGCAATCTTTTGACAACAAAGTTTCTGGTTAACGATTATTCTTTTTTTCCTCTCATGGGCATGCAATGCAAAGTCAACTGAACAAATGTACAAAGGTATTTGTAGTTAAAATGAAATTCATTTATTGCATAGATAGACACATTGCACATAGTAATAAAAAGCAACATCCGCGGACAAAATGCCGCTGCAAATTACATTTAACTTTTGTTTTAGCATAGCGAAGTGTACTTGATATTAGAATTTTTTGATCTTGAATTTAGATTGATCAAAAAATTAATGAAATTTAGCAAGAATATTAACAAAACCAAGAAAAACGTGAAAAATACTGTACGGCAGGACGTGAAAGGTTTGAATTCGGAACATTACGGGTCCGGGTTCTTATTACAAGCATAAGATCCCAAATTTGGAACCCCGAAAGCCGGAAGACCCGAAAACCGGACCGTATTTCCTTAAGTATTATTATGGTTATTTTTCTTTTCAGTTTTATTTCCAGTTTTGAAATTTTAAAATTGTTAACGTTCGACAATTATATGTTGAAAAAACAGTACTTTTAGTTCAGCGTTTGTACATTTTTTCTTTACCATGTGTTATACGTAATTAAGCGTTTTGCTGTAATTGTGCAGCAATCTTTTAACATCCTCTTTCGATTAATTAAAATTCTCTTTAAAAAAAATAATTATGCAATATAAAGCCTATTGAAAAAAAAAAAAGAATTGTTCTTTGTAAAAATATGATTCATTCATTGTATCGATCGGCATTTTGCATAATAATAAAAATTAACATCCGTTGGTTATACGCCATTGCAAGTGACCTCTGACTTTTGTTTTAGTATCATTAAGTAGGGGAGACCGGGGCAAGATGACGAGCCGGGCAAGATGACGAATTCCTTATTTTTTCCGTTTCCCCCCAGTTAACAGCATCTACTGCATAATATATGGCCTCCTATTCGCTGTTCGTTCAGCGATAGTATAGAGACGCTGAAATCGCCATATTTGTGTTAGTTCTGAAGCTCTGATTCTTCACCGTGGCCACGATCTAACTTTTATGCATTTGTAAATAAGTTCTGCTACAGATACAGATATGTTATATAGTGTCTCTTTAGTATTTATGAGTAACTTAGTTTAAATACTACCTATTACCATGAATAAATGTCAATTAATCGCCTTCTTTTATGGCAATGGAGAAGAATCCATTCAAACAGGCAGTCCGGGGCAAGATGACTTACCGAAACGCGGGGCAAGATGACGAGCTCGTCATCTTGCCCCGTGTTTTGGAAATTATTAAATTAACTATGCTGTCCATTTTATTAAATCCTGTAAACCCTAATTTGTATGTGTGTTTGTTCACGCGACCTTGCGCTTCTATCTCTTCTGAGGTTAAAGGACGCATTGAATCAAGGGAGATGTCGTTCGAAAGCCGGTGACCAGAGGCTATTTATAAACTAGTTGACCAAATGACTAGTTGACTGAATTAAACCAAGTAAAGAATATCCTGCTCTGTTGATTATTGACAATCATAAATTTTGCATAACTTTGCAGGCTATCTTATATTTCAGTGAAAAAAACATTATCATGTAGTTGGGTTGCCGCCCCACACATCGCATGGTCTCTAGCTCCTGATGCGTCATTTCTCTGTCCTTTAAAATCCTACTATAGCCAAGCATGTGACAACTTTATGATTATTCATCTAGGACAAACTATCACAGACAAAAAAATTGGTGGCCTTTTGAGCACCGCTTACTTCAAACTAGCTACAGTTGGAAATGACGATAAAGGGTTTAATGAATGAGAGATCAAGACTCATTATTATCTTGGTTTTAGTGGACTATGATGTTGTTGGCGATTAAACTGAGAATAATAGCGCTAATCCTGAGACCTAGGGAGTGGAAATGCAAAATAAAAACCCTCCAGACGAAGCAGAAGTTATGGCAAATGCCGATTCCGATGCACCAAGAAGCCTGTTAGTGTTTCTGATTTCAATGCATTGCCTAAAACAACACAATGTGAGGAGAGAAAAAAAGGAGAAAACTGAGCTCAAACATTCTTACAAGCACAACCCGTCAAAGAAATGTCAGAACAAGGAGCAAATCGGAAGGACAAAAAAGATTATTTAAAAAAAAAAAAAACAGGGAAAATAAGCTCGTGAAGCTAAAACGGGTGTAAAAAAACTGAAACTAACTTCCTTTAGGTCCAAGTTTATTAGGTTCAATTCATGCCGAGCAATTCAGTTGCATCAACTTCATAAAATAGTGTTAGAAGATGCCCTGCTTGTAAAGACGAATATTGTGACCCTTTAACAGAAGAATGGACCCAGTGCTGTAAAAGTCAAGAGTGGTGACATGAGGCATGTTCCAATTATGAAAATGGCATTTTTACTTGTGTCTATTGTTCGCTGCACAACTTAACACTTCAACATAACGCCCCAATGGGTTACGCTTAATTTGATACTTTGTAAGCTGTAAAAACACAGTTATCATTTTTAAAACTATATAAACATATTCAAAACATAAAATGTGTTCAACCTTTTTTCAACGTCGGCATCTTGCCCCAAGGTCAAAGTCATCTTGCCCCAATACTGGGGCAAGATGACGATTTGCTAAGGTCTCGAAAAAATAAAAATATCCTTCGTTATTTTTATTTGAAAAATTAAATGGTAATATATTTAATACCACAAAGGACTACTCTAACAGCTCATGTGAAATTAATTTTACTATCCTTAAAAATGAATTAATAAGCAACAAAAATTGTTAACATAGTCATCTTGCCCCGGTCTCCCCTATACTTTCAATTAAATTAATCAAAAAATAAACTAAATTTAAAGCACACATTATCGAAAACAGGAAAAAAAAAAAAAAAAAAAACAAATACCCCACAACACACAGAAGAGTTTCTGCTATTTTTTTTTTTAAATAGAATCCAAAATGAGGAAAGGTCGCATCTCGAGCATTCCGGATTTAGAGTACCATACTGTATACACCTAACTCAAAAACAGTTCGTTAAATCGTACTCTCCAAATGGTCTAAACGTTCAACTGAGAAGAGAGGCCGAATTTTGGGTCAGCTTGACAGTTTTGACGATTTTTTCAGGTACAGTCGAGCCCGCTTAATGGAATAGGCAATTTGCCAGGAAAAAGTATTCTAATGAGCGGGATATTCCATTATCGGGGATAAAAAATAACACGCAGCAGCGGTGTAGTACATTGAAATTTGACTATAATAAGCGGAATATTATTTTATCCGATATTCCAATAAGCGGGCTCGACTGTATTCCGAAGAAGCAACGTTGAAATTGTTGATGCTTTGAAAGTGAATGTATGTAAAACTATTATCTGTATTGGTTGGGCAAAAAATAGGCGTTCAATTATTTAAAATACCTTTTCTAAGTCACTTTTATATTGTATTTTGCTTTAATGCAAGTTCATTTTGTTTTATCAATTCGTTTTCAGATCTCAGACGTTGATAGAATTAGCAACCTCTTTTTACTTACGAAAATGCCATTATCTATGTTAGGTTTTGAGATGGAACTATAAAAGAGATATTTAAGAAGAATAACTTATGACGAACGTACATGTATATATGCATCCATTTTAAATATTTAATAGGCGCAGGGGAAGTAGAGTGCGTTACACATTATTGTTTGTTTGAAAAAACTTTATTATATTTTTAATTTGAATTTGTCTATTGCCGAATCACATACTTTTTAAATGAATAAAAAGTTTTAAATAGTTTTTTTTTTTTTGTATTAATCTTCTACTACCCACCGTGACTATAAAGTCACATTAAACTTAATCATTATATAATTATTTACAGAAGCATTATCATTTTGCTAATTTACACTTAAGTATTGAAATATGGCGCTGCTTGACATTTTGGTTGCTGGTATTTCAGTTACAGAGTCACAAAACTCTTTTGGAAAAAAAAAACATCTTAATTGTGTTGAATACATTATTATATCATTCTGAGTTTTATAAAATTCTATGTAATAAACTTTTTCTACAAGATATAAAAATTTGGGAAGGTGATGATTAAAAAAAATAAAAGGTAAATTTTAAGGCTTGTAATATTTTGAAAATGTTTTACATTAAGGAGCAAGCAGAACAACTCCATATCCGATTCCACAAATTTTAAAGAAGGAAATCTCTTCCTTTTTTTTATTTTTTTTGTAAATAAGATACGAGCGAGATATTTTTCTCTTCACCGAAACTAACAACTTGTATATTTATATACAACACCAAACTGGAAATGTAAAGGGATTCCCAATTTTAAAGAAAGTCCTTTTGCCTTTTTCTTCACTTTAACACCTGATCACACTCCCTTAAAAGATTTCAGGAAATGTCCAACATTTCTTACTTTTCTGAAATCAATAAAATAGAGCTTGAAAGGAAATCTAACTTTCTTCGAATTTCATCAACTCAAATGATTCTTTTTTTCGTCTCTAAAATGAAATAAACGGCTATTGTCATGCGATTTTTGTTGATATTTTACGAAGAAAATTTACGCTTCACCATTGACTTTAAGTTAATCCATTTTATTTCGGTTAGAATTACAGGGATTTATGAGAATTAAATTGCTGAGAAACTCTCACGTAAATAGTTTAAAATTTTTAAAACTTTTATTTTTTTGCTTTTAAAGTACTTTATTGGAAGCTTACTTATTCACCAAAAACATATAAAAAAAAGTTTTCCTCTTTTTTTTATTGTAATTTTTTCTGAATGTAATTTATGCATTATAATCTTTAGGTGTTACATAAAACTAAATCTTCGGCTAAAACTGCTAATTTTTCATTGAATTGTTAATGTTTCTGAGATAGGAAGAATTTCACTAAACCAATGTGATGGTTGTGAATCCTTTATTTTTCCTTCAGAAAGATTTAAAATTTAATTAACTCTTTGAAGTTTCAATACTATACCTTGCAGTGAATGTTATTCAAAGTTGAAAATATACTTCAATGTTTTTCATACTGCTTCAAGGGTGACTCAACAAATTGAATTTGAAGAAATGGGTTAGGTGGGTTTAAGTGGGTTTTGACGAGCGTTTCTGAATTTTAATAGTTTAAAGTTCTGATGTCTTTTTTCAAAAAAAAAAAAACTGTTAAACTAAAGTGAAATATTTTTAAAAAATCCATATTTGCATTTACTTTGCCGCATAGTTGGAGCTAATATAAAATGACAGCCGTGTTAAGACTATGCAGATCTTAATCGACGTTACCAGGTTACGTTTTCCCAACTATAGTTGTGGTACTCAGCAGATGGTATATCATTGCGTAAACCCTGATCTTAAGATTGTGTTTACAATAAAAGAATTCCATATCGGTATTTGATAATTCCTATTCGAATACAGCAAAAAGTTTTCCATAACAGTCCAAACAACTGATGTATTTTCACTAACAATTATTTCAGAACTGAGCTGTAGGTTTATAGCTACACGTTAAATAGTAAAATGTATTTCTAAAAGAAGAAAAAAATACAACCGGGATGAGGTAAGCTCCAGAATTTAAATTCTTTGAAAAAGGATGACACTCAAATTTAAATTAGATCGCATAGTATTTGACTGTTCAGATTGATTGCGTCAAAGGAACATTATTTATTATGCAATAGGCCCCATATGCCATTTTGATGCCAGTCTTCCTTCAACCCTTGAGGTTGGTTCAATATTTACACATGTGTTTATTATTACTTGAATGGAACAAGAGTTGTATATATCATTTCTTTATTTAAGGTAGAAGGGGGAGACTGCCGTTTTAAAACAACTGCGTGGATGCGTCGTATCGTTACCTCAAAACAACAGTAGGATAGCACAGTTATTCCTGACGTTTGATGTCTTGCAGTACTGATTCGTAGTAAGGATTTGGAGATATTTGTAACTGTAACATGTTTAACCAAGGCTTCACATGATACGCGTCTTATCAGGCTCAGTCATTACTCAAAAGATCAAAGGCTCCGACTTGCCCGTAAGAGAGCGCTGTAGTATAACCGAAAAACCCTTTGCTTACATTAGTTAACGTATTATTTCAGCTGTAAAAAATGATGCTTTTCCAATCTCTAACGTAAAATTTCATTCATACGGTTAACCTATGGGTAGTACAGGGTCAATTGATGGCAGAACGTATCAGATCTGGTTTTCAGGGAAAATAAATTTCCTTTTGAGGTAAAGCTGGTCGCAATTCAGGACTAAACTATTTCTCATTGTCGTTCACTTCTGGCAAAATGTACGAATTCATCCCTGAAGCACATTATATCTTATTAAATAAAAGTAAATAAATACTATTTGCATTTTTAGGGATTTTGCAAGGCCTGATTAATGCACATTCCATTTTGTTTTATTTTGACGAATTACTTTATTTTGTTTTGATTAAAAATACAAAATAACATATTGTTTCGACAAATAAATAAATTAGATCACCGAAGAGCATTCAAAGTTTATTACATATCATTTTATTACATACATATTTACTAAAAGTAAAAATAATATTCCTAATAAATGAATTAAGCCATTAAACGTCATGTAAAATGTAAAAAAAAAATCCGCTAAACAAACTATGTTTGACCACAGTAAAAGCATCATTTTATTGAAACCAAAAATCCAAATACGGGAATAACAAATAAAATCAAAAGTAATCGCCAAGATTTAAAATGCGTTGTGACGCACATATATGTACATATATAATCTTTTGGTGTCACAAAATTTGACAACAATTTGACAGCATTATTTTTCTTGCAATTTAATATTCGCATTAAAATCGTGGGGGAATTATCTCAGCGCCGAACATCCGAAATTGGCGAAAACTTTTTCTATTGGTAAAGTTGCTGCTGCCAATGTTGGATCTTCTAACATTTTGATGGAACTTACTATTTATTGTTTAGCAAATAATTATAAAGCTTGTGTTACATTTTTAAAAGGTTTATTCTTATGTGTTTTAATTTTTTATTATTATTTTTACTTATTTATTTTCTAAACAAGGAAAATTTTTGTTCAAAAAAAGGAGGGAATTTTTGTTATTATTTTTTCTAAATGCTAGAAAGTAGGTTCATAAAAATCTTTATATGAAAAGCTGTCATGCTTTAATTTTTGAAATTTTTACTGGCATGTTTTTCTTGGTGAATTCATTATTGTTTCAATGTGCTTTTAGAATATTTAAATTCATGTTCTTTAACATACAACGTACTTCTTATTGATATAAATTATAATGCTGATCGATACAAACAATCAGTTTCACTGCTAAAGTTTTATTTGATATGCTTTCTACATATTTTTCTTTCAAATAATTGTATCTCTAAGCATATTTTGAGCTTTTATTAGTTCATATTGTGAAAAAAAAATAAGTATATTAAACTGAGTTATTCACCATTTTTAGAATATGTCTTTTAAAAATTAACTAGTTTTTTGAGTTCAACTTTAAAGTTAGGGGAAAAAAATACTAAAAGCTTTTTGAATGTTTCCATAAATATATTTATAAAATAGCAAAAATACCCGACGGTGCCTTTGCCGGTAATAATTATGAGAAACAATCGCTACTTTCATTTGTTTTCTGTTGTAACTGATAATATATGTATCAATTGTGCTTGATGAAACATATGTAACTAATTCTTGCATAATAAAATTTAAAAAAAAGAAAAACATTTCGTATGCAATTTATTAAGGATAGTTCATATGTTTAATAAACAGTATGGTTTCGTGCATAAGATGTAATGGTTGATTTTATAATGTTACGCATAATTTAATCCAGAACCAAATTTTCAATGATTTTTTTATTAATTAAAAGCAGCAATTAAATCAACCTCCCCCCCCCAAAAAAAAAGGTATAACCAAAAAATTTTCACATACGTTTTCAAACAACAAACTTTTTTTCAGGCTCGTTTGAAATTGTTATTTAATGTATAAATTGCAATAAATAAGAAATGATCAATATTCAATATCACTAACTCCTTTTTATATGTATTGAAGGTTTGTAGTTACAAAACTCATATATTTTGGAAAATTCTTAATTGAGAAAAATTAGAATAGTTTATCACAATTTTTTTTTTCATTAGCAGAATTTTACATTTACTTAATTAGTACTAGATAAACATCTTTCTCGGTTTATATTTATGTGATTTTGTTTTATAACTTAATATTTCTTGCAGAGAAAGTTTCATGTTTTTTCACTTTTTACCTAAAATATATTTTCAAACACTTTTCTTTGGGAAGAAAAAAAATCCACTTTTAAATTAACTCGAACACTTTTGAACTCAATTTTGATGAATATTCACTTTATAAATAAACTTATCTGATGTTTATATGTTTAAAAGTTACCACAAAATCCAACAGATGTCGCTGGAGTCTGACCGATTTTTTTGGTTTGATTGATTTCATATGATAACTTTTGCTGAAATGACTGAGCCTGATAAGAAGCGTATTAAGTGAAGTCTTGGTTTAACATACATCAGTTATATTCAGCATGCACCAAGGATTTTTGAGCCGCCTATATCGATCCCACAATCTAACGGATATGCGCTTGGAGTCTCATCAATCCATCTACCTGGCTACTGTACATGTTCTTTTATAAAGTTTGGCATATATTATTGAAAAAAATTACATTTTGAAAAGTGAGAACATTTAGTATGTAGCTCAATATAAATGAAATATTTAAACAAATACTTGCAAGCAAAGCCACAGAGGCCCTCACAGCTATGTAATAAGAAAAGAACTAGTTTTGGTTATGCCGCCATAAGTGAACAAGAGAAATTAAAAATAATGGCGGTACTGCAGTGCTAGTATGTTGAATTTTGAAATGATATATAGTCACAAATGTTTAAGTTTATGTATCATCACTTTCAACAATCGTTAATCCACTGCTGGATGAAGGTCTTATCCAACTGCTTCCAACTTTTACTGTCTGTTGCTTGGGATTTCCATCTGATGCCTGCCAATTTTCGAATTTCATCATTACATCTAATTTGCGGACGTTTTCTAGGTCGTTTCACATTACGAGGGTACCAGTCTAACACATTAATGGTCCATCGGTTATCTCGTTTTCGAGCAATTTGTCCAGCCCATCGCTATTTCAAGAGCTCACTATTTTCTGTTATATCCAAGACTTTCGTCTGACTTCTGACCCAAGAATATCTTTTCATACATCTTTTTTGTAATGCCTAGCATGCATCTCTCCATGCTTCTTTGAGTTGTCCTAAATCTCTGTACTGCCATGCATGTAAGTGTCCCGGTTTCGGCACTATACAAAATTGCAGGCAAAACACATTGGATGAAGAATTTTCTTTTTAAACATAGAGGCATGTTGTTCTTTTGGATGATATTGTTTATACCAAAGGTATTCTATCCTATTGTTATCCTCCTACTTATCCCATTCATTATGCAGCTATCCATAGATATTTCCTGTCCTAAATACACAGAATTTTGTAGATGTTCAATTTCTTTCTCTTTAATAACTATTTTCTTCTTTAAGCATATTCATTGAACATGTCTTCTGTTTTTTGAAAATTCATCTTTAGTCCTACTTGGAGGCTGGTTTCTGCAAGTTCATTCAACATCTGCTCTAAATAATTTGAATTTTTACTGATAATTACAAAGTCATCAGCAAAACGAAGATAGTTAAAATGTTCTCCATATATTTTATACCATTTTTCTCCCAACTCAAGCATTTTAAAATTTCTCCCAGAACTGCAGTAAATAATAAATAATTAAGGTGAGCTTGTGTCTCCTTGTCTGACACCTTTTTTTCCAATTTAATGTTAGCTTTTCTTTTATTTATTCTAATAGTTGCTGTTGCATTCTTGTACATATTCCTTATAATGTTACATTTTCCTTATAATGTTACATAGATTTTTTTTTGCAATAAATAAGAAATGCAATATCGCTATAACATAAATAAAAGTGCACTGGCGGAAATTAAACAAGTTTGGTTTTAAACAAAAACATCCTTGCCAATGAATTTATCTTACTTTTGTAGAGGCAGTTTATATATGACTCTTCGGAAAGCTCATAAAATTTCTAATTACTTTTAGATTAACTTTTTAGGATAAGCATAGTAATTTATTTTCTTTTTAAGTGTCAGTTAGTCGAATGTAAAAATATAAAAAAGGAAATAAAAACGTTTAGGGATGAAGTTCATTAAAAGCTTAAAATAATAATAAAAAATAGTTCCCCTTTTTATCTCCACATTCAATTTTTGTCGAACTGCATGCTTCACTAAACCGAGGTTACTTCATTTCCTACTTTTTAACAAGATTAAATGCGTTCTTTAGTTTGTTTGTTACCTACTCAGTATTGTTTGTATTTTATCTGAAAAATATTAATATGTATCTGCCAATCACATTGAAAATAAGGTACTACAAATGTGTTTGAACGTTCTGCTACTATTCTTTATTAAAAAGAGGGTTCAGCCAAAATATGTATAATAATAGTTTTATCCTTTTTACAAAGCTATTTTAGTAAGTTCCTTCTTCAGAAAAATGTATTTAGCAATGGTTTTCAGTTAACCTCTACTAAATTATTGCAAATTCTGTATTCTCTATTTTTAATGTTTTTTAAAGTTCTGTTTATAAAGAAAACTTTTGTATAAATGTGGTCCAAAAACGGGCTAGGATCTAAATACGGGTTAGCAACTGGGGAATGGGGGCTCGAAACAGACAAAAATGGTACCGAAGGGATCAACAGGAATTGGCAAACGAGTGAGAGCAAATGGATTTTTATATTGACACTTTTGTTGACTTCGCTGAGAACGTTTTTGTAAGAAAAACTTGCTTTGAAATACTCAAAACTTTTCGAAGTTTAAGCAAGCTAGTTTTTGAGTAGAGTAAGTGGTTTCTAGCTCAAAACAAAGTGGATTGTATGCTTTTTTTCTTTACAGATGACTTTTTTCTAAATCCATGTTTGCTTATTAATGGTTAAGCACACAATAAACTTGAAGTACTGGATGGTCTAAAAACGGGCTAGTTCGCTTTTGGATTTTGGAGATTTCAACATTATGAATCAACGACCAAGTGGAAAAGATTCAACGTCCAAAAAAAGTAGTCCATATGAACTGTATCCATTGAACTATAACCAATCCCCTCTTGTGCAAAAAAAAAGAAAAGAGAGACAGAGAAGAAAGTACAATCGTGGTCGCAAGAGTGCCCAGACTTGCATCATAACTTGATCACCTCATAAAGAAGAACTGGTAAAAAATGTACAGCGCACATTGCGCAACAGTCAGAAATTTCTGAAAGGGGAATCACGTGTCGGCGCAAAGGGAAAGTATACAAAATCTTCAATTCAAGCCAAAAAGTCAAAGAGAAAAGTTCAACGACAGTAGTCGGTTCAGAAGGAGACCATACTGAACCTCCTATTAAAGACGACGATGAAGATGACATGTTGGTGTTAGAACCCTTATAACTGGAACAAAGATTTGATTATTTATAACGTAATGATAGCAAAATCATGAGAAATAAATTGATATTAACCTCGCACAAGCTCCCATCCGTAGCAACTCCATTTCCAGGTCGTCAGTCACTTCGTCGGCTATTATTTGTCCATTTATTTTTTTCTTTATGCATCTGCTGGAAATCTGAAGAGCTGAAACCCTTTTTGGAGCTGTTTGCACAATTAACAGCTGAACAACCACTCATTTGACTCAGTTTAACATATGCTAAAGAAATGTAGCATCAGCATCAATGCTATCGCTGCGAACCACTGGATCAAGTTTGCTCCAAAATGGCGGATGCGTTAACTCCTGCACTATAGGGGCCTTAGTTAGTGTCTCCTCTTAGCGATAAATCTGATGTTATAGAATTTCTGCAACGGATTATTTTCAGATGGTTATAGTGGAGAAGTGAATTCTTTGCTATAAGGCTACACATATTACCAGGCCGTGGAATGAGAGGATGGATGGAAAAGGAGAAAAACTACATTTGTAACTTCTTCACCAAAAAATGAAGTATAAATGATTTTTATTTTTTCTTGATTATCTAAGATGATATTTAATAAAGTTTTTGAATTTAAAAAAAAATCATGCTTTTTAATTGTTTTTAATGCTATAAGATATTTTTGCTCAAGTTATTTAAACCACCCTTTGAAAAACTTATATTTTTCTTTTTTGTCGGATCACATAATCATAAGCAACAAAAACTGGTGTTTTGTGTTTTGAACCCGTATATAACCTTCAAGAATGTTTTTAAAAGCAAATGACACTAAAATTGCTCATTTTGATGCAATAGGAAAATCGATGGGTACCAAAACAAAAAAGGTTATCCCGTTTTTGAAGCACATTCTCTATTTAACTGTTTTGATAGCGTTAACACTAGAAAGACGGAAGCGGTCATTTTGACCGCAAACGATTTTCAAATGCTCATATTTGCTACGTTTAATTTTCAAACTCTTTTTCCTTCATTGACTTTTCCTAACTATTTATTAAGATCTTTCAACAGTAATTTTTTTTTCTTTAGGATTACTATTATAGTTGCTATAAATGTTTATACCTAGAAAGACTGACTACGGTCATTTTGACCGCTAAGTGAACCTTTCTTTATTTATCCGTTTTCTTCTTTTTTCTCTTATCAGTTGTGTGTACTATGGACTATTGTTAGTTGCCAGGGTGAGTAATGTTCTTTTGAGCTTGAGTAGTATCTGCTGGTCAGGTTTGATTCTTTGAACTGTTACGAAAATGCGAAACATCTGCTGGTTGCATGGTTTCAGTTTTCTGCTATCTGCACATTAGGCAAAGTTGAGAAAGGTAAATTTGAAAAGCATGTGATTGGACACGTGAAATTACTTTGAGTCTAAAAAGAAGTAAATATAAACTGGTAAATTCCAAAAATGTTTGCTGGAATTCTTTTGTGCACCAAAGCATGTGCTTTGCTTGAAGCATTGACGTTTATTTTCTTCGATGATAATGAAGTGCTCAGTCACATAATTATCTTCATGATGCCGAGAAGAACCATTGACAAGCAAAGCTTTTAGGAGCATTAATTTCTGAAACTGTTGCAGATTTATCTAAAACAGATTATGGTTCGAATGAACAGTCTGACTTATCTGAAGAGAAATATATTCCTAGCGATGATAATAGTTTGCGATTATTACAAATATTTTCCGGGGCCTAGATTTGCAGAAAAGGATTGTTCTTCTGAGTCAGAATCCAAAGAAACCTCACTAATACAAACTGATGATCAATATATAAAAATCAGTGAAAGAAAAGGGAAAAAGGGCCCGACGCCGAAAAAAAGGGGAAAATTTCAAAAACATAAAAATCAAATATTTCTCTAATTTCCTCCAAGTCACCTCCACTGATCAATTTCGCTGCATGTAAATAAGTATCGACCTCAGGAAAAAGATTAAAATTGTGTGAAATTAAACTATGCGGAAATAAATCTACGAGCATTTGTTCTGATTGCCAAAAAAAAAAAAAAAAAAACTGTTAATGGCTAATATACAGCTGACCTGATAACATAAGTATTTCAAAATACTGTAAAAGATAGTAATGTACGGTATCTTGCGTTATTTAGATATTTTTTACACCAAACTTATGCATGGTTGATTATAGTACTTGTTAGTTATTACATGCTAAGAAAATTTCCTCTTTTTTGCACAAATTTGCTCTTTCTCAATGCCAATTGTGTAAAGCATGTATTTGACTTGATCGAACATAAAATTAAAAAAAAAGCTATCTGAGACTTATTTGCAGACTATATTACGATTAAATTGTTAAATCAAATTCTGACATATTAAAACAAATCTTTTCTATGGTTAAAAATCCCGAAAGGAGGAAATTTCTAATCTTTTCAGTATGGCGGTCAAAGTGACCGCTGCTAGTCTTTCTAGGTATACTCAAAACGCCGTCTTTCTAGTGTTAAAATGATTAGACATAAGTTAAATGTAATAAATATGGGTTTTACATATTTCATCATAGTAAAGCAAAATAAAAAAATGTCGACAATAACAGTTAGAACAAAAAACTAATCATATTCATCTGAAATATTACAAAATATTAATATCCAAAAGGATTTTTTTTCATTTACGAACACTAAAAGCTTTTAAATGTTTTCTAGTGGCAATTAACGTTTTAAAATATTATTAATATCCATACGAATATATCGTATTTCATGATTCAAACGTTTATCATAGTTTTAAGTTTCAAGCGTTTATACATTTGCTAGCCTTGATATTCGTTATGTTTATATATTTGCTAAGAAAGATATTTTTTTCCCCGATTGACTCCAACTACGTTAAGTGATAAGTGATGGTTTGATGAACTAGATTTTAAGCAATGAACTGCTTTTTGCGAGAATATTTGATTTAATACAATTGCCAATACATTTATGTTGCATTCATAATTTTTTTCCAATAACTATTGATGGCAAAGGTATATACTTTTTGCTCATGCTTTAAGATTTCAAATTCATAATTCTTATTGTTATGTGACCTGCGGGGTGACCGCTCTGAAAAGAAATTAAACGGGTACTCTTTACATTTGAACAGGGAGAATGTACAAATTCGAATATCCATTATTTGTATAATTTATCCAAACCTCGAGCAGTATATTGAACTTCAGTATCATGCATAAAAGTATGTGCGACTAAAGTTATGCTGTAATGATTTTTGAAGACTGTAAAGTGATGAAATAACAAAAATTTGATAAATATTACCACCAGTGTGGAATAATGAGAAAGATCTTTCCAGAAAATAAATGCTTTCATGTAGCACTGCATTTGGGGTTATGCTAAGAAAGAAGTATCTTAGAAGCTCACAACTATTTTCATCTGGCCTACAGCCAGATCAGCCCCATCTTTCGCAGAATAGGAAATCAAGAAAAAAAAATCTTGATGGATAGAAATGCTTATATCTTTTGGAGAAATAATGAAAAAAGGAATCGAAGAGGAGTGAAACATTGTCCTCTTTTAAAATCTTTCGTGAGAAGCTTTTTAAGATATTTGTAACGACTCGTTGACTCCAACGCTAGATTTAACAGATTCTGGGCTCTTTTTTTCCTTGGTATGGTTTCAGCCCGTTAATTTCAATTTCTAAAGTTTGGAAGGCTACAATGAAACATCTGGTGCGTTAAAGAAAAGTCGTTAATGAGAGATATAAATTATAGTGAGCCAGACAACTTTCAACAACATAGTTTAATGTTATTGCCCTTAAAAATGAAAAGTATTTGATACGATGTTTCATAGTTTCAGTGTTTTCACACGCAATGGTTGTAGAAGGATACAGAAATAAAGGGCAAATTAGAGGAAATTCTTTGGTAAGTAGTAGCTGGGTGTTTAAAATTTCATGAAAAATCTCTTGTTGAAACACTAATTATTAATGAAATTGTTGGTAAGAACTCATTGTGGTCATAATTGTATTTGTATAAATTTTTTTAAATACTCCCCCCCCCCCTCCTCCTGATTCATTTTTTACTCAACGTGATAATCGATCATTTTTCTTGGTTTGTTAAAATTTGTAGTTCAAAATACATTAAGTAATGTAAGTATTATAATTTGAGGAAATTCTTTAGTCAGTAGTGGATGGGTGTTTAAAATTTTACTAGCAATCACTTTTTAAAGCACTGACTATTAAAGAACTTTGTGGAGAGAATTAATTGCGGCAGCAATTATATTTATAGTTAGTTTTTGAAATACTAGCTCCACTTTTTACTCAAAGTGCAAAGTGATCATTTTGTTTGATTTGTTAAAATGTGTTATTCTAAATACATTAATAAATGTATGCAATACATTTTCAATTAGTTCTTTTATAATGGCTCCATCTTTATTTTGGTGTGAAATGCTTTATCAATTACTTAACATCTTTAGTAATGTTTTAAGGTTATTGATTTGTTGTATGAGGAGGCGATCGGGTGACGGTTGAAAGCAGATTTTTCATTAGCCATTGTAGACCGGTAGATACCACTAATTTATCTCTTCCTAACAGAAAGACATTTTTTGTAAATAGTTTAAAAATCAGGTGAATTTCATTTCGTTTTTAAATTAATGCTGAAAATAAGTGAGACAAAGTTTTCTTGTGCAGCATCCAAATTTTAGATTTTAAAAGGCTGTGACACACACCAAAAAAATAAATAAATAAATAAATAAATAAAATAAATCTAAATAGTGTAATTACTTTCAGCTAGAAACGTATTTTTTTTATCACCTCAGAGATTTGAAATCGAAGCTATGTTTGTGTCGTGAAAAAAAAACCAAAACTAGGTTTTTATCTAAACTTTATTTTTGAAATTCCTTGTTTACGAACCGGAAAGAAAGCTCCAATTTCATTTCTCTGAGGTGAAAGAAAAACGAGTTTCTTGTTGACGATAGTTATGTAACAACTGAGCTTCTAACGCCGAAAAAAATATTTCTAGGTCTAGTTCATTTTAGTGTTACTATTGTTTTGTTTTTTTTTATTATCAAGAAACTGGTATGGAGTTCACAGAATGTTATTTCTGTTTAAAAAAAATAATATATACGCCTATGTTTTTTTTTAATTGAGCAATTGCTTATTGTTCTCACTTGACCGTCTTTGATGCTCGTACTTTTTTCAGCTTGGGCTAAGGGCTTCTGCAGCACCACCGCCCACCGTACTCTGCAGGTGCGACTCCTCTGATCCTGAGCACTGTCTCCCGAAACCCGCTTCTCCTGGTCGGTGGCGTCCATGTCCTGCTCACACATACACACATGTCTTCTAATACACAAATATACACACGTAACCGCCCAGGAGGAGGGGCAGGCTTCGGGATACAAGTGCCGTTTCTAGAAACAATAACTCTAATGAGTAGGGTCTTGTCGCAACTCGTGATTGCGAAATACGTAACATGAATTCAAATTTTCAAACTTCAAATTGATTCTTTTTTATTTGTTTATTTATTTTTAACATAGTAGAGCGCATTTAGCTCTCACTTAATGCGAGTAAAGCTTCTCATCAAAGTAGAGCAAGACAAATAACTAAAACTTGTTACATCAAATTCGTTTTGTGATAACGTGGATCCCATTAGTTATTTAAAAGTATAGTATTATTACAGACTAGTTTTATTTAAATTTGTAAAAATGGAAAAATGTAAGATTTTTTCATTATGTTTTAATACCGTTAGCGCACCAAATAAGGCCACCATAAGGTTCAAAACTAAAAATCTCTCTCATTTATGATTTACTTGGCTCCAACGTTTGCACAGCAAACTATCAGCAAACTAAGCAAAAATCAACAAATAAATAAAATAAATTAATAAATAATTCAGTTTAAAAATTTTATTAACAGTTATGTTTTTAACAGAGCTATAAATTGAAAAAAAATAGACCTTATTAAAAATATGAGTCATAATGAGGCTCAAGAATTATCTCAAGTACGGTTGAAGAGAACAAAAAAAAAAAAACATAAATAAAAATTAAACAAAGAAAAAAGAAGAAAAAAGAAAAAAAAAAACACTAAAAAGTACCATAAACTAAATACATCTAAAATCTTTATCTCTACATAAATACATAAGAAACCGTCTTTGATAAATTTATTATTTATTAATAAGTCAACGTTTATTCAATGGCAAGTAAGATCAATCGTCGGATTCAGGGTCTTAATAATTCGTTGTTTTATGCATATGCAGCACCGGATCATATCATACACCCGATACTCCTGTCTTAATAAGGCGAACCGTGACCGTGTTGGGCTACAATCTTTCTTCTATACAATCAAGTCACGGGAAAAATTGATGTACACAATGACAGTTCTTTTTTTTTACTAATTTAACTGCATAAATTTGACAATAAGATCATCTCATTTTCAGAGCACTATCTTGTAGCATGTTTTTTTTTTTGGTTCACAAAATGTATCCCAGAAACCAGATATTATTTTCCCCAAACGTTATTTTTTTTTAATTTTAAGATACTTTTTTCACAAAAGAAAGGGAAAGTTCTATTCAAAAAATAACACAAAACTGCATCTTTATCTCGGAAACTATTATCTATAGATCTTATCAGTTTACGCGAAAATCTCCAGCTCTTCTTCGAAAGAATCTGCTGCCTTATCCAAAAAAAAAAAAAAAAAAGGAGAAGAAGAAAAAAAAAAATACTTTCATGCACAGTTCATTAAATGTTATTTTTCCCTCAGAAAAAGGGAAAAAGCCTCATAATCCTCAAACCGAGGATATTTCTTTTAAAAGAGTTCTATAACTCTGCGCCTTGGTTCAGGTTAATCCCTTTTACATTCAGAGAGGTTACTATCGCATTGGCATGGCTTAAAGGTTATAAGCTTTCGTTTTAGTGAGCATGGCAACCAGAAATATTAAATCTTCTCCGCTGTTAGGGCACAATATCGGTAAAACTATTAGTTCCGCTTTTTGTTTTTCTTTTTGAATTTCAATCTTTTTAGAGAGGTATTCGATTCAAAATTCTGCTTTCTTTCATACTTGATGTGAATGCATATATATATATATATATATATATATATATATATATATATATATATATATATATATATATATATATATATATATACTCCTGTTTGTGAAAACTGCAACATCATGAAGGAAGCATCATAGGTGAATGCAATTTAATACGCAGTTGAGTGGTATAAAAAAAAAAAAAAAAAATGATTACATTTTCAAACCAAACAAACAATCAAAAGAGATAGAAATTTGTACCTTGTTTTTCCAAAACGCGCCGCAATAACGGCTGCTACACGACTCGGCGTGGAGTGTAACAAAGTTTGAATATCTGTCTGCGGAAGTGTATTCCATATTTCTTGTATACGGAACCAAAGTTCGTCTGTCGAAGCAACAGGACGAGAATCACGAGCGAAACGCCGCCCAACGAAATTCCACACAAGATCAATCGGTGACATATCCGGGGAATATGCAGGCCAAGGAAGAAGCTGTATATGCTGCAAATCAAGGTAGGATTTGAGAGTCCTGGCGACATGTGGACGAGTTTTATCCTGCTGTAATACAGTCCTTGACAATCCTTGCAGGAAATGAATAGCTTGGAGCTGTAAATCTTAGTTTATTTATCGGGTACTGTTCAAATTGCACTTAATTCGTAGCAATTGTGATCGCCCATAATGTGCTATGGCACCCCAGACCATAACCCCGGATGTTCGTCCAATGTGCCGTTCGAAAATGCACTTCGGAATTTGCATTTCACCGGCATAGCGCCTGACACGAATTTGGCCATTATGGTGCCACAAATTGAAGCGGGATTCGTTAGAAAACACGACCTGCTGCCAATCAGCATGCCAGCTGCTATGCACATTTTCCCATTGTAGTCGCAGGCGGCGATGGTTTTCGCTGACAGAAATTCTGTATAAAGGAATCCTTACGCGCAGCACACGCTGCAGCAGACTTCTCCGAATTAATGAAGCACACAATGAAGAACTTGTAGCTGTTGACCACTGTGCTGCCAATTGTCTAGAAGAAGCTGTGTGGTCCGTCAGCGCCATACAGACCAGGTGTCTGTCATCGCGAACTGACGTCACATTTCGGGGTCCACTACCGGATTTCCTAATTGTCCGTCCACTGCTTCCCAACACGCATGATTGTGCTGCTGTTACGCTGTACACGAGTAGCTACTGCACGATAAGACAATCCAGCTTTACGAAGGCCGACGATTCTGCTCCGTTAAAACTCCTAAATTTGCTAAAATTTCGCTTTCTTTGGTCGAAGGGGCATAGTAAAAATTCAGTTGACGTTTACTCTAGCATATAACCACCGATAATAATACACGCCTCGCTACAGCCGTATATATTTATATTCGGTTCGATCCACCGTTTAGAGGGCGTTGTTTAACATACGCATGCGCTACCGGTCTGCAATTCTAATCATTTGCATATCATTCCTTTTTTACATTTCCTGCAATTTTCAACTCACTCGCGTAAGTCCTTCGTGGTGCTGCCATTTTTACAAACAGGAGTGTGTGTGCATATATATACTGCGATGGGGAGGTCCCGGGTTCGAATCCCGGCTCGGGCATGGATATAGTTTCTCTCATGTTTCTAACACGTTTTCCTAAATATATAACTACTCGAAAGTCGCCCGTCAAGGTATGATGGATGAAAATTGCTTCTAATCTTCTACATTTGAACGAAGTCATTGCATGTTTGGTGATACTGTGATAGTTGAAATCGTAGCCCTAACTACAAGGTATAAACCCTAAACTCCAGTAGGGAGCGGTCATTGTTGACCATTTTTTTCTTTTCTTCAATTCCTGAAATGACAGTCTTGCCTTTAACAGTTGAGTTTCCGGATCAAGTTCTGCCTTGTCACAATAATGCCTTTCCGTGCATGTTAAACAATACCAAAACATATTATCAAATTATTCGGCTATTATTTATATGAGGATGCTCACTGTCAAATTTGAAAATTTCGTAATGTGTTTTGATAACAGGATATACAAGAAAAAATTGTATGAGCTTCATAGTACAAATAATATTTAAATACATAAATGTTTTTTAATACGTAATCCATTTAAGTTATATAGGGTCTGGTGGGGGAAAGTGGTCAATGGGGTAAAGTGGTCATACGTCGAATAAATGACTATAGCTTGAAAATAAATGTTCTAATGAATGTGAAAATTTTATTTTAGGTTCGGGGAGTTAGAAACTACATTTTGAATACAAAATTTCCAAACCTGGCAAAATTTTATTTGGTAAAAAAAAATATTTTGTGTAAATATGAAAATTTAAAAAATCTAAACACCTCTTTTAACTTCTTTGGGAAATTTTGTTTTTTAGAATTATGAACAGATTGACGGCACAGGAAGCTTCCTACATGTCTTAAGATCGCTTACTCATTAGCAGTTAGCTGAATATATTTTAGATCATTTTTTAGAACAATTTAAGTAAGATGGGGTAAAGGGGTCATAATATTAGGCTTAACGAACATTGTTCTTCTTAAGTCACTTAATGTTTAAGTATAAGGCAGATATGAATTAAATATTAATTTCACTTAATATGTATTGTTTTTACCGTAAATGGGGTTAAATATACGAGTATATACGTATGCATACGCATATACTCGTGTAGGCACGTATACAAACGTATTCACATAAATGCACCAATAAATACGTATATGGGTATCTGCGATATGGGTATTTTTTATCTATGCAGATATACATTCGTTTATACAAGTATATACTTGCTTTTAATCGTATGTATACTAACACTTATATACTCAGGTAGACACGTATATACACGTATCGTACTTGAGTAGATACTTACATACAAGCATATGACATACAAGTATACAGGGTTAGTTTAAACTCTTGGGAAAATTTTTACCAGGTGTTAGAGGGGAGGATAAGAAGCAAGAATCACAAGGAACATATGGTCACAAACACAATGCTGACGCGCTACATGCACGCAAAGCCAAAGACTGATGGATGCAAAACAGGTCACAAATTTGTTACACTAAGACAATTTTGCACAACATTTTAGGTTGTAAGAAGGATTTAAAGCGATTGAAGAAATTTGCGGCCTGCAGCTGTAATGCATGCGTCGCAATCACAAAGCACTCTCTGTTTTAATAACGAGACTTTTGAAAAACTTTCATCCGTCGCTGCGCCTTTGTTGCGATGCGTGTATTAGAACTACTACGGGCCGTAACTTTTAAAAAGTGCTCTAAATATTTCTTAAAAACTAAATTTTGAGTAAAATCATCTTTGTGTAAAAAATTTGTGAGCTGTTTTGCATCCATCAGTTTCTGGATTTGTGTGCATGTAGCGCGTCAACGACCATAAACTCCTTATTATTGCTTTTTATCCTCACCTATCACACTCCTTAGATTTTTGCTCCAGAGCTTGGATTCACTCTGTAGGCATACATGTATGTAAGCGTATATACTCGTGAATACATATATGTACTGGTTGACGAGTATGTACGGACACATAAATGTACGTATATACGTTTTTTCAGGTATATAATTGTGTTTACACGTATACATACGTATATACTCGGGCTTCCATATATACGTGTATATACGTGAGTAGACACGTACAAACACGCACTGGATGCATCCACGAATTAACTCGTGTATACCCGTATATACATTTATGTACAGTTATGTACAGTGGTGGACAAAATTATAGACTCTTTTTTTTTTTTTTGTTTCAATTGCAACATGACTCAGTTTAAATTATTTTCATTGAAGTAAAGATGAACAGTTGAAGAAACAGTTCTTTAATTTATGTATCTTATCAATTAAATTAAAAAATTCATAAAATTAGAAAATTTACAAATTTAATATTTTATCATTACGTGAAATCTGGACAAAAGTATAAACTCAAAGGTAAAAAATCCAGGATTACGAGAAAGTTTCGTTCGAAAATGTTAATTAAACGCCATAGAATGAATAAATGTTGCCATCAGTGATTGCTAAAAGTTTCGTTTTAGAAAATTTATGAGAAACATATAAATGCACCGCTGGACAAAATTATAAACTCATTTTTCTTTCTGTTTTTTTCAATCATAATTTAACTCAGTTAAAAAAAATGTGTTCCAGTAAAGATAAATAACTCTCTCAGCATGGTAAAGCAGGATTGGTCTTTCTTAATTGAAGATAGAATGCTGATGATTACCAATTAATAATGGAAGATCATCTCTTACCTTTTGCTCATCTGATTCCTGGAGGTAACTGGTTATTTCAGCAAGACAACGCGAGTGTACACAGAGCGAAAAGTACAAAAGAATGGTTCAAGCGTGGGGTATGAAAGTTATCAAATGGCCAGCTCGTAGTCCGGATCTTAATCCGATTGAAAATGTTTGGGGGACCACGGTTCGCAAAGTTTATTATGATCGGCACCAGTACCAAACCACAGAGGATTTAAAAAGGGCAATACTTTTAGCATGGAACCATATGCCACTGCAGCTGTTGGAAACTCTTGTGAAATCTACATGCCCAGCCGCATATTCCAGGTAATTCAGAAAACTGAGAGCCCAACTCGTTTTCAAAAGTTTGTAGTTTACACTAATGGCTAGATTTGATGCAGTGTTAATTTTTAAAACATTTCAAATATTGATTTCTTTTCCAATTTATCCATGTTAATAGCAAAATTACATTTTCCTAAATCTATGCTTTTGTTTTGCTGAAGTAATTGCAAATGTAACTTAACTAAACTCAAAAATAAATAAATAAATAAAATTTTGTCAGCTTATAATTGTTTTTACGCAGTATTGTAAGTTTGTAATTTAGCATTGGTTCATTTTTGGATATTAAATGATTAAGTATTTGAATAAAATTCTACCAAACTTCAGAGTTTCTTACTTTTGAGTTGATACTTTTGTCCAGGTTTCATGTATTATAAAGATATTAAAGTTGAGATTTTTCTAATTAAATTATTTATTTTATAAAGTTTATGAGTTATACTGAATTTAGGACTATTTAGTCAGTTATTTATCTTTACTGGAACAAAACGTTTTTTAACTGAGTTAAATTATGATTGAAAAAATGAAAAAAAATAATGAGTTTATAATTTTGTCCAGCGGTGCATTTATATGTTTCTCATTAATTTCCAAAAACAAAACTTTTAGCAATTACTGATGGCAACATTTATTCATTCTATGACGTTAAATTAACATTTTGGAACGAAACTTTCTCGTAATCCTGGATTTTTTACCTCTGAGTTTATACTTTTGTCCAGGTTTCACGTAATGATAAAATATTAAATTTACAAATTTTCTAACTTTATGAATTTTTTAATTTAATTGATAAGATGTACTAATTTTAGACTTATTTCTTCAACTATTCATCTTTACTTAAATAAAAATAATTTGAACTGAGCCATGTTGTAATTGAAACAAAAGAAAAAAAAAAATGAGTCTATAATTTTGTCCACCACTGTATATACCCACATGTACACTTGTACATATATGCGTATATACGTCTACTATACATGTATATACTCAGGTATGCACGGTATCTACTCATATATGAACGTGATTACTCATGTTTACACGACACGTATATACTCGTGAATACACGCATATATTAGTGCATATACTTGTAACCATAAAAATAACTGAAATATACAAACATTAGAGTTATTTAATACGGTTTTGCATTTATTTTTAACTATGACCACTTTACCCCATGCTATGACCACTTTCCCCCATCCCATGGGGTAAAGTGGTCATAAATACAAAGGGAAAAGAAAGTGTTATAAAACTAATTAAATCAATATATTTTTTTCTAAACTTCAATGTACTGTGTTCTTTAATAATGCAATGTAAAATAACAACAAAAAAAGTTGAGGTGTTTAAATTATTTGTTGTATTTATTATCCACGAAAGTTGAAAACCTACGATTTTATGACCACTTTACCCCACAAGACCCTACAAAATAATATAAAGTATTTTAAAAATATTTTCGACTTCAGTTTATAATTAAATGAAACCATTTTGCAATTTTTTTTCCTGTAAGTATTTTATAAGCCTCAATTTTCGACCAGCGATATATATAATTAATAACTAATTTATGAGCTGATTATTGTAGAAAAATTCAAGAAAGGAACGTGATTTGAAGCCCAACACCGCTCATTCTCAAACCGTTTAAACATTTCGACCCTTTTTGCCAATTAGAACTATGTAAAATATTGTAAATCTTCCCCCCGTGCTCTGGGAGCGTAGATTTATAGCAATTTATTGCTGCTAAGATCTCTTGTGTCCATCTTGGGGGAAAAAAAGGTTCATCTGCCGTAACGGGTGCTGAAAAGTGGAGTGCCTGACCTTACACCATTGGTGTGCACTTAGTCTATAACATGTAAAATTTATCAGAATGAAAATGATACAATGGTCGGTCAGAAAGTAATATAATCTATTGGAGTTCGAACTCACTTTAAATGTAAAAAATAACAATATTTCAACCGATTTTTTTCCTCAGAAATAAAATAAAACATATTATTAGATCACAAGCTAAAGTTAATTAAATGACATAACATTTTGTAAGAACCATTTATTTGTATGATGGAACAAATTATGGTGACATCACATAAAATAACTACAAATTAAAAAATAAGAACCACTCTTTAAAGGGGAGAAAAATCGTGGTCCACCCAGCATAACTCTACTCTTTCTGATTTATATCAAGCGATAAATAAATTTTGTTTTCTTACCTTTTACAGTCATCTGAGCTGTGAAAGATGTTTGCGCAGTTCCAGAAGCTACTAAGCACGTATAATTTCCAGCATGGTGTCTAGAAACAGATGGTATCGTAAGAGAAGATGCAAATTCGCCAAGGCTTGTTACGTGGATTCCATCTCGATGTTCTGAATGAAGCAAGGGAATGTTATTCTTCAGCCAAAGTATATTAATGGGAGGTTCTCCGGAAAGTACTGTGCAAACAACCATTGTTCGCATTCCTTCCATCAGTTCTTCTCCGAAGATGAATGGATTGATGACAGGTCGTTCTGTGGAATAAAGTTTGCAGTGAATCCGAAACGTAATGTGGAGCGTGTTATAAATATCACAATGATGAAAAAGGAGTGATGTTCAGAATTAATGAAAAGCACTGAGTATTGCTTAAAAAGGTTCGTTTCAATTAGGCATCTTTTTGTGTATTTTAAATTACAGAAATTTTAAGGTCAGGAGCCAAACAGAAAAAAAGAATAGACATTTTTCCTTTGCAGAAAATATGCAATTTGTGGCGCAGGGGAAAATAAGTTTAAAAAATATATTTACAAAATAATACATTTGTTACACATTTACATTTTATAATACTTTGAAAGTATGTATATATCGTTAAATATGTTTATATATATTTAAAAAATATTACATTTTATTTCCATTTAAAACAATATAAATACGTATCTTTAATTATTTTAAAATCGCAAAATATTAACGTTAAGCTCAATCGATGATTTAGGTCGAAAAAAAAAGGGGAACAAAACTTAAATCTGCATAGTCCATTATATTTAAGCGTTTTAACTTTTTTTCGCGCTTAAAGTATGTTCGGGATGTGAAAAATGAATATAATGTAAATATATATATATTAGGGTGGTCCTTATTTATATGGGAAAATATTCTTTTCGGAATTCAACAAGTGACGCCCCCTAGTTTTGTGACACTATAATAAAAAGTAATCTGTGCAAAATTTGAACTCGATCGGTTAATAATAACACGTGCCCCTAGGGCGTTGAACTTTAACACTTTTAATAATTTTCCCACAAATCGAGTTTTTACTCTAGACCACGTACATCGTTTCTCCTAGGTTTGCAAAATATTTTTACAGCGAGGTAGCACTAAAATTAATCTTTTTAATTGCTTCATATCATCTAAAGATTTTACATTGAATAAGAATGAAATAGTGCTTTAGAAACTTTACCTTAATCATACGCTTTTCTCAGTGTATTTTAATCATGTGCAATTTCATCCGAATCTTGGACTGTCTGTACTCTAAATTGCTTTTGTGACTCAAATTCGGTAAATTGATTGTGAAATTCTTCGATTAATATTGTGCTCCCCTTTCAGATCGATCATTCACAACTTTCAGTATTTTAACGATACCTCTTCCCTTTAAATAGCTTCCTTCATTTTGCCACGAATCAGGATCAAATAGGAAAACATCTTTTGGTGTTTGTAACTTATCAAACAGTTTTATATTGACTTGTAATTGATTCTATAAAGAGGAAGATTTTTACTAAGGAAGCATTCCAAATCATCTACTGTTATTTGAAAATTTTTATACAGTCATCAGACACGTCTTCCTTATCAGCAAGCATTTTTCGGACTAGTGTTTTCCTATCTTCAAAGTTAATTCTTCATCCAATACGGACAAAGCTACTAATTCATCCCCTAAATACCATAAGTGATTTATGAATTTTCCAATCACTGCTTCTGCAGCATGTTTGTCATCATTTTGTACGCTGCTAGTTTTTTTAGACACATTATATTATTTAAAGGAGCCTAAATTGGGTTGCTGCGAAAAATCATATCTTCATACAGCATCTAACTATAAAACAGCATTTATGAGCTTTCTCTTCATGTAAGGTCAATTTTTTTTTGCCTCTCGAAGATTTTCTCTTGCTCTCTTAAGGGATGTCCAATTGATCACAAGGTCATTTGGATTTAAATTTAATGCATCTACATAGGCTGTTAATAAATGAACAGCATCTTTGTCACTAATACGGCATTTGTCTAACAGTGATGAAAGGCGAGCCGATATCAATAGTTGTTAAGCCTTTTTTTTTCGTTGTAGTAGAACAGATATAGAAAAAAGTTTCAACAAGTTAGGATAGATACCCATTTCTTTTTCTAAATCTTGTGAATTGCAAGAAGAATTTGATGATAATAAAGGTATATGTACTGAAATAGAAGAAAATTAATTTAAAGTATAAATTTTTACATTATTCCAATCTGGTCATTTTTTAAACTTATATTTTAGGTATGGAAAATACAGTATATATTTATGTTACAGTAATCGAGTATTTTTCAAAATTTATGCTTTAAGATTTAAGAATTGCATAAACATTTAAATATATTTATAACTAAAGAACAGCGAATTAAAGTACAATTGCCAGTATTATATTTATAGCGCTGAAATCTAGCGACCCTATTTGCCACACCTATAACATACACAGGAACTTTTTTAAAGCAACACCCCCAAAGCCTGAAGGAGGCAATTTGTTGTCGTCAAAGATCATTCATTAGTGGCCTAGGCCTAGGTCATTCATTAATGGCCTTTAGAATCCCTTGTGTTTATATTGGTTGAAAGAAATGTTCCCCTGTCGCTTGGTTTGAACCGAGCGGAAAATAGCGGTATGGCTGAACCAAGGCCATTGGTGTACATGAAGCCTCTGTAACATGTACAATTTTACGCAATGAAAGTGAGAGAATGGTCAGTCTGGAAGTAGCAACATCTATTCACGTTCAAAATTACTTTAAATATGAAACTAAAGAAAATTTTCACATAAAAATGAGAAAATCCGCAATTTTTTCTTCGAAACTCAAAAAAGGGGGGCCCTAGGGGCACGGGTTAATATTCATGGATTGACTTAAAATTTTGCAAGGATCATTTATTTGTATAATGGAACAAATTAAGGGGGTGTCGCGTAAAATATCTACAACTTCAAAAATAAGGACCACCCTAATATATATATATATATATATATATATATATATATATATATATATATATATATATATATATATATATATATATATATATATATATATATATATATATATATTTATACTACTCATAGTTACAAAATGTTGCATTTTATTTACATTTTTCAATAATAGGAAAGCATATTTTATGTGAAAAAAGTATATACTGTAAAAAATATATTTGTTTATAAAGTATTGCATTTTAGTAACCTTTACAATAATTTAAACACACATCTTATAATACTTTAAAATGTCAAAAAAAAAAAAAAAAGGAAAAAGAAAAAGAAAAAAAAAAGAAATAAAAATCTATCGATAGTTTAGATTGAGTTAAAAAAAATGTCTCCTTATAAAACAGCAATAGCTGATAATATTTAAGCGTTCTACTTTTTTTTTCAGGACTAAAATATGCTCGCAAATCTTCAGTTACGAAAATTGTTACTTAATAAAAATTATAAAAAAACTCAACATTTTTTGTCACAAAAATTTCTTTTTATCTTCATACTTTCGTCCAATTTTGTTGCACCTTGTGCTAAAAGGAAATTATAAACTTAAAATGCTACAAAATTATTAAAAATGAGATTAATTTTGCATATTTTGCCCACAAAGTTGAACCGGAAAATATGTACTCGTGCTAATTATTTAAAAATTTTGGACGTGAATTTCTCACGTAGTTCATCAACATCTTCACATTAACGGGAAAACAACTTCTAAAAGTAAAATATTTTGCAGCATCAGTAACTGATGTCAGAAGTTAGTAAATTTATTAGCATTTTAAAAATTTACATAATCGTAATACTAACTATTCCCCTTTTAGGGTTTATGCAGTTAGTATGAACTAGTTAAAAATGCTTGTATCATTATTTTAACCCGAGCTGTTTGAAAGGCAATGCCACAAAATTGAATCTTGAGACAAAAACATTAAAATTGTATAATTTGTTTTTCTCGTCATATGTATAAAGCTCAAGAATTTAATATGTGCAACAGTTCAAATTGAAAACATTCCTCTAGCTGAAAACCCATTTTACCGCATCCAAGATGGAAGCTACGTTTCTGCCTCATTTAGAAACTCCTTTGCAAAGTTTGCGTTTTTTGCAGGTAGCTGTTAAATATTCAGGAATTTTCAGTTTCTTGGGGTAACTAATTATATTTGGAAGAATAAAGTTGAAGAATGAAGTAAATTCTTCTGTGTTTGCATCTGGGTTTAAGATTAATGGGAAGTCATGCATAAAATCAATTAAGTTTAAATATTTGAAGGTTGTGAAAGTTAATGAAATTCTTTAAGTTCATGAATGCTAACTAAAATATTACTTTTGGTTTCCTTTTAAAATTTACAAAACATTTTTAAAGATGCGGCAGCATAAAACCACTACGTGGTGCACGGTTATATTTTTATCCTTTTTATTTACAATAGTTAACTGCGTTTTTGGAAATTATTTTTGAAAATATATAAAGATGGTTAGTGCGCGTTGAAGATGATATTAAAAGGTTGACATATCGATTTTTTAAAATAATATTTTTTTTGAGCAGTCACGATTGCTTATTGCTTTTTTCGACTGTTTTGATGTCCTGTGATTTTATTTTCCCACCAGCACCCTCTGCAGCACCACCGTCGACCGGCCGCCTCACGATGCTGCTCCTCCAGCGATAACCGTCTCCAGGTTGCGTCAATATCCTACACTTACACGCATACATACACGCACGTACACACACACACACACACAAACACATACATACATACATACACCTACACACATACACAAACACATACACACATACATACACCAACACACATACACAAGCACAAACACACACCTACACACATACACATTCCCCCCTACACACAAACACACATACCCCCCGCACACACATAAACACACACGCCTACATACACACAGACAAACACTCGTGATTGCGAAAAACATAATTTGAATTCAATTGGTCAAAATTCATATTATTATTTTTTTTTTTTTAAATAAATGACCCAAGAAGCAGAATTTGTTACGCTGCTGCTGCAATAATATTTTGATTAATATAAAAATCTTTACTGGCGTCATGAAAGTACATAATTTTTGTTTTTAAAAGCACATTGAAGGACAGAGCCTGAAAAGAACCGCATTTTAGCAGAATTATTGATGCCACCTTGAGCTAAAAAGCAATGCAGTCTAACTCGCTTATAACGAACACGAAGAAACCGCTATATTTGGTCGTTATAACCGAGTGCTCATAAAAAACGGGTTTGTGAAAAGAAGCAAAAAAAAAAAAAAAAAAACACAAGTGTTTGCTTTGCTATTTTTTTCGGTAGAATACCAAAAAAATTGGTCATGTGGTTTAAACTGTGTCATTGTCTCTTTCTTGTTATTGTTTTCGAGGACCGTATGGTCCGAAAAACATCGTCATTTGCATCCGTGGCATCCGAATAGTTTTAAGTTTTTCTGCAGTTTAGAAGCCAAGAAATTCCTCGGAAGTATGTGCGGCAAATAATATCCTCGGATATATTTCTCGGAAGCGAAAACATCCTCCACAAACTTCAAAAAAGGGACATGTCATCATTTGTTCTTATAATTTATGTCTTCTCTGGAAATTTCTGTTGAATTTAAAATGTTAATGGAATTTTATCGAAAACAGAATGATCTTTTCTGAGGAGGAAATCGACAGACATTTTATAAATTACAAAAATATTGCTCGCTTTAAGCGGGATTTGCTCGTCAAAAGCGAGTTTTGTTCCGATCGACATAACATTGTGCCATCCAAATATTTTTGATTTCTTCGCTAAATCCTAGTTCTCGTTAAAACAGGGCTCGCTATAAGCGAGTTCGACTGTACTTAAGTTGACGTGCAAAACGTAACATCTGAACCGCTTTGTGTTCTAACTAATTACATGCAAAGGATGAAAAGTATAATGGTTACAGAAGAAATTAATTCAAAATATGTGTTCTACTAACTAATTCTTGCATTATCATATTTATTTAAACAAGCTTTAGTGCAGACTTCTGAGTGACAACTGAAAATCTTCCTTTTACTTGTTTCGAGTATCATCATACTTTTTCCTAAAATTTTTCGAAAATCTTTTAGCCGGTTTTTAAGGTCACAGGTATAATGGTAAAGTTTAACACGATTAAGTTTAAGACCACACTGTTAAAAATTCAGAAAATGTTTATAATAAATATTACTGTAAAATGGAGTGTATACAGTACTGAAAAAATTTACAGTAAATTGTACCGAGAAAAATAAACGATTGCAGTTCCAATTGATACACCACGTGACTTACAGTGCGAAGCAGATGTCACCGTATTTTCCTTACTCAATTCGTCCCAAGTCGTATGGTGAGCAGCAAAGGTCTCGAGATCGAACCAGCTCTCCGCATTTTGCATTTTTTAACTCTCGTTTACCGTAAAATTTTACAGTAAAATAGGATATTACGGTAAAAGCTACTGGCAACATGGATGCCAGTAACGTTTACCGTAAAATTTCAGGATTAGTCTTAACAGTGCATATAATAGCAAATTTAAGACTAAGGTACTCAAAAATTATGACAATAATATTTCAAAACCATGTTTCACTCTACATTTTTATCATTTGAAGCTTGAACGATTTGTAAAAATTGCAATGTAAATTAATATCTACAGTTTAACAACTAAATAATGTTATAGTACTGCGTATGTGTTTACTTACCCACAACTCTGATAAACATAGATCCAACCGATTTTTCTCCTTGATTTCCAAGCGCTTCGCAGTGGTACCAACCTTGATCTCCCTTGGCTACTTGAACAATGGACAGCAAACCTTTCCTCTGACCCAGACGCTGACCACCAGCAATTAATGTATTATCTGAAAATGGAAAATAGAGAAAGCTGTATGTGAAGTTTTTAGCTTTTGTAGTTGCCTGAATAATGTGTGACACATTTTGTTTGTAACCGACATCTACGTTCTTTAGACGTAGAGTGTTAATTTTAAAATGTATTTCGCATGCCAAAACAGAAATAGGATTATAATATTTGTCTGAATAACACGGAAAATGGTAGGCAATTACAAACTAAGAATTGTTTTCATTACTGATTGATAGTTAATTTATTAACGTAAAATATGAATCTGTTTTGTAGAAACTAATTACTGTTTGCAAATAAGTAACTTTTAACAAATCGCTTGTACGTAAAAGACCAAAAAACAGAAAAGAAGAGGAAAAATTCAGGTAGCAGTTAAGTGGAGAAATGTTTTGTTTTACTAAGACTTCACTGGGGTTACTGTTGGATTATCTAAGACAGTTTCGCTGGCAGTTGATTCGGGAAGTTCTAGAAAGTGGTTTTCGACACGTAACCAAAATAAAAAGCCTCAAAGGTTTGCTTCGAAGGAAACACATGGCCAGCGGTCCGTAGGATGGGAAAAGCTGATTTATATCATAACACAAATATGCTGCGCAAATTACAAAGTGCAAAAAAAGTTATTCATTAAAAAAATAATCAGATGTCTTTTTAGTAGAGCATATGGGCTATTTATTGCTTGCATGTAAATGAGATTATTTGCTTAGCTAATTTTAGATTACGCAAAGTATTGCACTTTCATGTGCGATTTTCAAACTATAGCAGATTTTTTGTCATGTTTCAACTTAATCGTACATTTTCTTTTGAATTTATGTTCCTTTCTTTTAAAAACTGTGTTAAGTTTCTTTTTTACGTACTTTTTTCAAATATTTTTAAGCAGCAAATTCTACTTAAATTTAAAGTCCTTAAAAAAAACATCCATTGTTATAAGGAACTGAACAATATTTGCTATCTTTCGTTCAAGAGTAGACATCATTTATGTTTCATAATAAAATGAAAATGTTATTGCGTTTATATAATCTCGGTAAAATAGGGCGGGGGATTGTGATGATACGGTTTGGAGCGTTTTAAAAATCATCTCCTTGCATATCTATATTGATTAAGCATTCTTTCTCTTAGACGCAATTTAAATGTTGATTCCCGCTAATCTCACTTAATGTAATGCATATTACATTGCATTACCACCGTGTTTTACTTTACAATTTCTTTCACTTAAGCTAACGCCATGATACCTTTTTCAGTTCAGTAAATCATTAATTTCATGCTCTACTAATAATGTTCTTAATATTATCAGTACCTTTTCATCTGAAGAAAAAAATCACATTTGAGAAAAATTATATATATTTGCAGTTTTGTTTGCTTGTAGCTTCCGTATCACAAGGATTCAATATGACATAACCATCATTGTAAAAAAAAAAAGTTCTCGGACAAATTTCAGAAAACCACAAGTTTACTTATGTATTTGCATTATTTTTAATGGGATATTGTTCAAGGGATACTGTTTAATAATATTGTTTATCATATCCTTCAATTTCTTACTGTACATATATCAGCTTTATTTTTATACTTGTAGCATTAGAAAAGGCTTTTAGAATTTCTTTTCAGCAACAAGTCATGTCTAAATCGTTTTACCTTGGTTTTGTCATTTAATTGTAGATTAAAACACACATTCTTTAATATTCATTTATTATTCATGTTCTTAAATTATGTTTTCATTTATGGAAAAATTTATAATAAAACATTTTAAAGAATTTGTGGTTTATTGGTTTTTTTCGAATCTTACAGTCTGGAACGGTATATGGTAGCAACGGCACAATATGGTAATTTTAAGTTATGTCTCCTGTAAGTCGTATTTAAATAACTTCTAAAAGATTTCTACGAAGCATTGACTCACGCATTCTCTGTAAATGCAATCGAAAAGAAAGAACAAAATTCGATAAGTCCGTTCATTTTGTTTCTTACGCACGAATTTATATGCTCTAAAAATGGCCTTGCATAGCTTGAGTAAGTGAAAGTGTTATAATTTTCAGAAGTATAGTAGTACTGCAAACATTTTTTTTCACTATAAATTGATAAGAAATGCCCACCACTGGTAGGGTAACGGCACCAGTAACAAACATGCTTAAGACATCGCTCTCAGGTTAACTCAATTTTCTGAGTCTTTTTATGAATTTTGACTTTTTAAACTATTTTTCTCTCGAACAACTACATATCATCTCACGTTTGGCTGCTCCTGGATCCTCTGAATTAGTAAATGCCATTTTCTTAATTTCAAAAAAAAGTCCTACCCCCCAAAAAAGACACCGACAAATCTGATGATACCCAGGAATAGGTAGGATGACGAAAGACTGAACAATAGATAGAATTACAATTTCCTCTTCAAAATGTGCAAAAATTCTTTATTTTTAGAAATTATCTAAAATCTTATTAAATTCAAATGAGCATGAATTTCCGGCAGACCTCGTGGTGGCTGTTTCTAACCGTTCACCACTGCCTCGTAAATACCAACGGGCTCATAAAATTCAATTTGATAACACTAGATGCTTGCACCTTATTCATGAGTCTCCGCAACATCAGTTTTAACCACCTAGAATTCTTATTATTTAAATTCAAACTTACAACTTTCTGTTACTGGACCCTTGTATGTGGGTTTATAGTATGGGCTAATAGTTTGGTGTTAATTGTTAATTGGATGGCAGATAAGAGATAGAAAAATGTGGAAGAAGTTCTTAGAAATATTTTTTGCTGCATTGTCACATACAGGACAGATGCGGATGACTGCTCCTTGAGTGACTGATTAACAATAGTTAACTAAAGGTGTTGTGTTAATGGAAAAAAAATACTTTCATTTGATTTTGAGAGTTTTAGATCACTTTTAATTATATTATTTTACTTTTAATTTTTACATTAAAGTATCCTTTTACAATAAAAACTTACATTTTAAATACAAATTTTGGATTTAGGGTAAGTTTTTATTGTTTTCCGAGTAAATATATTTATTGTACTCAAGATGAGTATATAGGGTTAGGTTTGTAAATTAAAAATTGGCTCAAATCACACTTTTAAGCAACCATGCAGAAAATTTACTATAAAAACCTTGGTTTCTTTCAATATGATGGTTAATCAAACACGCCACAAAAGTTGGATACCTATTTTTCAGTAAAATTGTATTACATTAACATTTTCTCCTTTTCGACAGCTTTTTAATTAAATTTTCAGGAAAGTACATTATAATTCCGGTGATTATTTCTGTTTCCACTTTGTCAAACCAAATTTTATCGAATAGAGGTGTCTACTGTTTATTCCAAAAAAACAACTACGTATTATAACAGTTTCGGGAAAAAATGGTTTGGTTTTAAATTTTTTATATGCCTACTTCATAATAATTTGGTGTAATATGAAAAATAGTATGATTCAAATATATTATACTTGTAGTAAGTATTTTAGCATACGTTATATTACGTATTTTTTTATTTAACAAGCTTAATACAATGTAATAAATACTGTATTTATCATGCAGCTTGTTCGAAAATCAGAGAATATATTTCGGTACAAAAGGTGGAACTCATTTAATCCATTTATCATAGCATAAATAATTTATGTAATAATGAAAAGAATAAATATTAAAAAAGAATAAATAATGATACAAAATTATGTTCATATATTTGTGCTCGTTTTGAACCATATATCTGTCACCTAGGAGTACCGACTATTGGTCAAACTGGCAATATTTTCCCATACAATTGGTTTGAGATTTCAAAAGCTTTATTCTTGTGAAATTGGGCTAATGAGCGTTTTCAGTTTTCAGCTATACCCCAAGTTTTAGTACATGTACATATACATTGTTTCTTCTTTGCCCTGGTAACACTCGCAAACATCCAGAAAAGAGTATGATAAAAATAATTTGCATACATTTTTTTAAACATCCCTTGCACGGTAAACGCAACATGAAGATGAAAAACTAATCCCAACAAAACATAAATGTGAAAAAGAAGCCAAGTTGGGTCGAAATGAAGTTCGGGGTAGACGGTGTCACTGACAAAAAAAAGTTCAGATCTAAACGGTTACCAAGTTCCATAGCAGTTCTTCATGAATGATATATTTTTCCATGTTTTTCAATTCATTTAGAAACAATTTTTTACTTCCTTCAATAATGGATTTCAAACTTGTGGCAAGTTTTAGTCATCACTAGTTTCTTCTCAAAGTTGCCAAGTTTTAAATCCAGTATCAATTAAAGTAAAAAAAAATGTTTTCTAAAAGAACAAAATGGGAAAATCCAACATCTATGAAAAACTGCAATGGAATTTGGTAATCGTTTGGATCTGAACTTTGTCGGTGATATCGTCTACCCCGAACTTCATTTCGATCGAACTTGGCTTCTTTTTCACATTTATGTTTTGTTGGGATATCATTACTTTTTGAAAAGCTAAATCGAAGGTTGTGTTCTAATTTAGCCAATTATAAATGCAAAAGCGTATTCAAATATATGATTTCCTTTTTTTCCCTTCTTTTACGGTGCACTGGTTTGCGTTTTCTTTTTATTACAAGTTTTGAAGATATTTCGATAACTAGGGACTTGGTGTGATCGCCAATTTCCGGCAATAATCGTCTGTTTTTCCTATTTATCAGCAAGGTCAAAGTACATTAGCTCTTTGTCTTTGGCTTCCTCAAATTTGTCGACAGTTAGGAAAATTGCTAAGACTCATCCCAAAATCTGTCTGGAATTTATTATTCGGGGGGATTATTATAACGCAGAGATCGTAAAATATGCAGAATTAGCAAAAATATTTCTCAATTGTTTAAATCATTGCTGCCATTTTTGATCCTCCTGTAAAATTTTGCATTTAATTGAGATCTAAAAATTTTATACATTTTAAAGCTGTTTTTTTTATTTTAAACACTTAGCTCTAGATTTGCAATTTTAATTATTTGATGGATCAATTTTTTATTTTATCGGAATTTAAAATGTTGTTTAAAGCCCCATTTTGGTTTGAAATTAAAGTGTTAATTTAAAACTTTAACAACTTTGTTTTGGCAACGTTTGACGAGCCAATTTGTTCTGATTTATTTTGCAATAGCGCGGTGAAGTGATTATGCCGTGATGCTCCTAAAAATAGCGTAGTTTTTTACTATTTTAATGCAGTTTTTTGACTTTTTTAATTTTTCCCATTACATATGCATGAAAATCTATCTTTATGCCAAATTTTAAGTATGTGAGACACTTGGAAGTTCGTAAACATTTTGATCAGTGAGTGAGTGAGTCAGTGTAAAAAAAAAAAAACACTTTTAGGATCTTAATAATTTTATAACTATAAGAGATACATTCATGAAATTTAGGATGATAGGTCTGCTATGCAACTCTATTAGGCATACAAAATTTCAAGCATGCAGATTTAATAGTTTTTGAGAAATGAGAGGTCAAAATTAGCTTGAAATGGTTCGTGTAAGATACACACTGGCCTGATTTCCGAACTTGGCTGACACAAAGCCGTGTGTCTAAACCTGATATAAAAAATCTAAAATTACTGAAGAGTTTTACATTATTTAGGAAATGAGAAATAAAATCAGAAATATGCGTCTAAATCTCGGATGGAATGATGAAGTTTTGAACATTACCTAAAACAACTATTACTCCCTTTATAGGCAGTGTTACACTGTACCACAACAGAACGACCTGGATTAAGAAAGTACCTCGGAATAAAAATGTTTGATTAAATGTTTTTTGCTATACGCCTAAACGATAGTCATAAACGATATGCCAAAGGGATCCCTTAATAACTGCAAACGCCATGGCAACTGCTGATTTTAAAAGTCTAAAGCAATTTATCTAGAATCTGAAAAAAAGAAAGAAAATGAAACAAAAAAAAAAAAAAAAAAACTTTCATTTTTTTACGCAAAACAAATGTTTTATGCGGCTAACACTTGGGGGTGTTTTAAGAAAGAAGTGTTTTTCCAGTCTCACGCATTTATTGCCGTCAGCTGGCTTATTGCCAGATCAATTTCATCTTTTTTCAAATAGGGCAAAGAGAAGAAAAAAAAAATCTTGATAGATAGAAATGTTTATATCTCTTGGAGAAACAATAAAAGTCAGAGAGGAGTGAAACTTAGTTCTTTTCCAATATGTTTAGTAATAAGCTTTTAACGACGACTCGTTGACTCTGACGCTAGACTTAACAGCTATTTTTAAGGGATTCATCCCATTAATTTCAATTTCTAAGGTTTGTATTAAAGATAACAAAATATTTGATTCGTCAAAAAAACTAGGTCAGAAAAGAGACAAAAACTACTGTTCGCCGCTCAGTTTTTACCTAATTTTTTTCGTACTTGTTTTTTTTTCTTTTTAGATAGTTTACATTCTTATGTAATTAATAAAATATTAATGTAAGATATCTTAAATCTCTTACAAGTAACATTACCCACGTATCATACAACAATTGAATAAAATTTTCTTTTTTCACTTAACTATATTGAACCCTTTTTTTATAATCAAAAAACAATAGAATTTTTTCTGAAATTTCCGATAAATATTTTACGGATTAAAATTTACATCTACATATTGGGTTATTGAATTATTAGAGGTTGCGTAATATATTCTTTATTTAAATTTTCATTTCAAAAATTCAAACAATGAATTAAAATTCGATACAAAAAATACTATAGAAAAACGAACTTAGATGAAGGTGTTTTAGGTTTTACCGAAAATATTATTTACGGCTCTACAATTCTCCGCACTCTACCCTTTGAGTGAATGATTTTTTCTTTTTAAATTCTAGAATGCGTCATCATCAGTTAATAAATAGCATAAAATAATACATTGCATCTTTCAATACCCCAAATGCCCAATATTATGGGCTATTTTCACTCCGTTTAATGTGTTTATTGCTTTTAAGGATCTAAAATAGAAAAACTCAGGATTTTGTTAACACTTTATTAAGTCTGGCATAGCGCAAAAATAATTATAGAAAAAGACAGTTAAAAAGAAATACTAAAAAAAAAAACAGTAGGAAAATATACACCAAAAATTTCAAAATGGCTGTTGGAAAACTAGTGTTTTATAAGGATTTATTACGATTATTATTTTAATTCAAAAACTATGATTACACTCTATAATATAAAATGCAAAAGCTAATCGAGTCAAAAAAAACTTGAACCATCTACTTTCAAAAACACAGAAAATAAACTCAATAACGCAGCACTTCCACTATAAAAAAGTTATCGGAATTTGTGCTACAATGTATAAGTCGATGTGGATTATAGTTTTAAGAAAAGCCTTTACAATAATAGGAATATTTAACAATAAGTATTATATGAACTTGTATTATATTTCTTAATCTTCTTAGAGTAAATAACTCCCCCCGCCTTTTTACAGGTCTTACCTGTACTAAGGATAGTCATAAGTTTCAAAATAAATTATTTACTGTCAGTTGGATTAATAGGAAACGTGGGGTAAATGGAAACAAATTTTATTACTATGACTAGGTAAGAAGGTAATAAGAGGTAAAAGAAGAGATTATGAGAATCTCGCGCGTTTCCAAACTACTGATAAGGCTTCATTATTGCTTCAAGATCACAGCGTAAAAAAAAAAAAAAAAAAAAAAAAAAAAAAAAAAAAAAAAAAAAAAAAAAAAAAAAAAAACGTTTTAAAAGTTAAATGAATTTGCATTTTCCTCTCCAGAAAGTCTATAAATGCGAAGTAAGTAGTTAAGTAGTTTCAACTAGGTTTATTTCCGATGTGAAAGGTTAATAAAACATTTATTTATGAATTTCATCTTCCCAACTACTTTTGATGAGCAAATTAAGTCTTTTCATTTACCTCAAAAATCTCGTCATCTGAGGTAACTGGAAAGAACTACTCCTTTTTATTTTTCCTATTTCTTTAGGATATAACATTTTGATGTAAGTATATTTTGCATAAACCAGCGATTAGTTTATACACACGTATTGTAAAATTTTTCTTTTAAAATGTTGTTTGTTAACATTTATAGAATTTAGTGGGTCGCATGCAACGTGCTGGCCACAGATTGAGTATTGTTGGTGATGAAAATCTTTAGTTTGTAAAGTAATTGCGCTAGTATTGCTGGTGCGGAAAATCTTTAGTTTGTAAAGTAATTGCACTTTATTCCATTATTTACCTATATCAACCTCTTCTAAAATAAATGGAGTGCTTCTATTTACCCCATGGTCTCTAGTGCAAAAAGAACTGGATGAATTCAGACGATAGAACACGTTGACCTATATTTTAAATGACTTCAGCGTGAAATAGTAAATGCAAACATGGCTTTCATTCGCGGACCAACAGTCATAAAGTAAAATGTTTCATGTCCAGTTACACTCATAAACATAGTCTGACACGATGCACAAAATTTTACCTTCCAATTCATCCAAAAGAAAGGATGGGATATGAAATTGAAACATTGTATTTCTGTTTTCTTTCACGGAGGGAAAAAGAAAGCGCGTCATCTTACTCTATAAAATCGGTGGCCGTTTAGCTGCCCCCACTGTTCTAGAGTAGCTTAACTGATATAACTGGTGTAAAACCCTTGTAGAAGATAGCGCCATGATATTGTAACTATTGGGTAGTGTTTCACAAATTTCTGCGTAAGGTTACGCTATAATGTTACACAAGCTCCTGAAAAATTGCATGAAAGTTTACACATAAGCAAAAATTAAGCTTTCATCTGACTTTATTGAACGAGTAGTCATTTTTTAAGTGTAAGTTGTCTTATACTTCAAGATATCTATTTGATTGTTTAAATTATATTGACATAATACACGATCATCAAGCAAAAACTTCTTTAAATACGTTTTAAATTGAAACCATAAAAATATGTTAGTATGTTACAATACTTAAAATTTCGTTATAACACTATGCATATTTTCAAAAAAAAAAAAAAAAAAAAATCTATGCTACAAACTCAATGGTTTTTATCTCTTTCACAGTGTTTTCTTTCAATCTTTCGTTTATTCAATTGCTATCAAGTTCATACTGTTTCACATCCAGTATAAACCAATCAACTTAACACCAATTCAAAATTTATTTTCGACTTGGTGTTAAGTTAAATTACAAACAAGATTTTTGGTAGCAAACAAGGTTACTTGGTTACAAACAAGACATTTTATAGCGTTAAGAGGGGGAAATAACACCCAGGACACCTGCGTGGGATCAAATCTATAACGAAAATCTCAAACAGGTCGCGAAGAAAGAGTTTAGTAACACCAGCTTTGAATTCTACGGACTTGAGGTGGAACTTTTACACTAACCATAGTGCCAGCTTCCTACAAAAGTTTGAGTTTTTAACACAATGACACGACTTACTCCAGGATTTGTGCAATGAAACCATTGATCCTAGTAACCTTCAGTGGCGTAGCAAGGGTGGGGTGGAGGGGGCGGTCCGCCCCGGGCGTCATGGGGGGGGGGGGTGGGGGGGGGGGGGGGGGGGGGGGGGGGGGGGGGGGGGGGGGGGGGGGGGGGTGGGGGGGGGGGGGGGGGGGGGGGGGGGGGGGGGGGGGGGGGGGGGGGGGGGGGGGGGGGGGGGGGGGGGGGGGGGGGGGGGGGGGGGGGGGGGGGGGGGGGGGGGACGTTTTGGGGGGGGGGGGGGGGGGGGGGGGGGGGGGTGGGGGGGGGGGGTGGGGGGGGGGGGGGGGGGGGGGGGAGGGGGGGGGGGGGGGGGGGGGGGGGGTGGGGGGGGGGGGGTGGGGTGGGGGGGGGGGGGGGGGGGGGGGGGGGGGTGGGGGGGGGGGGGGGGGGGGGGGGGGGGGGGGGGGGGGGGGGGGTGGGGGGGGGGGGGGGGGGGGGGGGGGGGGGGGGGGGGGGGGTGGGGGGGGGGGGGGGGGGGGGGGGGGGGGGGGGGGGGGGTGGTGGGGGGGGGGGGGGGTGGGGGGGGGGGGGGGGGGGGGGGGGGGGGGTGGGGGGGGGGGGGGGGGGGGGGTGGGGGGGGGGGGGGTGGGGGGGTGGGGGGGGGGGGGGGGGGGGGGGGGGGGGGGGGGGGGGTGGGGGGGGGGGGGGGGGGGGGGGGGGGGGGGGGGGGGGGGGGGGGGGGGGGGGGGTGGGGGTGGGGGGGGGGGGGGGGGGGGGGGGGGGGGGGGGGGTGGGGGGGGGGGGGGGGGGGGGGGGGGGGGTGGGGGGGGGGGGGCGGCGATTCAGCATTTTTGATGTGAAAAAAAAATTTAGATAAGGGAATCATACTTTAACTCTATTACTGGAAGCAAAGAAAAAAACCCCCTTCGAAATGTAAGGTATTGGTGTGACTACAACTGCGCTTCTCAGTGTTCAAAGCTGAAATATTTCCGTAGTGAGCCCCTGAATCTTTCTCATTCCCTTAATGTCCTCTAAGACAGACTTAAATTGTAGTTTTAAAACTTAGGTTTTGGAAAACATTCAAGAAAACGCCTTGACTTAGTAACGTCACCAAAGGCTAAAACTAACTAACTTCAGTTTTGATGAAAATTCGGGAGAGAAACCCAGCCCCTCAAGGTTACTTTTAACTGCGATTTTTAATGTAAATTTTGAATATTTCTCCGAGATAGGTGCCTGACACTCCCATCCCCCCTCTTTTTTTCTTTTTGAAGAAAGAATACGGAATTAATTAGTTTCCCTTTTCTTCTTTGAGTGAATTTTTCAATTTTAAGTTCAATAATTTTCGATGGTTTAATGTATTAGATATGTCTGAATAAAAGGGCGGGAAAAAGGGAACCGCTCCGGGCGGCAGAAACTGTAGCTACGCCACTGGTAACCTTGCACACATTTCTTTTACATCGTTTGCTTCAACTGAAGTTGCTTTATTTCATTAGCAATGCAATGTTAACATTAGAAAATTGCCATTTGAAGCACGTAGTTCTTCAATATAATAGCGACAATAATATTTTATAATTTTTATTATGATGATAATCAGGGCCGCATAGAGCCAAGATGGGCTCCTTGTCAGTCATGTCACCGAGCCCCTCCTACCCCCCCCCCCCCAAAAAAAAAGAAAAGAAGGTAAAAAAAGAAAACAAATGGGAAAAAGAAAAAAAAAAGGAAAATAAGAAAAAATTAAAAAAAAGAAGAAAAAAAAATGAGGGGGGGAGGAAAAAATCAAAACTGCTTACTAGGAAACAATGAACTCTGTTTTAAGTGCCACAAGAGTAAATGCCAAAAGAGTAAATTTTACTTTGTCTTTCCGTTTTCCCTTGTTCGGAGTCCTGCAACCCCCCCTCTTTTCCTTTGATCCTTCTTCTTTTTTTCTTTCCTTCTTTTTTTCCCCTTTTCTTTTATTTGCGTCAGTGTGCTCCCGCCCTCCCCCTCCAAGGACCGGGCCCCTAGTTTCCGACTAGGCTGACATAGCCTCTCGCCTGGCCTGATAATATTAATAACCATCATAATAATACATATGATTTTATAATATCGTGTAACAATGATGTAGTGCAGCGGTTCTTCTCTTTTAGCAACATATCTCCTGTGGTACAAGTATATGTTTCGCATTGCCTGGCGACGTTATGTCCTAACTGTGAAACAAAAAAGCAAAAGTTATCTAATTAACTTAATTCGTTGCTCATTCTTGATGCGCAGACTTTCATACTTTGTATCAGAAGTCAGTGGTTTTATGTGATATTCATAGGCCTCAACAACGGTTTTTTTATTGGTTATCTTTCATTACTCTGGCTCCAGCTAATAATAATAGAATGTGTTTTTAAAAGCAATGGCTAATTTAGAAAACTCCTGTATTATAAAAACAAATAATCATTGGGAAAATATGCTATTTAAAAACGACATAAAAGATGAATTTTCAACTTGCAAAGAAGACATATAAAAGGCTACAAGTTTATTCATCCTTTAAGTAAGTATAGAAAAATGTCGAAATTTTACAAGAAAGAAACTTGGAAAGGAAGCTCTATTTCTGTCATTCCAACCAAGTGAGTCAAAAAAAGTAACTAACTTGCTTTATCACTTTACGGGAAAAAAGTTTTGATATCAGAAGCGGAAGAAAAATCAATGGCATATTTCTTCTTTTGTCATTTTCTTTTTTTTTTTTTTGCAATAACCTGTCTTGACACGCAATGTCCGAATCCTCAGAAGAGATCTTGGATTTTTAGGATTTTATGTCATTTTTATTTTACTTTTAAAAGATAAAAGAAACTTCAACGTAAAAAATCTTTATTGGTTTCGTACAGGACAAAGAAAAAGAAAGTCCCGGGAACAGTTAGAGTAATAAAATGAAATGAAATAGTGTAAAAAATTCATTTTTTAAGTAAGTTTTATTAATTTTAAGATAAATTTCGCAGTAATTTTGAAATTTAAAAATCAAGATATTATTTTGATCATCAACGTTTTGCTTGCTTAATACACATGACATTTTAGAAATTGAAAAGATCCCGCACACGAAGTTTGGCAACAAAGTCATACTACTGTATCTGCTTCATTTTGTTTTATATCCAAAGCAAATAGAGAAAGAAGTACTGGATACATGAAAATAATTATATTTTATACGTTTAGGGTGTGCTGAATATATTTTGAACATTTGTTTTTCAAAATGTGTCTTCGTGTACTCATGTAGGTACATGCACTTTAACTCAAAGAGCAAATCAAAGAACATAACCAGACTCCTCTTTAGTTAATAGTGCTGCTTAGTTTTTGGTAGAAATTTCTTTACTATACAGTCGAGTCCACTTAATGGTTCATGACGGGAGCTAGTGGTGATTACATTTTGGTTCCAATCGATTGAAAAGTGGTGACTCAATAGATCTCTTGCATTGTTAGACATCACTGATACATATTAAGAGATAAGCGAATGGTTCAAAAGAAGCATGGTATACTGCACCTTACTTAAACCCAGCGTTGCATATACTTTTATGAACGTATTGCTCTGAAAGAGCAATGTCAGTCATTTTTCTTGCTAATCAGTCTTAAAACAAAAAATAACGCTAGAAACTTAAAGAGAAAATAAGATCTCTATAGTATGCGGACCTAGAAACCCAGCTAAAAAAAATCTGCAGAAAATCTTTAAAAACAATCTGCAGAAAATTTAAGCATATTTGGAACATGCTTTCTATAGAAAATCTGCAGCTTTTATCTGTAGATTTTTTGCAGAAAGCGTGTTCCAAATATGCTCAAATTTTCTGCAGATTTTGTGAAGAAAGCATGTTTCAAATATACTTAAATATTCTGCAGAAAATCTGTAGATAAACTGCAAAAAATGTACCCAGCAAATTAAAAATAGTAGATAACAATTAATAACAAATGAAATTAATGCAATAAAAATCAGAAAACATTTTTAATTTTAAGTTTCGACATTTCTTTAATAAAAATGAGTAAATTCACTACAGAGTGGTGTTTCATGTTTGTTTAATAAACATATAATTAAAACTTGAACTACTCCTCCAAAATGAAAATTTAAATTTTATTAAATTGGAGCTTATGCAAATTGAAATAATTAAACCAAATTTGTCACAAAAATACATCGCTATGATTGTAAAATTAGTATTAAGTTTCAAGACGAAATAATAAATAGAACTATTTGTAAAAATTAAAATTTTCGAAAAATTCCTCCAAATCGACCACGTGGTGGAAAGTAATTAAGTTAATTAGGCTGGTTATTACTGAGACATCGTAACACAATTTTTTTTATTAATAGATATTGACAACGTAAATGTTCGCTCAAAATTTTAAGTCAATCGGTGAAAAAATAAAAATTTCAAAAATTAAAAACCTCCGATTAGGCATAACGTTTCAAACTAACCCTAATATACTAATACACTTATTAAATAAAAGTTAATTTAATCAAATAATAATTGTTGAATTTTAAAGTGTCTTACCTTTTTGTGAACCGAGGCATGAATCCAAGATTTTTTCATGGGTTTCCAATGATGAAACTTGAAATTTCCCTAATTATTTGTTTCCGTGACGGAGCAAAAAAATAATACGAGTCACCTGGTCGAGGGGTCATCTACTCTCGTAGCCTTGTGGCACTCGAATATTGCGGGACGCACCGAGGCCTCCGTGGACGGTAAGAGGCTTGGCGTTCGGTGCGTTTGTACTCGAACGGCGCGCCGTTCGAGAACATTATTTCAAGTCATATTTGTTCTTATTTATTTTCAATTTCCCGATTTTTCTCCAAGTGAGACAAATTTGACTCTGTTCTAATCCGTATCCTTCTTGAAATTGACATTTTTGAAAGCCCTTTCAAACCATGTAATAACTTGCGTTATTCAATATCGTTTTGTTTTCAAAAAAAAAAAAAAAATAAATAAATAAATAAATAAATAAATAAATAAATAAATAAATAAAATGATGTATTGTAATTTCACTTTTATTTGATTTGAATCATGCACTTATATTAAAATTGATTTTCATGTCATATTATTTGTATAATACAATAAACAGACATTTTTTATTTGGTAAATGTTTCAAACGTGTTAAAATGCTTTTAAATTTCAATTTAAGTTATCAAAATATAAATCAAAGTTCTTGGGGGGAAAGTTTAAGTTATTTATTACTGATTTTAATTAGAAAAACAAAGAAATGTGTTTAATTTTCTAAAAACTGAAAAAAAATATAAAAAAAATTTAAAGTGTGAAAAACTTTTATGCTGTAATAAAACTTTGAAAAATAATTTTAATTGAAATACAGATTTCTTTTTGATGACCATAAAATATCTACAAACGTGCGAACTATTTGGAGAAAACTGTAAGAGAATTTTTTGTATAGATTTTCTGTACATCTAATTGAAGAAAATTTGCAGATTTTTTTACCTTCAAAAAATCTGTAGAATATAAAGAGAAAACTAAAAAGAAAACTTTTTTGTGTGGATTTTCTGCAGATTATTTTGAAGACAAAATGCAGATTTTGCATGTCTTCTAAAAATCTGCAGAAATCTTGAAAAATACTTCAAAAAAAAAAAAAAAATATTTCTGCAGATTTTCGGAAGATTATTTTTAGCTGGTAAGAACTAGTACTTAAAAGATTTCGAAGTCAATCTCTCCGTAGAAAGGAGCGAAAATAAATTTTTGAACTGTAGTTACAACTGCTATATTTTTAGAAGTTACGACCTTGACACCGACTAGTTCTAAATGCTTTTCGATGACAACCCACCCTTAGCGATTACCAGTAAGATACTGTTCCTAAACCAGGGCTAAGGCAGAACTACTTGCAATATACCAGGCAGCCCGATATAGATATTACACATTCAGAGACTGCCCTTTCGTTTCAATTAGAACTCATCAGTCTGGATTTGTGAATAACCGAGCTGGAGGCAGATGTCATCGCATTAAAGCTGAGAGTGCAAACAAACTACCAGATAAGGCAAATTTATCTCATCTGCGTAGAGGTGGTAAGTCACTGCTTAGTGCACAAGCTTTGCTTTCAATTCATGAGCTATACCGCACCATGCTACTAATACTCGTTGGTGAGATAAATTTAGTTTATCGACGAGTTTGCTGGAACTCTCAGTTTCAATGAGATGGCGTATGCCTCAAGCTTGGTTATTCACTAATGCAGACTGATGAGTTCTAATACAAACGGAACTGCAGTCTCTTGGAGATAATGACGGAGCTGTGTGGTATATTCCACCCATCGGGAAGTTTGTATTCAACATTTTTTTTTTTCATATTTGCTCTAGCTCTTGATGTAATATTAAGACCCAAACAAAAGTTTGCTGATAATATCCGTTCAATTCCAATATAATGGATTGTAAGCCGATTGCTTTTAGTGGATATCCTGTAAACGAACAGTTTTTCTTTTTTGCTCGTTTTTTTTTTATGTTTTTAAACGTAATTCAAAAATTTAAACAAAAATTGAGATACGTCCGGTCTGAATTAAACACTATAGAAAAAACATTGCTATTCCAATATTTACTGAACATAATTCCATACAAACTAATAAAATAAAATAAAATCAGACACGACTTTTTCTTAAAAGTTAAAAATTTTCAATTTAAATTATTTTCAATAAAGCAAAATGTTTCGATGGCAAAAATAAGTAGTACGTTTTAAAAATTGTTTAAAAAAATGGAAGGGACCAACAGAAGTAATCATAGTAACACACGAATTTCCTTACGAAAATAAATCCCATTTTTTTTAACTTTTCATTTTATTATGGAGCCTAATCATTTGGAATCGTTTGGCTTGCTCAAGGGTTGTAAACGCATTTAAATAGCTTAATGTGATGATATAACTGTTTTCTTACAACCAAAAATGTGTTGTTTGACTGGTTTTTGTAATCAAAAATTTAAGTTTTTGCTCAAAAAACTAATCCAAATTAAAAAGAAAGAAAAGATCCAAAGGATCAAGTGTTTTATCTTGAAAATTTTTTAACCAAATTTTTGACGGCTGTAGAACCTATGGAGTCTTTTGAACATATGACAGCCGCGGACACAATTTTGTTTTTCTTTTTTTTAACTGTTTGTTTTAACACTCTTACGATCATAAGAAAAAATATAGCAAAAATTATGAAAGAGAAGCCTTTTAATGCCTTGTTTGCAAATCACCATTTTAAATAGTTTTCCACATTACATTATGCATTCAAAACATACTTTATCATACTCAGTATTTAGAGTATCATACTCAGAATTTAGATGAAATATTTATATTAAAAACCGGTTTAACAGAGATTTTACAGACATAACTTTAAATTTTCCTATAAATTAAAGGTATATTGCATACAAAAACATGGAATTCATCGCTGTATAAATTCTTCAAACAACACTCTTGCTTTATATAAGAGTATTTTACAAGAAATATGTTGGGGTCGCCGTGACTCTATGGTAAAAGCTTCGCTTCACATGCCGAAGGTTGCGGGTTCGATTCCCGTCGATGCACTTGGTGTTATATCCTCTCCATGTGCTGTAAATCGTTCTTGTTTGTCTTATCTGTTAATAAAGAAGTTCAACCTTTCGAGGCAATGGCACCAATCTTTCCGTAGTAGTTTATTACCGACAAGCCAACAAGAAATAAGTTTAAAAAAAAGGTATTAATACTGCAAATGACAGAAAAAAATACAGATTGGTGATGCATACAAAAATTTACCTGCGTTACGTGAGGTGTAAGTATGCTGTAATGACGGGAATTAATCGATAGATGAATCTGAAATTCTCTAAACGTTATCTTAATGACATGTTATAAAAATAAAAATCCAAAAAATATATTAATGTAACGCAAATGACGATATAATGGTGGGTTTTTCTTTTTTTTCTCCGTCCATTAAATGGGTTATCAAAAAATCAATATATAATATTCATGAAAAGATAAAAAGGAGACCAAAAATCAAATCCAGCTTCCTCCATATTTTATGAGGTACTATTTTTAGTCTACCTTTAAAAGTTGTTCACTTAAAATTGTGGTGGCATTGAATGATCGAATCTTTCGAAATACGGAAACGAGAATATATATTTTTCAAATATTTTACTCTACATTTATGGATTTTTTTTTTTTTTTTGCTTCGTGGAACCATGCTGAAATCTAAAGTTATCGTGAAGGATGTGATTTGTTCGGATATTAAACTTCAAGTTTTCGTTATAAGCCACTAGTTGCTATTCGGTGCTTGCTTTTATAGATAAGTTAAAAGTAGACTTCGATGCAGCAAAAGAAAAAGCAAATTTACAATTTTTAAAAATGTCAGATTCAAGCATAGTTACCGCAAAACATTTTTTAAACATTCCAGTGTGTTTAAATGCTTATGATACATATAAGTCAAATATTCAGTCGCAGCAAAAAAGTTCAAGTAAAATCTTCAACTTGTGTTTCAATTGTGTAAAAACACATTTATAAGACCTTGCATGTGTTTCATTTTAAATTTCACAAAATGTTCTTATTCACAAAACAAAACAAAACAAAAAAATAAAAAAATAAATAAATAATAAAATAAAATAAATAAAATAAAATAAAATAAAAGAAATAAAATAAAATTAATAAAAATAAAAAACATTAAAAAAAATAAAGTAAAATGTTTCATACATCAAATCTTTGCTTAAATATGCCAGTATCAATGGTTCCCAAACTTTTGCGACTCGTGGCCCCTTTTGAAGAACTAGAACTTTTACACGTCAACCAGGGTCCATTTCTGTTCGGGTGTATACATTGATACTGTGGACACTTCATGGCACTTCTTGCCTCTCTCCGCGGCACCTACTTTTGGAACCTCTGCGTTTGTAAAAACAATCTTTCTCAACATGCATATGAAAACACAATTTTATGAATTGATTGCTACTATTTTGTCTGTTACCTTTTTTCCAACGGACACTTCTGATCGGATGCCCAGAAACTGCGCAGTCAACATTGACTTCATCTCCAGTTACCACAGTAATGTTATCCATTGGATGAATATAAGGAGGACCAAACACTGATAGCCTTGCTGAATGACTGATAGCTCCAATTTCATTGCGAGCGTGGCACGAGTATAATCCACCATGCTCTGGTGTTACGGAAGATATATTGATAAAACTCATTAGCAATCCTTGTGAGTCAACGAAGTCACCAATTCTGACACCAAGCCCTTCTACAACAGGCCTGCTGTAAAGCCGCCATGATACTTGAGGAAGTGGGTTTCCAGTGACTAGACATCGAAGTGATGTTTTTGATCCTGGACGAAGTAAGTGCTCGGAAAAAACGTCTCTGAATTCTGGAGGATCCTCTGAAAATATTAAAAAACATTTTTACTCGTTTGATTATGAAATGGCTTCATTGTTTTTCAAAACAAGATATGATTTAAAATGCGAAAAAACGGGTACTTAAGTAAAAACGCTACCGTAACAGAATTTGCGCTAATCCGCAAATAAAGAGTAATCATTTGGCACATTTGTTGTTCGCAAGCGCAAGCAGTAATCTTTTGGATTCCTTGTTGACTTGTTTTGGCAACAAGGGAGAACCGCCAAATCTGTAGCTAAGGTGGAATTATAACGTAAGTTCCAGACATCGCTTATAAAATAGTTAATGCTATACCTTCTGCTGGTATAAAAAATGAAATTTAGTCTCAGATTTCAACCATGTATTGAAGTAGGAATTGTAAGTTAATTCTTTTTCGTTTCTCAGTATGATCCTTATAAGTTCAAAAATATATTTTTTTCTCGGATTTTTGAAACCTGACGAACTAAATTACTTGCAAATCTTAACACTAAAGCGATTCAAGTGGTAGGATATTTAAACTGTAAGATTGGTGTATTGTAAAGTAGATATAAAAAAGAAAATTTATTAAGTTATGAAGTGCAACAAAATAATGTGATCAACCATTGAAGTTGGGAATACAATTTCTGCAATTTATCATTTAGAGCTACACTACACCGACTTTATTGTAAAAACATAAATAGTAAACAAACAACGTGGGAAATTTCTAAATGTGACTAAGTGTCAGAATCCAAGTTAAGACTCAAAATGGAGTTCAGATTCACAAGAACAGTTTAATGTATTATTTTTAAAATACTGCTTATTTTTAGTTACATTTCTGTTGTTAAAAATGTATATAAATAAAATTTCTCACTAATTTGCAGATAATTTGCAGATTAAAAAGTTAACAGATGCTGGATCAGAAAGTGTTTACAGAACGTTAGCTTCTAAGTCACACATACACATTTCGACTATTGTGCGATATTTAGTGCATTGTAATTATAAGAATGAACGTTTCGAAAAAAAAATCTCGGTTTTTAATATATATTCGTTTTGTATAGAACATATTGAAATAAATCACGATTTCCATTGCAAAACTTTTACATTTTTCTGTGTTAGAATATATATATATATATATATATATATATATATATATATATATATATATATATATATATATATATATATATATGTATATACATATATATATATATATATATACATATAATATATGTATATACATATATATATATATATATATACATATAATATATATATATATATATATATATATATATATATATATATATATATATATATATATATATATATATATATATATATATATATATATATATATATATATATATATATATATATATATATATATATGTATGTATAATCGCTTGGAATTTTTCCCTTTTCTTCTTTTTTTTTCTTTCTCTTCTCTCTTCTTTTTCTCTTTTTTTTTGAGACTAACTTTTCGGGGGGGGGGGGTTTGTCCCCAAAACCCCCCCCTTAGCTACGCCCCTGTTCCTGGGGTTAGATGTCTGAATGTTTCTCTGAGGCGACGATATATGCTTTAAAGTTAGTTTTTATTAATTATTATTATTTTAAATAAACGATTTGAGAAAAACATCCATACTTTAATTGGTTGTTAGATTAAATATATTAGTAAACTGTAATAAGGCAATAACCTGAATAAAATGCGTTAAATAAATAAAACATTACTATCCACTTCATTTTCCAAAATGTATGGTAGACCGGGCACGTTTACGCAGTGGCCTTTTTTCAAAACGAGTTATAACTGGAGCGCCAACAGTCATAACAGATTGATGCTGTTCCCCAGCAAATATTATCACAAGTTTTTGAGCATCAGTTGAGCTTCCGTTTAGCATACAGAAAGGATAATCTGTTTTTTATAATACTTAGTCATTAAAGAACAAATGTATAAAAAATAGCAGAATTTTATCCTTTTTTGAGAATTGCACTTGTATAACCTGAAATGTTATTAAATTTTTTTGCACGTTAAAAATAAATACAAAGTTGGCGACGGGGCAAGTTTACGTGTTGACGTCGGAGCACCTTTACGCACGTTCTTAAAGTGTCTTACTTAAACTTGCCCCTGACACTTTTTTCGCTCCAAACTTTCTCAAACTTTTTAGTATTTTCCGGCTATTTAATGTTGATAATTACCATTTAATTTTAATTAAGTTACATATTCGTATCTTACAGCTTATAATCATATAGAGTTGTCTTCATGCCCCTTCAACTTTAACTTTAAAAACTATTCAGTCTGTAATAAGTTTGCTTTATTTAACGATGGTAAGACATGATCAAAACAGTAATAGAACCACGTTAGGTGTCGAAATAAATATGCTCAAACGTGCCTCGTGTCCAAGACAAGTTAGCGCAACCAACATGGACTCAAAAATATTTTTTTTTTTAACGGTTTGAAACACAAACTGAGCAACGACTGAATGTACCATTTTTGACTTCATTAACTGCTCTATAAATCCGCAGTGTCTAAAATTTCCTAAGTTAAAGCCAAAAATTAGAAAATTCATTGGAAAAAATCCGCCTAAACGTGCCCCGGTCAATCCTATATTTATAAAACAATTTCATTTTTTTTTTCTCAAAGATTTCCCATATTTAAAGGACTTAAGTACTTTTATTAATATAAGCACCGTTGAATCCCCATATTAGTAGTTAAAAAAGGATCGTGATATTATACAAAGTAAAATTTTACTTAAGTACATTTTAGCATTTTTTTTAGAAAAAAAAATTAAGGCGAACATTGAAAGTAAAAAAAAAACAAAAAGAACACATTTTCTTAACACTTCTAGTGCATTCACTTTTTTTTAAATTTAAAAAACTAAATGTATCTATCTCTTTTTTAGATACCAGAGAGTGATATGACCGTCTAATTTGGAAATAATTAACTAAAAACAGGGTTTATGCTCCCTAATTTTAATTGAGCATTATTTCAAAACCACATATTGCATGTACTTCTCATTTTGAGATTTATATCATAGTAATATAAATAACTATCAATTTTGCAAAGTTTCAAACGCATAGAAATAATACTTTTTTTGCTAGAGCTGTTGCCGTAAACAAAAACTTTAAAAACATATGTATGCAAAAAACAAGAAAAAAAAAGTACATTTTAGATATTAACAGTGCGTTTGATCTCAGTAAATTTCATTTTATTTTCTCATTAACTCAAGGATTTATAAAAAAAAAATGCGGATATAGAAAAAAGAACATTGAGGCTCTTTAAATTTCTCAAATTTTCAAAATTTACTTTTTTGGAAAATTAGAGTGCTCGCCTACCTTAAAAAATAACATTTTACACAAGGAACGTTGATTATATTTCTCCTCTTATTTATTTATTATTTTCTTTCTTTGTTTTCTCCATTATCATAACTTAGTTTGCGAATTTCAATTCTACCCACTCTGACAGAACGAACATCTGAATCTTAACGATTTCGACTTAGTCTATCCATATTAAGGTCATTCCCAGCTTATTATACAGATATTTTACACACCCTTTGGCGTTAAAAGCAAAAGATGAGACCTATCTCAAATGGAGCCACATGAAAAAGAAAGAAAAAAGAAAGGTCTCATTAATCATTTTTTGGGGATAAAAGATTTTTTCGCATACTTTAATCTTTCGCATCTGGTGCATTATTAAGTGCATCAACATTTTGTACGGCAGGATATGTAAAGAAATACAATCAACAATGTTGTAGTCGTAAAACTAGCATAAAGTGTACTGCAAAAAAGGAAAAGTAACAGAGGTTACGCTGAAACTTTGGAGGAAAGATGATATGTACCTGGAGATAATAATTTAGATAATAGGTGAATAAGATTTGTGTTCTCTGAAAATACTGTAGAAGAGCGTGACATCTATTTATCTCGCTAGCACCCCGTTTTCGATTGCGCATCGGTTGCTGAACCGTCATATTTTAACAATTTGTTTTATTTACCACCTTATGAAGGTTTGTTTTTGGATGAAACTGATCAGTTGGTGAGTTATTAGCATTAATTAATCACTCGTGTAGTTTGATTTTTTTTTAATATTCTGACTGTAGTCAACAAAATAGTCGAGGGAAACAAAGCTGTAAAGAAGATCTATCTTAAAGGAAATTACTATCGTCGGAAATTTTTAACACTAATCTTGTAGCGCGATAGGTTTGAACTTTAATTCTTTAAAAAAACCGTCATTAAAAAATATTGAATTTATCAACAACAAAAAGGTATGTCATATTTTCTGAACAAACCAGAAGGTATGCGTTAAATACCACCGTATTACCAGTATCAACGTTATGTTCAGTGCAGAACTGAGAGTAAATACCAAATTACAACAGCTCGTGTGAAGCACAAAGCTTATACAAAAAGAAAAAACAAACACTTTGTTGGTAATAAAGTAACAAACAAATTTTATTGGGATCTCAAAATACTACTAAACTTTTTGTTGTTTCTTCAAAACCAGATCTTAAGAAGAAATGTATAATTTAAGCTTTCTGTAATTTCCTAATTTGTTTTCCTCATGCAAGTGTCCCTATAAAGCATGTAACATCATTCTTCCCGAAATGTTAGACTATGTTTAGTTTATGCATTCTTTTTTACTGCACAGTTGCTAGAAAGTGTTCGAGAAGATTAAATTTACCACATTTGTTGGGGGGGGGATTTATAGCGGACGTGTTACTGTTGCCTACTTTCGCATGGTTCATTAGAGCGTCTGTTCGACTATAGAAATCTCCCAACAATGCATAACAACCGATGTCTCATCGCTAAATCTTTTCTATGGAGTTTGATATGATGCTCTTTTGTTGGAATATTCTGGAAGCAATGAGCTTCAGAATGTTTTTCAATAGTTCATCGCCAATGATTACATAATATTTTCTTTTGTACAGTACGATTATCCACTCTTACTTCAATATATTTGTGTAAATCCTTTGGGAAAGTTTGAACATTTAAAAAATCTTACAAAGAATTAAAAACAATAATTATAATGTGAAATCCTTGTAACATTAAGATCTTAGGATTATAATGGCTTCGTGTGAATTGCATTATTAATATGCCAGCACATAGGGCAAAACAATGGGGATAGAGGGTGTGATACGTTAATAGGAACATGTAGGAACTACTGTAAAAAAATCCTTCCTAAATTCTGAGTTGCTATATGGACGCCCCCCCCCCTCCGGGAGAAAAATCAGTCTGCGCTTAAGTACTGCGTAAAATTTAATAACACATAGGGTGAAAACACTTTTGTTTTCAGAAATGAGTTTAACATATCTGTATGTTTCTTAGCAAGAAACTTAAACGCATCTTGTAAAAACAAAAAAGTATATAGTCTATATACCCTAGGACATGCGACCCGACTGTATTGCCGTGCTAAGTATAAAGTCGTATCTGCAATTTTCATCAAAATTGATTTACGGTTACCTGGTGATTCTTCGTCACATAGTTCACCAAAAATACTCCGTTATATGGTCATTAGTGAATGAGAAATATTTCTAAAAAAATTCAGAATAAAACTGCATATGAATCAAATACATGGAAGAGTAACAATTTAAACGGCAATTTCTCATTTTGAACTCGGCTGCAGACACGACTTTTGTATTTATTACGGCAGTATATTATTTATTTATTTATTTTTACAACGAATTTTCCATTTCTCAGTTTGAAATCTTTCCAAGCGTTGTTACAAATTGATGGAAAAAGTTCAATATGTTTGTTAATACAGGGAGAGAGAGAGAGAGAGAGAGAGAGAGAAATGCAGTACTATAATGCGGTGCTGAACAGATCGTAACACATAGGACGAACGATGTCAGGTTTTTGGACAGCAAGCATTTGCATCCAAGTAGAAGAGCGAATGCATGAAAAATAATACAAATCTTGTCCAGCCTTTTCGTTACATATGATACATCAGTTGGGCGAAAATCCAAGGCAAAGTGAATAAGTAGAGATTTTCTCCAGGAAACAAATGAATAAATAGAATGTAGAATGCAGAATTTAGAATGAATGATACATAGAATAAACAACAATGATGTAAGCCAGGGAGTTCCAAGTTTTAACCATCTGTATTTAACGTCGAACCCCTGGTGTTAGAGTCAGATGTATTTGTAGTTTGTAGAAGTTGCTAGCCCGACTGTTCTGTGGTTGAAAAACCGAAAATTTTATGTGCAACAACACACAAGAGCCAACTATGTTATTTTCTTCTCATTTAACTATTCGTTTCATTCTTCCACAATTATGTTTCACATTGATGTAGAATCTGCAGTTTTTTTCAAACCTAAGTATTATTTTATTTGCCAGTTCAATGGGAAAAAAAAATATTCAAATATCGTTTAAAAAATTAAGTTAGTTTTTTACATATGAAAGTTGTTTAGCAATGAGTTACCGCCTCTAAGCCAGGACTAAAGTAGAAGCACATGCAATTTACCAGACATTCCGGTTATCACTTCCAGAGACTTTTCAATGAAAACGAAACAGCAGTCTCTGGATGTGATAACCGGGCTGTCTAATCTATTGCATGTATTTCTGCCTTAGCTCTGACTTATGGGTGGTAACTTACTACTAGCACTCTCAACTTAAATGAGATGATATCAGCCTTCAGCTTGGTTATTCACTAATCCAGACTGATGAGTTCTAATAAGAAAGAAACGGCAGTCTCTGCATGGGATAACCGGAGTGTCAGGTTTATTGCATGTAACCAAGATGATTGAAAGTAAAGTTTAAATTCATTGTAAACTTGCATTAAAAACAAATTTCTTTTCGCTTTTATTTAAGATTCGGAATAACAACTGTGGTGAAGCTAATAATGTCGAAAGTTACTATGACGAGGAAGAGAGAAATATTTGTAAACTAAATGAGAATACTAGATGAAGATACTGCTTCTTTATTTCAGATAAATTAATAATTAAGATGTAGTGGACAAATATATTTTCCCAGAATTTCCAATTTCATTTCGAAGTGAGTGCTTGAGAGTTAGAAAACGAAACCTTTTAACTTCTGCATTAATTAGTTGGTTTGATGATTTTAATTAATGATTAACTGCAAGGAGTAACTATTTGCGAGTTCTGATGGAGTGCTATCTTCGTACGTGCTTCATTTAATATTCTCTTATGCGTCTTTAAGTTTTAAATATGCAAGTATAAAATTTCCTTGAAAATATTTTGAGAATATAGAATTTCTAAGGTAATCTTGGTAATGGTAAAATAACTCCGAAACATTAATAATTCTTCAGTAGCTTATATCATCGAAGTTTTTGCTAAGTGCCTGCACCTGATTCAATTACAAGCCTCTGAATTTACATAGAATAATAAGAGTTTCATAAATTTAATTTTTAAATCTACTGTATATATATTATAAAGTGTATACTAAGGATTACGTTTTTAGTACTTGAGTTGCTAGTTTAAGTGACTTGAATGTAAGTTTCTAGTAAATACAATACATCAACGATATGTACTTTGAGTGTAAAAGAAATAAGTAATAAAATACATGAAATACACCACCAGCTCAGTCAATTGCAGCCGAGGAATGCAGTTTCGTGCTTATTAGCACTCATCAGCCGGGCATAGGAGTGACTGTGCTGGAGATGGAAAAACCTCTTCCGAACGCTGGAGGTTTTCCACCTCCAGCGCAGTCACTCCTATGCCGGGCTGATGAGTGCTAATAAGCACGAAACTGAAGTCTTCGGCTGGAATTGACTAAACTGGCGGTGTATTTCATGCATTTCTGCCTTAGCCCTGGCTATAGGACGGTAACTTACTGAATAAGTAATAAAATGTTTGCGTTGCATAATTACAAGTTACTCCTCACTAGGGATTGCAATACCGGACCAAAAATTCAACACCGATATTCGGTATTTTCAAAACGTGATACCGGGATATCGGTATTAATACCGGTTTTAGAAATTCCTCCAAAAATGGTCTAAATCATATTGTTTCGTTGCCACATTTCATAATTTTGTGCATAAACTGTATTATTTATGAAAACGTATTGTGAACAAATATAAAGTGAAGGAACAAATGTGAAAATAAAAAAATCAATAATAGTAAGAAACATAATGCTTATATTGAATTATCTCAAAGTCTGGAACTCATGTTAGTGCACAACTTTCCTGGAGTTGATAAATACTCTTTTTCAATTTAGTCAGATCAGCGGTACTGTTAAAAAATACGCGATACACCTCTAATAATTGGCACGAAGTCCGTCATCTTCAAATAATTTGGTCTCTTGCGTGTTATTTTTGGATAAATCCTTTTGTGTCGTATGTTTCTTTTATATTGTTTGTATTATTATTAGTATTATTTTTTCTATAGTTAGTTGTAACTTATCTTCGAAAGACGATAATTTTCCAATATTAACATCATCTTCAACGGTTTTCTCTTGATCAGGATAGTTTTGTGTTTGCATTTTATTAGCCCTTTAATTTGAAATTTACGATGAACTGAATAAAATATGATATGGGTAGTTTCCATAATTCGTTTTCGTTGTCTTTGAAATTTTCTTTACAACAATAACAACGCAAATATCTGACAATATGTTTCAGTTGATTACGCCTTACCTGTATAAACATTTTTAAAGCACTGTATAATTTATTTTCGTATCTTGCCAAGTATAAAGTTAAACAGCGGAACAGGACAAAAACCAATACCGGTGACTAACAATTATCATTTGTCATACTAACAAAAACCTTTTTTTTTTTAAATTCAGTACAGTTTAGATAAATATATTTTTGTTCAAAAAATCATAAAGTATTGCTATAATTCAGTGTTGAAATAAGTTATTAATGGGATAAATACATTCGAAATTATACTTGAAATTTACTTTCACAAAAGGAAATTGGGTGATCAGGTCATTTTGCAATCTTTCCGATAATTTTACTTAATTATATTCTATTAGTTCATACTTCTGAAGCCTAATTTTCAATGGATTTATTTTGGTTCAGTATCATGGGAACAAAATGTACATTTTAAACAAAAGTAGCTATTTAGTAATTTAAATTATTTTTTTTAAAACAGTATTTTCATCTAATACTGAAAATACCGGTATTTTCCCATCAGCAAATACCGGTATTACGAAATTGCAAAATTGCTCGAAATACCGGTATTCGGTATACTGGTATTGCAATCACTACTCCATATGTTTATTATCATAATGTTTCTCTGAAAGTCAAAATGTTTTCATAACTATGCTAATAAATGCTTTAAATGAGGATTACACTATTTTTATGTGTGTTACATTTCAAATAAAGTAAGATGCTAAATATATAAAATGTTTTTTGAAACTTTTGCTGCTTTCAACAAACAAGCAGAATTAATTGAAAGCAATAGTTTTTTAGTTGTTTAGAAATTACGTAAGTTGGATGTTAAAACTACAAAAAAAGTTTCAAAGTATTATCAAATTTATCAGGCATCCAAGTGTTTACTGCAGTGAGGTAAAACAATATTTAAAATACAATGCATTCTTTAAAAAAATGTTATATTTAAAATTACTACAAAAACTTTAAAAATATTGAGTACTTTTGATGCTTAAAGCAGAACAATACTGCCGTGTACAGGTAAAGGGCAGTATTTGCAGAAATAAGTTTTCGAGATATTTGAAGAAATGTGTGTCGTTTTTTTCGCGCTTTTTTTTCAGTGAAAACCAAATAAGGAAGCTTGCACAATTAATCTAAGGTACAGTAGATGACATAAATGCAAAAAACAAATAAATAAATAAATAAATATTTGCATTTACTGCTTACCTGCACACGGCAGGTGCTTTAATAATTATTTTTCTAATTGCTTAAATGCTGCACACTTTGGAGGAATCTTATAATTTAAACAGAGGAGAGGAAATATGAAAAATGATGGTCACTGAAAGTAAAAACATCAAATATGATATCTAAGTCAACCATTTTGACAGCTTGAACTGTCAGAATAATATAATAACTATGGCGTTACTAACAACCTCATATAAATGATAGCCGATGATTGAGTAACCCGCGTGTTTCAACAATGTAAACAATGTAACTCGCGCCACGGCATAATAATTTGATAATATGTTTTTTTTTTTAGCATGCAGGGAAAGGTTTTATTGCTGAACTCGATCCGGTAACTTAACTGTTTTACTGGTAAGAGTGTCATTTCCGGGGAATGAAGAAACGAAAAAACGTTCAACAAATGAACGCTACTACTGGAGTTTAGGGTTAATCCACTGGAGTTAGGGTTACTATTTCATCTATCAAAATATCACCAAACAGGCAATGGCTTCGTTCAAATGTAGAAGCAATTTTCACTCGTCATATTTTGACGGGCGACTTTCTAGTACAGTAAAATAATAGCTATAAACATTTATGAGTATGTAGTAGTTTTAATAATTTAGCTGTGAATATTTTGATGGTTTTCCGCAGATGTGATTTACAAATAGATTGATCTCTTTACATTTTCCCGCTCGTTTGGTATGCATATCGCTGCACTATATTTTAATACTTATATTTACATTTAATTTCTATTGGTTCTTTGCTTTCAATTTCCCTAAAATTGCGTGGAACATACTAGGCGTCAAATATAATTTTTACACCAAACGAAATTATTTGTTGTTACAAAAAACGGGCAATTAATGTGATTTTTTGCTTGCTATCTGTAAAGAGTACGATTACGGGTTGACTTCCTGCTGAGCGAAATGCCGTGCTTCTGTGTATTATCATCAGTTTTGAACAGCTGTTTGTGTTTGGATTTGTTGGACTTCCGAAAGTCTTCGATGTGTATTTGCAGTTCCGAAAGGTTACCTGATCCAAAAACTACTTGGTTTTGCTCCTTTAGAGTCTGTAGCTATGACTTGTATTTGGTATAAGAAAATAATTCTGCAAATGTACTTCGATTTACTTAGATGATTTTGTTCGGTCACCACATTCCCGTTGAACCGTACGAAGCACTTAAAGCAAGATGGACTAAAACGAGAACCTATTATTTTTACTTTTCTTATTAGATAACCTTAACTAACATTCATTTGCCATCACTCAATATGATTTTCAACGACCCAAGCTAAATTTTAGGATGCTAATGTTTCCTCTTTTTTTCTTGCTTGCGAAATTTCGTGGGCATTATACTTGGCGTAATATTTTGCTACATTTTTAAACTGTTGTTACGGATGATAAATATCTTTTCTTTTTAAAGAAAAATAAAACTATGAAATTTTAGAATATTTTCCTATTTTCAACAGAAACCATGAAATACTCAATGGCATTGCTTTACTAAACACATGCTTCTATGATTATTAAAATCCAAAACTCAAATATCCTGGTTTTATTTTTCCCTGATTCTTAGCTTTAAAGCATAATAATTAACTTGCATTAAAACATTTGCACAAAAATCTTTTAGTGCAATCGTAATAAAAAAAATTAATTTGAATTTTGACATCTTGAATTCAAATTATGTTTTTCGCAATCACGAGTGTTTGTGTGTGTGTGTATGTGTGTGTGTAGGTGTATGTGTATGTGTATATATATATATATATATATATATATATATATATATATATATATATATATATATATATATATATATATATATATATATATATATGTGTGTGTGTGTGTGTGTAGGATATGGACGCAACCATGAGACGGTTTTCACTAGAGGAGCAGCATCGTGAGGAGTCGATCGACGGTGATGCTGCAGAGCGTGCTGGCGGGAAAATAAAATCAATGGAACGCCAGAAACAGTCAAATGAAAGCAATAAGCAAATGTGATTGCTCAGTAATAAAAAAACGTGAAGTTATTTTTTATTTCTGTCTCTAAGTAATGCATTCGATTTTAAGTACTCTATTCATTTATTCAAGTAAATAAAATTTTAAGCCTTTGATTTTCTCAATATTGTTTTACTATGTCAAGGAGTCATCTTGTTAACGAAATATCACTCAGAAATATCAACTGCAGTTTATCTATCTTGCTCTAAGACCTTTTAAACCTTACATTTTAAACAAAAATCATATTTGAGGCAAAGCAATAAATCAACCATTGTAGAAATTCATTTCGGTGTTGCAAGAGAGCAATTGCATGAAAATGGAAAAATGAACCCTTGCTCAAAGCAAAAGAATAATCGAAGGTCTCTATATAGGTAATAAAAAAATATTCAGAACTAAGCCGGTGTAATAAATCTTACCCTTTCCTAGTACTTATTATCCTCACAGGAATGTCAAATGGGTGGGCTTCAAATATGACATATTGGAACATGGGGAAATATAATTATGACTCTCCAGAGAACTCTTAGAACAGATAGAACTGTCATCGTTCATCTTCTCTTGGTTTAATATCTACACGTGATGAATCCATAAATTATCCTAATAGAGGAAACACTTATACTGGTAGAAATTAGGAAAGCATACTAATCGAAACTAATTTCGAAATGTACATTAACGTTAGGAATCCAGCTTCGGTCGTTTGCTGGTTAGTCTACATACATTTTTTAAAGCTCAATCCTGCGTTCAAACAAAAGTTTCTTTTAGAAAAGTCAAAGGATAGAATTTGCATTTCTATATTATTTGCTATCTTCATAAACTATGGTTTCTCTATTTGCACAAAACTTTGGTTTAGGTTTGAAAATATACAGCCACATATTATTTAGAATAAGGGACAATAAAACTTCTTACAAATAAGTGATACGCTATTTGATTGCAATTAGAAACATATTAATGTCAATTATATATTGTGTCATAAATAGATCAATTACACACACACTTCACAGTTATTGTAAACTTTTCTGTTTACCAATAAAAAAATGTAGTTAATTATGGAAAAAAAATATAATTGAATAGTTGCAAACTTTTTATTCAACAGAAACTTTATAATAATATAAAATTATCTTCCATTTGGAGTGGATAGTCTTGATCAATATATTGACTTGGTTTCGAATTAGTTTAAAAACCTGATTTACGAAAAATATCTTACAAAATATTGAAAACGAAAACAATTTTTAATTAAAAATAAAGGACTTCTCGTCATTATTAATTTTCTCAACAATGACGAGAAGCTCCTTTATTTGTTTAGATTTCGTTAATAGCGAAAGCTAATGAGAATCAAGTCAAAATTTGCCAAAGGGATTAAGATAGATTCATTGATCACTTTATTTTTCGTAACTGAAACCATTATATTAAAGTAAAACGAGAAATTGCTCGATTTATGTGGAAGCTTCAGGGTATGTCTGCTTTTTTGCTTTATTATAAACTTAAGAGTGAAAAATTATAATATTTTGCTGTCTCACATAAAACAGATACATACTCGAGAACGAGATAAACAAAATATTTTTTTCAGCTGTCATTTGGAGATATTTTTTTAAAACCAATTGTAAAAGGAAACCATGAGTGATTAGTAATTATAATCTTACGTTTTTGTCAATTTCAATGGTAAAAAACCTGGAGCAATAAAAATAATTTAATCTTCTTTAAAAAGCCATTATCAGTTGTTGTAGCGTAAAATGGTGCAACTCTGCGCCTCAGTGGCAACAATGAGCCAGTGTTGATATGGTGATGATTTTGCTCTCTACTGGCATATTTCTCGAACTCGAGTTCCTTGAAGCTTCTATGTACAATGTCAAGAAAAGACAGAAGAAAAATAGTTGTGATTGACATGTTGCCTTAGACGTAGGTAGCCTACGTTAACATATTTTATGAGCCTAGAAATGTGATTATTAAAATTAAAAAAAAAGTTTCTTAGGATGTGATAATTTCTTTAAAAAATTTTTTAATGACCCTTGGAACGTGAAATGTGATTTCACATTTCGGTTTTCAAATTTTTGATGACCTCGTTTAAAAATTTTCAGACATATGTAGTGCCTCAGACCTTAGCATTTAGTTTGTGATATTTTTTCTAGTTTTCAAATTTTTCTACGTCTAAACCAAGCTGGATAAAATAACGAACTTTACCTACAGTTACAATGTTTATTTTTATTAATCACTTGATAAATTGAAAAAAGAAAATTAAAGGCAAAAGATGAACTGAAACATTTATACACTTTCAAGCAGAGGGCAACTTGTTGCCTCAGACAACAATAGGCCAGATTAAGTTTAAAATGTGTTTTCTACATTAAATTGAGGTTGCTCATAAATGTAACCCGTAGGGGTACAACTATTGGCCACGGGAAAAAAACTCTCCTTCCTCTTCTATCCATTTTTTTTTAAACATTTAATTTAAAAGACGAGACATAAAACTACCTTTGCTAAAGTCTTCGAATTTCTAAATCAAAGATGTACACGAAATTTTCATTAAAAGCATCGAAAAATGGACCATATTTGGGCCATTTTACGGTATATTATATAATATTCAAAATAAATCTTCTGAGTCTTCCGTAACTCTGACACAAAAGCTTCGCTTCTAATGCCGGAGATCGTGATTTCTATTCTAAGAGGAATCCTAGGTGCTATTTTCCTTCTTTGTGCTGTAATTTATTTCTTGCGTAGTTTGATACGTAACTGAAAAAGGTTATCGTCTTGAATCGATACTATTCCATATCTTCATAGTGATCAAAGGTTATTAACACGCTAAAACAACAACAACGGATCTTCTTAATTTTTAAGGAAATCTATTGTGATAGCTACAAAAAGTGCGCAATTTTTGTCTGTTTAAGTAAAATTAAAGTTATACAATTTACATTATAATCATCAGTACTACTTTTGTTATTATTTTCCTAATACAATTACATTCAGGACACATTTAAACATATTTTTATAGTTAAGCATTTTATCGACATGGTCAAAAAGAAGTGGTGACACTTAAGTTTAAAAAAAAATCCTTAAACACTTACCTAACACATACAACACATACCTTAGCATTGTGGTTTTAACTGCAAATATTTAAGCAAAGACATTATTATACGAACAAATTACGCATCGAAACTTAATGTTGTCCTAAGCAATAACACTGCATATCAATTACCTTCTAGTGATGACTCAATTAATGCGAGTAAGCACTATGATGCAATTTTCGCAGCGCTAGTATAGTGCCTAGAAAGAGTAGTGTGCCGATCGGCGGGGAAAAAGTGAGGTCAGATCTGAGGAAAATCCAGGTGGCGCTGCACTCGAGTAGTACGTTATGCTCCTCAATCAGACTCGTTTTAAATCAGCGATTGCATGCTGATTTCGCAGTTTTAAAACCCCGTTTTTCGGATTAAACTTATTTCTGCGCAAAAGACAAATTCTGTAATAAGTACTAATTGTTACATGGGTGTTCGTTTATTTTTTGAAGCATATAAAATTACCTTATTACCTTATTATAAAACTACCTTACTTCAATGAAAATAGTAGACTATAAGGGCCCATTCATTAAATACGTAAGGGTCCCAAGGGGGAGGGGGGTTGGAAAAGCCTCTACGTACCCTTACTTGGGGGGAGGGTCAAACTCATTCTTACATAATATTTTCCAAGTCGATATTTCACATTAGACATTGCGCGGTCAAGTGATTTGGCAGAGATTATGTTCCATTTGCGTCTGGAAGGTAAGAAACGTGTTAGGATAAGATGTTTTTTTATTTGTTTTACAAAGAATTTATAGTGTAAAATATAATAAAGGAGTCGCATTGCGTACGGCATGTTTTATTTGTAATTAATATTACATCAAAAAAAAAAAAGTCGAAAAAACATTCAGTTTAGATTCTTTTCAGTAACTATTTCTTTACGCAAAGGGTTTAATTTAATAATGTGAATTTAATAACGATTCCAGTGATGTAACGATTCAAGATTTGTTATTTTATCATTTTGAAAATTGAAATGGAATCTTACATAAGAATGGGGGGGTGAAAATTCTTACGTACCCTTACATGGGGGAGGGAGGGTCAAAAATTGCCAAAATCATCCTTACGTAATTAATGAATGGCCCCTAAGTATTCAACAACAGCGCGTCTCTTATTTCTCTACTAATAATAAAGCCGAGTCTTTCTGTCTGGATTTCTGTCCGGAATTCTGTCTGGATCCCTGTGACGCGCACAGCGCCTATACCGTTCGGCCGATTTTCATGAAATTTAGTACTAAGTTAGTTTGTAGCATGGGGGTGTGCACCTCGAAGCGAATTTTCGAAAATTCGATTTTGTTCTTTTTTTATTTTTAAATTTTAAAAACAGTTTCCGAAGCAGAATTATCATAAGATGGACGAGTAAATTACGAAATTATCCTGACGTGGAATCATAACGTGGGAAGAGCGAATGAACATAGCCAATTGGCGAGAAATTCATCATCCATTATTTGTAAATATACAGGCTAATCAAATGACCTTTTAATTTTCTCCTTCGGACAAAGTCGTGCGGGTACCGCTACAAAATAAAACTGCTTCTAAATTCTTGAAGCTAATTAAAATTATCAGGGCTTCTCAGTCTGAGTCGAAGAACAGGATAATCTACTTTTACACCTTTGACCAAAATAGTAGCATTGATTTGTAAATTTTCTTCTACTTCAATAATGATCTTTTTATCGTCAATATTATTTTTCACATAATTTTCATTATATACAAAAACTACAATATTTGGAGATTTTTTAAATTTCATACAAACCCAATATTCGTTAGGCAAATTAATATGAACAATTTCATCTATAATTGATTTATACGTGGTTATTTCAGTTTCATCTGCGGAAAGATCAAGTTTTATTTTTTTTCAAACAGGGAACATTTTTCTTAACTGCATAATTCCTGATGGACCTTTGCTTTGGTATTTTTTTAGTAAAGTATGTTGGCAGATTTGGGAAAATTGTCGTAATTGCCTCGTCTTTTAAAAAAAGTTTTCCCCGGGGAATCAAAACTTCCTCACCATTTATAATATGCTCATTATGCGTTTCAATAAAATGTTTTTCGAAATGCAGAGCACAAATTGAGCAATATTTATCAAAAACTTTATCTAACCTGGGAATTAACGAGTTCCACTTCTTTAGTTTTTCTTCATCTGCTGGAGCTTTAAAAAGCGAAACTTTTTCTTTGCATGTTTTGTATCCACTTTTGCACCCTGGTACGAAACAAGATAAAGCTTTACTTCTTCTAATATTAAACTTTGATACCTCCATTAAAAGCCTTAAACGCTGTTTCATGAAATATCACGAAATAAAGGTAAAAAAGAGAAACGCGGAACTAAATTGTAACAAAATCCCGCGTCTACTAATGTAAACACCGCGAAATTGAACGTACATCTCGACCGCACTGCCCTCTAGCGGTTTTCATACATTTTGTCTTCAAGAATCGAAGGGGAAAAAGCGCCGATCGGCACACTATTCTTTCTAGGCACTATAGCGCTAGCGGTCCGTGTCAAACAAAACCAGCAAATCGTTCATCTTTGCTATCATCAGAGAGCTATCGCAAAGTAATGTCTCTGCAGATACCCTGGAAAGTAACGTCAAATTAAATATCTCCGTTTCTTAAAGAATTGCTAGACGACAGATGTTCGCATAATAACGATGTTGATTGCAACTTCTATAGAAACCTTGTTTGTTAACGGTTTTGTAGCCATGGAAATCGTGTTTTAATTTCGTGTCTCTAAACTTCGTAATTACGATTAGGTGATTAGTCAAATTTCAAAGTGATGCTTTGTTTACACGAAAACTGAATGATTTCGCCATTATTAAAGTCTAGCGAGTAAATGATGGCGATTGTTGAGAAATTAACTAGCTGGTCATTTCCTGAGCTAAATTGCATATTTATGTTTAAATAAAATAAAAAAAGGTAAATAAATTAATAATTGATATAAATAAATTTAAAATTGGGGGAGAAGTGTGGATTTTGTCATTTTAAAAATTTCTATGTTATGTTTTTTGTAGTTAAAATTCTTTTATTTCTCTGAACTGCTTTATATACAAAAAAAGGACATACATAACAGCATAAGGTAGCTTTTCCGCCTGTTGATTATGTGGCATAACGCCATGATTTTCTTTTTTAGTTCTTTAAACAATACCGCCAAAAAAAAAAAAAAAAAGAAAGAAAGAAAAGAAAAAGAAAAAGAAATGGAGGTTTTTCAAAATGCATGAAACAAAACGTTTTACCTGTTACATATATGTGTATATGCTACTGTGAACGACCGAAATCGTTCATTTTAACATTTACCGGAACTATTTGGAGCTTCTCCGATATCTTTGTTGTGTGAATGTTGACGATCATCGGCGATTGTCGATATTTACCAAGTTTTTCACAATAACACTTATATATAATCTAAAGGAAAATAAAAATACTATAACTAATAAAATGGGTTTTTGTTGTGCATTGGAAAAACAATTATGCTCCCAGACCCGTTGCAGATAATATTTATAAACAAATATTATCTTCTTTTAGGATTTTCTAAATTGTTTTCTTTTTCCTTTTTTTTTTTTTTTTTTTTGATAAGAGGCGTCATAATTCCCATCCAAACAAGTAATAACTAATGGAAAAGAAGGTCGCATTCCACTTTGAGAAGATAAACAAAAAAAAAAAAAACTTTGAAATGTCTCTTGAAATGAACAAATCTAAACTTATCAATTCATTTTCTACGTGAGTTAAATACATATGCCTTGAACAAATTATCAAATATTTCAAACATCCATGAATAAAAGCAGGGTATTTGCTTTTTTGAGCTTCGGAAGAAATCCAATTGTAAAAAACGCTTTCCTTAAAAAATGTCAAATAAAAAATGATGACGATTGAAGGTGATAAAGGTGTGGGGTTTTAGTAAAAGATAATGAAACTGAGGCGTGAAAAAAACATACCTGAGATCAAAACAGTGAACCGAAAATTACAGATTTATTAAAAACTAGAAATAGTGGCAGTACATTGCTATTGGTTCAATAAAAAGATGGTTATTGCAAATGATAGAATTAACCTTAAATTAATGGCCATGTAATGAAAACTAGATTAAAAAAAATATTAACTTATTATAGGGCTGATCAGCAAACACACGTGGTATGGAATTACAAAGATAAATCAAAAATATATTAAATACGAACAATTTTGACATAAATGCATTCCCGTGAAGTTAATACATAATTAAATACATAATTATGAGATATACGACCTGTCCGTGGAGTCCTGTGCAGAAGAAGGCTTCATTGCCATTTTTTAAGATGATTCCACAAACACTAATTTGAAGTCGCCCCGCACACGACTCAAATTAAGAAATATTAAAGAAATCGCAAATCACAATCGCTTCTTCATTATTGTAGACTCTGAATCTGAATAGAGTAATCACATGATGTCATAAATGGCGATGATGTAGTTGGATTTCACACTTGGCAAAAGTCTTTGCAGGTGGGTCTTGAATTGGTCATTTGAAGATATGTTTGCAAAATTAGTCCATCTTTTTTCTGGAATCTCCTTCTGGCGGGCTCAGGGTGAAATAGGTGCACAAATCCTTAAAAGGAGAGAGCAAACAGCAAAAGGGCACAATCTTTTCTCCACCAGATCATCCTTTATCCAAAGCAGGCCGTCAACAGGAACAAAAAATGGAGAGCTTCTCCAGCACACGACCAAGCCGACTCCCCGGACACAAGCAAGTCCGGGGGTTACCCCTCAAAACTTGTCTTGTTACATTTTCAACTACATGCTTGATACAGAAATTCCGAACTGCCGGCCGCCACATGGGAGAGAACGCTAAAAAACCCACCGTTAACTGAACGGGTTGCAGTTACACGGAGATAGCAGAAGACGGAGAGGTGAAAAAAAGAGCGATCTTCAGCCGGAGTTGATTTTACCTGGAGGGTGAAAGTGAGTAGAAGCGGGTGTGACGAAACAGGGTTGTCACATTCCTCCCCCGCAAGAAAAATTCACCGAAAAAGTCTAACTGATGAAAGTTGAATCCGGAGCAATCAAAGTTGACGAACAGTGGATATGTACAAAACAGATATTCCGAGTAAATAAATACATACAAAAACACAGCACTAAATAATACACAAACACAGAAAAACAAAACTAGTAATACGGAGTCATGTTGACTCACACCAAAATTTCTACAAAATGTGCCAAGACTTTTTTTTTTTTTTTTGAAAAAACAATTTAAAGGTATTTGTTTAAAAACTTTTCATTGTCGATACAAAAAAAATTTTGTCTAATACCAGCATGAGTTGAGGAAAAAAAATGATCTCAGGTATTAAATGTCAGAAAAGGGGGAAGAAAAAAATTTCAATCATCCACAACAAATTTTTCCAAATCTTTAAATGCATACCAAATAAAGAAATTTTGCCAATTGCTCAATTGTATTTCATTGCTCATACTATTAGTTAATTTGGCACATGAATCATTGGATCTTAATTTCAAACAAATTTATATTGCAAACATTCACATTTGTTGCTTTTTGCAAGTTATATTCAATACCTTTTTCATTTTGCATAAGTGGCTTAAATTTTTTTTATCATTCATTCATATTTGTTTATGCGCATAAACCAAAATTTAAGATGCCAAAGCAATATTTTCTACAATAACTAAAATTTAACACAAGAGAAACATTACATATTTGCATTGATGTCAATATTGATATTGGGTGGAACAATGCAGTTCACTGAAAAAACAAATATAGTCTCTGTTGACCCATGAAAGCAAGATACCGACTATAAAATGTGAACAAGTTGAAATAAAAAAAAAATGTTTTAGGACATTTTTGACAAAAGTATTTTCTCAAACAATCGATTAATTCGGACCAGCCTGACAACAAACGACTGCCAATTTTGTGAGCTCTCAAAATCATAGAAAATACAATTCCAAAAATATAGCCAAGAAAAAAAAAATTTGCAATTACCACCTATCCTATGTGACAAAACAAAATAGTAAATAATTCCCTAAGTAATTAAAATTTTAGGAGTTTTGTTAATCACCACTTTTTAATTTGTTTGCATGTCATCATCGTTTACACCATTATCAATACTTCTCTTATTGATTGAATCATTTTGAGCATTTGTCAAATTTGCATTTAGAGGCACCTTTAAAAAAAGTTTGCTTACGTGATACTTCTTAACCAAATCCCTTTTCTCATCTTGAAATTTAATTAGATAATTATCATTTCTCAACTTTTTTGTAATAGTATGAGGACCATCATATTTTGGACAAAATGTGTTAATAATAGAAGGTATTTCTATAAATACTTTGTCACCTATTTCAAAATTTGGAATGGCACGACCCTTAATGTATTTCAGATGTTTAGAAAAATACTCATTTTCATTAAATTTTACCATTTCCCTAGTCTCTAGAATATGTTCTTTGAGCAATTTTAGATATTTAGATGGGCTTTCCCCTTCATTAGATTGAGAAGTCAGTGTAGAAGGTAAGTTCAGATTCCTACCAAAGAATATTTCAGCAGGTGTAAATTTAGTAACAGAATGTTTGGAACTATTATAATGAAGCTTAAAAAAAAGTAACCTATCAGACCACTCACAAACAGAGTTGGACATAGCAGACAGGCTTTCTTTCATTATTCTGTGAGTCCTTTCAATAACTCCGTTACTCTGTGGATAGTATATAGATGAATTTCTATGCTCAATATTGAGTGATTTCAAAAAATGTTCTAATTCCAAAGACTTGAAGATAGGAGCATTGTCAGCCAGCAGAGTCTTTGGAATTCCAAAACGTGAGAAATACTGATTCAAGGTGAAAATTATGGTGGAAGATTTTATGTTGTTTAAGGGTACAGCTTCCAAATACCTGGAAAAATGATCAATGATTGTTAAAATATAAAATTTTTGATCGTGTGACCTCGGTAGTTTTCCCACAACATCAATTGCAATTACTTCTCCACAGGTGAGATCTCTCTTTAAGAATAAATTTTGTTGCTGTCAATTTTGCTTTAGGTTTATTTTCCATGCAAGCACTACAGTTGTTACAAAAGTTTTTTGTGTCTTTTAGCATCCCATACCAGGAGTAAGTCTTCTTAAGAAAATCGTATGTTTTAGTAATACCAAAATGTGAAGCATGTGCAGACTTAAGGCATTCTAAGATTAAAGAGTTTGGCATGAAAATTCTGACTAAAGTTCTATGTGGCTTGTGTTTTGGGTTTATTCTGATCATTAGTACATTGTTATCCTTATTAATAAAAAATTTCTTACAAATAAATTCATCGTTGGCATCTAGTTTGTCAATAATACATTTAGTATCTTTAGACTCCCTTTGTTTTTTGGCTATGTTTTCCAAAGTTAAATTAGGATTTGCCTCAAAGATATTAATGTTGTTTACAACCAAATTAGAACTAATTACTCTTGAAAGATAATCAGAAGGATTTTTTATGCCTATTATGTGTTCAAGTCTGTAGTTAAATTGCTGCAAATACATAAACCACCTTGCAACAATCTCAGGTTGCTTATCCAATTTCAAATGATATGTTAAAGGTTTTGCATCAGTTAATATTACAAAAGATTTCCCCCCAAGAAGATGTTGTTGAAAATGTTTAACAGAATCATAAATACCTAGCAATTCTCTTCTAATTAAAGGATATCTAGATTCTGAGGGTAAAAGTTGTCTTGAATAGAATTCAACTGGAAAAAATTTATTGTCATGCTTTTGCATGAGAATTCCACAAAGCGCAATCTTACTAGCATCCGTTACAAGATAAAGTGTTTCTGATTCGACAATATTTTTCAAAGTGGGGTTTTTAAGCAGAGCATGCTGAATGATATTAAAAGCTTCTTGACACTCATCATCCCATATAAATGTAGAATTTTTTTTTTGTTAATTTTACAATTGGATGGACAATCTTAGCAAAGTCATAAATCATGTGACGAAAATAATTGATCATTCCAAGAAAAGCTTGGACCTGTTTTACGTTTTTAGGAATAGGTAATTCCAACAATTTAGTTACATTATCAGAAGATGGTGAAAATCCATTTTTATGTACATTAAATCCCAGATAGGTTATTTCCTGTTTACAAAGCTGTAATTTCGCAGGATCGAGTGTTAAATTAAACTGAATAAGTCTGTCAAAAACTTTTTGAAGCCAAGAACAAAGATCATCTATAGAATTTCCAGCAATTATAATATCATCTAAGAAAAATTGAACATTGGGACCCTTTATATCACCTAAACACTTTAGAATTAAACTGTGAAAATATGACGTAGAATTGACACTGCCAAAAGGTAATCTAGTAGGAGCAAAATTTCCTAATTCACAACAAAATGCAAGTTTGTGTCTGTCTTCCTCCCTAAGCTGAATTTGGAAAAATGCCGATTTTAAGTCGAGGACACAATAATATTCTTTTCCTGCAATGTTATGCGAAATGTCAGTGATTAGGGGTAGACAAATTTTAAATGACTGTGTTACACTGTTTAAAAGTCGATAATCGATTACCATTCTAAATTTTTGTTTATTTGGATCATCTACAAATGTTTTTTTTCTAACAAAAATAACCGGAAAGCAATAGTTAGAACAACTTGGGACAATTATTCCAGAATCAAGTAATTTTTTTATTTCCTGCTTGGCAAAATTCTTTGCAATGCTAGGAATCTGATAGGGCTTAGATTGAATTGCGAAATTATGCAATAAGTTGAACTCTGGCGTAACAGCGTTTGTCGAACCCAGAGTTTGGTAGGACTTTGAGAAAACCCTGCTATTTTGCATAAGCATATTAAGTAATTTTGATCTATTAGGCTCATTCAGATGATTAATATTGAAGTCTGATTCTTTAAGTTCACTTTTTCTTAAATCAATAACTTCCTGCATGGTCAGATTATTAATTTGATGAGTACCCTTATCAATTGAAGTAAAAATGTTGTCATGTTCAACTTCTCCAGCACACGACCAAGCCGACTCCCCGGACACAAGCAAGTCCGGGGGTCACCCCTCAAAACTTTTCTTGTTACATTTTCAACTACATGCTTGATACAGAAATTCCGAACTGCCGCCACATGGGAGAGAACGCTAAAAAAAACCCACCGTTAACTGAACGGGTTGCAGTTACACGGAGATAGCAGAAGACGGAGAGGTGAAAAAAAGAGCGATCTTCAGCCTGAGTTTATTTCACTTGGAGGGTGAAAGTGAGTAGAAGCGGGTGTGACGAAACAGGGTTGTCACAGAAGGCTATTGAGTAAATAAAAAAAAAGCGAACAAGAAGTTTTGACTATGTGATGGTTATTGAGTTTTTCCTTGACAAATTATCCAGCAATGGGACTAAAAGCTGAATGAAATTAGTTATAACAGGAGTTCAACGGTAAAAATATTTCATCTTTTCTCTGAGAAAAGCATATATCGTCGGTTAAGAGAAAAAACTCATGAATTGCACTTAGCTTAATTTACAGAAATGTATAATTAAAAAAAAAAAAAACACTATAGGCAATTTTTTTGTTGCATTTTTTTTTTTTTTTTGATGATCAAGTTTTGTTTTAAGCCTGCATTAATATATTGTTGGGTTGCTCAGACTCAACTTTTAGTAACAAAGTGTGCTACGCCTCAAAATCGACTTGAAATGCACCTACTGAGTTTTTTCTCTAAGCCGACGATATACATAATGGCTTTAGGGCTGTTATTTCCTCATAAAGATAGAAATAGTATAAATCAATGCCATTAGTCAGTTTATGCAAATATCTTCATTATATTTTGAAGTAAAATATGACATTTTTGAAAAATATGTGCCATAATAAAAATTTAATTTAGTGTTTACGGAGGTTATCACAAAGTTTGAAGAAGTAAATATTTAATCTTTGGGTATGTATGTATCACAAAAGTATTAAGACTGTCATTAAAAATATTATAATAATTCCTTAAGATACAAAAGTTGAACTGTCAAATTTTTATACATCTCCAATAATGTGCAAGCGCATTCTTTATGACACTATTCAGGGTTTTCGCTTCTTACGTACCAGTTTCTTGAACAACAAACAGTGAGAAGATCACATTCTAAACACGTAATAGAAGTACATTCTTTACAATGTGCGCATTATGGTCTGAGACATTTTGTAAAAGCCACAAATTAAAATGAAATATATGTAGCAGTCGCTTTTATTTCCAAAGGGTACCATTAAGCTAATTGAACGCCTTGCATGGGACGCTGAGTCGAAACTGCCACTTAGGCTGAATTGAAAACGTAATGGCTTAGACTTTACTTTTATACCCGCAAGCGGAGATTAAGCACTAAGAAGAAAAATTATTTATGGGTATTGTACCCGCGTTTAACTCTTCGTATGCGCTTTCTGCTTCTTGCGGATATCTGAACGTATAAGTTCCCCTTCCTGTGAGTTATTTCACACTAAGATGTTTCCGTTTTGGAAAAATAAATTATTCTTACGATCCCCCAAGCCAACTATGATTCTTTCAGAGTATCTTAATTGGATGCATGTTAATGATATGTAAGAAAACAATACTAGCTGATTTTTTTTTTTTTTTTTTTGATCATTAATTTTATCTTTTTTTTTACTTTGATTTTGATTTTGTCTTTTTTTTTAAACAAGTTTAAAAGGACAAATATTCAAAAAAATAAAAAATAAATAAAAATAATAATAAAAAAAAATAAAATAAAGGTACTCAAAGCGCACGGAAGTGAAAGGTACATAAGTTAAAACTTGAACAATTACATGTGCATTTTTGAATAGTCAGGAAATATTTTATTTTGCAGAGAATACTTTTGAATAAAGTTTTTTTTAAATTCATCATTATAAACTACTACTGCAAAAACTACATTTAAATTGTGATATTATACAATGGTCGCCGCTTATATGAGTCGCGTTTCTTCTAAACGTTTTGATTCCATTAAGCGGCTGATTCAATTAACCACTCATTCTAATAACCGGCTTCAAGTATACGCTATTGTACATAAAAAAATAATAAATATTTTTTAGACACAATAATTGCGAATTCACAACTACATGAAATATGAAATTTAATTATTTGCTATTCTTTGAAAACAAATAATTAAATTTTAATAATGAAACTTATAATTTTCAGCCACAATTTTTAAAACTCTTCCATCATCATAATTATCATTATTCCAAAACTGATACTAAAGGTTTGTAGTACTTAAAATAGGAAGCAAGCAGTTTCAATTCGAATTTATTTAAAAAATCTTGTAAAAAACTGCATTAACCGTAGCTTTATGTCTCGTTGTGCGAATATTGCGATCATTGAGCATCATTAAACCTAATTATACATTTAAAATTTCATTTAATGGTAGATTCTTATCATCTACAAAGTTGATGCTTAAATTACAACTCGAAATCATTGGCAAATCATCAAATCTCTTCCCAATTTTTTTCTTAAAGTAGTGCAAAAGTACTTTTACAATAAATAAATAAACGTTTACACAAAAATTCTTGTATTGTGCTTTATAGACTTAGTCTGTAAAATATAATTGGCAATTACTTATTGACAAATTTCAATTAAACTTTAAGAAGGACTTGGTAAAGCAAGAGACTTAATATTCAAACCTAAGGTTTGAACTCTCAATCTAAAAATTGTGATTACTTAAGGGTTTTAAATTAAACATCTACTCACCGAAAAGTGTGTCGTAAATGTTTTTTTTTTTGCTTGACTTGATGAATACTAAAAAACAAATTGCGTTTATTTAGAACACTGTTATATTGACCTACTTTATTTGGCTTTATTATTTTTGTTAAACAACGCGCTTTTAAATCAATTAAATATTACTTGTACCAAACTTTACTGTAAGTTTATTGACAGTGTTTGTTTTTAAACTATAGACAACATGTTAAATTCCCTATTAATTAAAAGCACTTCCATAATAAATGTAGCATTCATTTTCTTCTGAAAGTGAATTACAGCAATTAAGAGTGATAATTTACTCCAAGACATAATATTGTTATCTGCTGTCTTAAACTCTATTTCATTTCATTCTAATTCAGCATCAGTATTTTCTTTTTGAAAGAAAATGCAGGCAGAACTATAAACATTAACAAAAGAAGACAACACAAAAGATATTATCTCTATCATGAAGTTTTACACTTCAGTCCTTAGGCATGCAAACAAAGTGAGATATGATCGGCAATATAAATGACTTGCTGTTTACAATATTTCACACAATACATTATCTCAAAGAACGAAGCGTAAACATCTTTGTGACAGCCTGCAATTAATTTCTTGGACCTGCAAAACCCAAACAGTAATTTTTTTGTTGCATTTCTTATCCTCCACCGAACCCGTTAGAATCGATGAATAAATCAAGAAATGTATCTGGCTGCAACCCAAGAAAAGTATGAGAAGAAATAAAATTTTATCCGTAATAAAGCCAAAAGGTTTATTTTGACTTTTGTTTTATGGATATTTTTTCGGTGTTTACACAATGGGAACGATTACTGCTAAGGCGTCTCTGACACTAGATTATTGATTGCAACACATTTAGGAATTCTTTCTCGCTTTGCTTCTCAGCTTCTTCTTCTTTTTTTTTTTTAGCAAGAAAGGGAAAGTTTAAAGTTGTGGCAGAGCGAAGTTCTACTTGTTTTGAATGACCATAAATTCCGAGTTTTTATTTGTGTGTCTTGTAGCATAAATCAACCACAAACACGAGATAACTCACAAGTAATTTCAAATTTTTCGTCTCAGCAGAAAAAAAATTACCAAGTTTGATCAAACTTTTCTTTTTCTTTCATAAATATCTTAAAGCCACGTTTTTAAAAGCATACAGAGTAAACTTAGTTTCATTTAAAGTCTGGAATTTTTAAATCAGTTTTAGGACGTTTGAATTAAAAAAGACCAATAGTTTATCATGCAAAATATAAAATTTACTGCAAATATTACACATAGTGCTGCAAATAAACGATCAAAGTTACAGATCAATGAAATGAAAATAACTAATTCTAATTAATATCGAATGTAACTATCACTTGTAGCTATGTGAACCTGTATACGTTATAGCATCGAATCAAAGAGGTTCTGAATGCCATGATTTTGAATAGCATCCGAAATGACTTCAATCTGGAACCAACATTCATCCGTACCAACTGCCGGACAAGACACATGGGCGAATGTCCGACCAACGCAATGCTTGACTGGTGTCATATCCAGAGAACGAGCAGACAAAAGAAGTAGCGTAACCTGTCGTGCACCGAAGAAGACTTGCACGTTACGTGAGACATGTGGACGTGCATTGTCCTGCTGAATCTCTACACCAGGAATCCTCTGAAGAAAGGGTAGTTCCTCCATTGTCACAGCGTCCCTAAAGTAGCGTTCGCTATTGAGACTATTTGTAATTCGGACTAAATGGGACTTCCTTTGATATTCAAAAGCGCTCCAGATCGTGTCGCCATTCGTTAGGCCGGTATTACGTCGGATTACACACTCTGAGGAGTGACTTTCCCATGTGAAACGTTTGCCGCGTACACGCCATCGTTATAGCGCAAATTAAATCTGGACTCATCCGAGAAGACGACCTGTTGCTAGTACGCACGCCATTATGTGCGTACTAGCAACAGGTGTTGGTGGGACCCTTGAAACCGGAAGTGAAAACGATCGAGGGTAAAGGGAATCCTGTATAGGGGAATCCTTGCATGCAGGGGGCCCTAAGGAAGCAGACGCCGTGGAGGCAGCAAGTGTGACACCTGTGGCCATACTCCGACGTTGTGCTAGCGTACGAGATGACGCTATATGATCCATCACAGCTGAGCGGGTGAGGTGTGAATGATCTCGTGGCGTCATTGTTGGGTTGCGTGGGCTGGCGCGAGTTCTTCGGCTAATTTCGTCGTCCTCTGTCCATCTTTCATATATACGCATCACAGTTGAGACATTACGCAACGTGCGAGCACTGATTTCTTCATACGTAAGTTTACCCTCACGCATCTGGATCATGCGGCCTCATTCCGTTACTAGTTCGTATGACGCTCTGCGTTTTGGACGAGTCATATTAATTACTAGTGGCACCCGCACGGCTTTGCCCGTAATAGAAAAATTAAAAGGTATTTTGGTTCGCCTGTATATTTACAAATAATGTATGGTGAATTTTCTCGCCTATTGGCTTGTACCCACGTTACAGTTCCACGTTATGATAATTTCGTATCTCGCCAATTGGCTTGTGCCCATGTTACGGTTCCACGTTATGATAATTTCGTAATTTATCATAGTTTTTTCTTAAATTTGGAATAGAAAAAGAACCACATCGAATTTTCAAAAAATCGCTTCGAGGTGCACACCCCCATGCTACAAACTAACTTTGTACCAAATTTCATTAAAATCGGCCCAACGGTCTAGGCGCTATGCGCGTCACAGACATCCTACAGACATCCTCCGGACAGAGAGACTTTCAGCTTTATTATTAGTAAAGAAGAAAAGAAAAGAAGAAAGATAAAGAAGTAAAGAAAAGAAAAATAATTTTCAGAACAAATTCTTTCCCATTTTATTAAATATCTGTGAAAAATGGGCTTAAAATTGGAATAGAAAAAGAACAAAATCGAATTTTCGAAAAATCGCTTCGAGGTGCACACCCCCATACTACAAACTAACTTTGTGCCAAATTTCATGAAAATCGGCCGAACGGTCTAGGCGCTATGCGCGTCACAGACACCCTACAGACATCCAGACATCCTCCGGACAGAAAGACTTTCAGCTTTATTATTAGTAAAGACTATACTATTTAATAGAAACATTTACCATTGGCATCTAATCATACAATGATTCCAAAAAAACTTTACAGCCCTTTATATACAGAGCCTACGCCACAGTTCAGAGTGTGTAACTCGGTCCACGCATGCGCAACGTCGTTATAATTCCAATCATTTTCATATCTTACCCTGTTATACATTTCCTGTGAACTTCAGTTCATTCACGTAATTCCTTCTTATTGTTGCAATTCTCACAAACATTAGTGTGTATTTCTTTTAAAGATGGAAGTATTTTAATTATACACATCAAGCTCAAATGGGTAACAACGTTTCTTTAAAACTAATATAAGGAAACTAATATAAGGATTTGATTTAAACGTTATATGAAGATCTATTTTGAAAGTGAACTTGAAATGAAAGGTGTACCGACTATTTTGTAAAATATGAATGATGCCATATTATTTCATTGGTTTAGAATTTATCATCTTACACTTTATCGGTTTAGGTTGTTTCATTCCGAATCGAAGCAAACTACTATATTGAAAATGTGAATTCCACAGGACATTTTCCTTAACAGCTTGTAAAGTGGCAATCGTTGCGTGTATTTTAACCGCTTTTTTACTCAAAAATTAAGCATTATGTTCGTTTGAATTTTATTTCGTTGTAAAAATGTTTCAATCAATGATTCCCTTTTTACTCTATTTTACTCTATCTGGCTCTTTGCTTGGCGATGAGATTTAAAAAAAAATAGTTCAACGTGAATGTGACACATTTAGTAAAAATGATAAATGAATAAAATCAATAAAATAATAGCAAAAACATTTAACAATCGTATAACTTAATTTCTCCTCAATAGTTACCTTAACTTCAATAAACTTATTGTTAGCATATTCATTTCATTTTGGGGCAAATAAATATGTCAGATATGTTATGTGGAGTGGTATAATATGGCACTGAAATTTTCTTTTGCCACTAAGCAGTAAAAATATTAATAATTGTGTAAAAAATAGAAATGATGATACAAACCAATGTATGCAAATCAGGTTTTTATACTAATAATTATTGTTTATAAAACAGTAAACATTTTAAAACTTATTCCTTAACCTCAGTCATAATCATACATATAATAATTATACTCTTATTATTGGATTATTACAATCCGATTTCAACCTTTAAAACAACTAAGAATGCAAAGGCACCCAAAAAATTCAATTTTATACTTTTTCGCTATTAAATTAAGTTAACTGAAAAATTATCACCGATTCATAAATGGATAACGTGTCCCAAACTGTACAAAACAAATCTTGAGTTGGAAGAACATTAAAGATATAATAACAAGCAATTTACTTTGGAAAAAATGCTTTTAAAACCGAAAACAAATAACAGAAACGACTAAAACACAAACAGAGGCCGCTATGGATGAAAACTTAAAATTTTAATATTTTAACTAATTTTCAAAATATCTTTAATCACGTATTTTAAACATACATTAACTTTAAATTCGATCTTTCTCTTAACTCTAGTTGTTAACATATAATTATAAAAAACTGCTACAGCCAAGAAAACATATAAAGCGGGAGACATAAACATTTTTATTTTGAAAACAAATATCCTTTTATTTAGTAAAAAATAACTCCCGAGATTTAAAAAGAAAAAATAGTTTATCATCGCAGCAAAAATAGTTCAATTTACATGCAACTAATATGTTTTGCTCCGAGGTAATCGTTATAAACGTTTTAATAAAACATTTAAAATAATACGATTTAGAAGCTAAACTTTAATTGTTGGCTGAAAAATGATGTTAACATATCAAAATACGGCTCTTTTATTTCCTATCAAAATCCTTGAATTTTTCCTTTATGCATTAAATTTTGCGACTTCATGCACTTAGAATTAAGCAATTTAATTACAGGAGCTGTGTTTGGCTACAACGTTTGGCGATATTTCAAGAAAATAATTTGTGTTTTTGCTTTATTTCAGGCTTAGCTTATAAAATATTTTATACTTTATAAAATTGAATTAGGAATGAAGCGTTTTAACGATCGCGAGTAAATAGTATGCTATACGTGTTTCTGTTATTGTTCCTTATTTTCTTTACATTTTTCAAAGCATTTCAGCATTTTGTTGTCAGACAGTAATGGGTAATTTCACATAATTTCTTGTGCATTAACAATAAAGCCTTTGTTAAGCACAAGATAAAGTTCATATTTTTATAAATATTTCTTGTTGAATGCACCGTAAACTGAGTGATTTTATTTCTAGTTGAAGATATGTTTATATAATTCTTAGTGTATTTTAAACAGTCATAGTTCTTTTTTCTGAGTGAAACTTTTCTTTTACTTTTCAAATTCTGCTTAGATTAGTTCTTGTTTGTTTCAACTTTTATGCTTCAATAGTTTGTATGGTACATTAAATATACAATAGCACTGAATGAAGTATATTAGCAATAAAACAAATGCCTATCGAGTAAACTGGTATATCTTCGAAGACAGCTAATAGATATTAATGATTATTATTTTGATAATTAATGCTAATTGTATAAATGTTTAAGGACACGAACGACACAACGATCAAAATGGCTAAGAATTTCAACTGAAGCAGACAAAATATAAGGTTAGTTTTATAGAATGGTTTTTGTCTCCTTGCTGCAATCAACATGAATTGAATACGAGCTTTATAATAAATAAAAGGTATTATAGTCACTTTTTTTTCCTGTGTTATATCTTCCCGTATGATGAAACTAGTTGCATCGAAAATATAAAGACTATTTTGAAAAAAAAATCTTAATGTTTGAAAATAAATATAAAATAGATTTAAAATAAAGCTTTAAAAGAACTTTTTAAAGCGTTCTATACATGTTTTATCGTTTTCCATTTTATTGATCCACAGGAAAAAGTATCACCAGTGAGTGTATTTTATGGTTCTTTCAAATTGAAAGAAGGAAGGAAAAAATACCCCTTCTGTGAAAGGAAAAATTTAAAAATTAATCAACTGTTCCCGTGTAAATACAACTCTTGAACGAAATAAATTTCAACAAAAAGCCAGAAAATCGAATGTAATTTATGGGCTGAAAATCCATTAGCCAGAATAAAAAGAATTGGTTGAATTGTTCCAATTTCTTTTAAAATGCATTACTTTTATCAATCTGCTACAAGGAACTAGTACGTAGACTCGTAATTCTCTTGAGAGTTTAGGAAGTTTTTACTTGCGAGTGTTTGAAATTTCCGTTAATGTAAAATACTATTAGAGGGCAAATAAACTCTTTTAATCCTTTAATTACTTAATTAGTTACTTGAACTTAACGTGAAATTATAATGGAAACAATAACTTAAACTGAATCTTTTAGTTGCACTAATGTTGAAAGCTTTTCAAAGTTTTCTCATCCGGACTTGTATAATGTCCGCGAGTTTTGTTTTTGTTTTTATTTTTATTCTTCTCATTTTCTTTCTGCTAATCTAAACATGCTAAAACACTGCGATTTGCAACTTTTGTACACACTAAGTTTTATAATGAGACATGCTGATTTACAGTGTGTTTACACTCCAATTTCTGGTTATTAGGCACAGTCGCTGTATTGAAGACAGGAAAAACAAACATTCAAATACGTATATCTCAAAGCAGTAATTTTACAGATGTATTAATACTAAACCAGGACAACGATATACTATGCTGTTCTGGAATTCTTGCTAATTACCGAACTATTGTCTTATTATCATTAATTAACCCAGATGCAAAGAGAACTTCTATTCAGCTTACCTTCTAAACTTAGTTGAGCTGCGCCTTGAGCTGAATTTTCATTATTTCTAACAAAGCACTGGTACATTCCTTTATCCTCTCTTTGAACGGAATATATCTGCAATACTTCTGAACTGATGAGCTTAGTTCTTGCTGATGTAATTATGGGTTTTAGGTTTTTAGTCCATATTAATGAAGCGGTCTGTGGATTTGTCACATTGCAAGTAAATGTAACACTAATTCCTTCTTTGACTAAGAGCTTTTCAGGATAAACTGACGCTTGTAACATATCTGGAAAGAAAGTAATAAAACATTGATATCAAATATAGCTAGAATACAAAATTAATTGCAGTTTTTATTTAAGACGTATATAAATAATAAGAATATATAATTATTTAAACTTTGGCTGTGTCAAATGTTTATGGACACTGTATCATTTCTGAAAACAATAATCAAAATATGTTCCATTGTGAACTGAAAAGTTCAAATTGTCTTTTATATTATCTGACATTTTCTCGATTCGAGTCCGTAAGATGAAGCTTCTGATTCCAATTTAACCAGAAAGAAAGAAAGAAAAAATAAAGAAACGAGCTATGTCTTTAAAGTGGTTTCTTTTAACTAAATTTTCAAAAAAAAAAAAAAAAATCTCAGATGTATAATAGCCAAAATCACTGGTCGGGTAACGCTCTTACGTCACCAGCAGCGAAGTTTTTTATGAGCATGAATTACTTTACAATTGAGAATGCTCATTGAATTTCGAAAATATCTTAACGAAAAAAATGTTGAGATTCTTGATTTATCTTCCCAATTGTTGCCAGTTTTGGTATCAAAAAGAATTAACGTAATTTGACCTCGCTTCTTTTTTTCAGAAAGGAACAATTGCTCAAAGTTATGCGACCCAAATTTCAACTATCAAATATCCTCAAACAGGCAGTTGCTTTACTCAAATTAAGAAGCAATTTTAACCCGAAATACCAAAACGGGAATTTTTCAAGTAATAATAATAATAATAATAATTAATTATTAAAAAATAAAATAAATAAAAGTAAATTTTTGAGGAATAGCCTTAATTTCGTTTTTACGCTCTAAATACGTAACTCATTTAAAAAAAAATCACAATTTTTAGAACAAAGCTTGACAATTGTAATAAGATAAACTCGCAGGTTTATATGTTTCACTTAGTTCTTGTTAATTAAATAAGAACTTTATCTAGATAAAGAAGCGAACAAAATTTTCCGTATATAACGAAAGATTCTTATATAAGTAATCGTTATGCCTTACCATAAATTTAGACATACCTCCTTACAAAATTTTAACTCTAATATCTTCTTGAATTTTGATCGCAAATGTTACAAATTTCTTTGTTGGTGTTATTTTGTAAAGATGATTATTTCCCTTAATGCAATGCTGGGAGTTTCGGAGTTCATATACAAATTTCAAATTTGTATTTTTTTCCTAAATTTTTATTTTGCTTCAAATTTTTATTACCTTTAAAACAAGATCTTATTACAACCATCTTCGTAACTGTAAGTATACATCTAGGACAAATGATTACGAATAGATAGGTCTTCCAGGTTAAACTGGGACACGCTGTATATTAAGATAAATATTTTGTTATTAAGATAAATATTTTGTGCATAAAAAAACAATAAAAAATAACAACGTCGAAAAGGGCAAATTGCAGATTAATGTATACACGTGGTTCGGCGTTACAAGGAACGCCTTTTTAATTCAAAAGAAATTAGCTTATACATAAACTCATTTCTTTTGTATTGAAAAAGGCGTTCATTGTGTACGCTGCAATAATCCTGCAGTTTGCGGTATTTGACGTTCTTTTTCTTATTTTACACTGTGTATTCATTCGCAGTTTTTATCTACAACTGATGTTGTTTTACAGGAAAAAAGGTTCGTTTAATGATTGCATGTATAAATAATTAACGTAAAGAAGTACTTATAACATACAAAAACGACGTTATAATAGCCATCATTCTTGATAATAATATGCATTAGTGGCTTTGCCGGTAATAGAAAACTAAAAGGTCTATTTACAAATAATGTACTAAAAGGTATATTTACAAATGATGTATGGTGAATTTTCTCGCCAATTGGCTTGTGCTCATGTTATGGTTCCACGTTATGATAATTTCGTAATTTACTTGTCCATCTTATGATAGTTTTGTTCTTAAAATCGGAATAGAAAAAGAACCACAGCGAATTTTCGAAAAATCGCTTCGAGGTGCACACCCCCATGCTACAAACTAACTTTGCCATATTTCATAAAAATCGGCAGATCGGTCTAGGCGCTATGCGCGTCACAGAGATCCTGACAAAGTTCCGGATAGAAAGAGATCCTGACAGACAGAGAGACTTTCAGCTTTATTATTACTAAGGATTTTACTCTTCAAATATGATAAAACTCTTAGTTATCAACCTTTTTAGTAATCTCTCTATCTGTAACACAAATTTGAAAATTACAAATTTAAAGCATCACAAGATTACAAGATTCAGATTTGCGACACTCATATATCTGTTATAAACGGTTCTTGCGAAAATTCTAGTCCAAATTAGTAACAGCATGGTTTTATACGTTTCGCAATGTTTCATTTGGATGGTTTCATTTTTCGAAGTGCGTACTTTTATGAACTGCTGAAATATTTTGTTTATTCCTGAAATTCGTGCTGTTAATGTTTGCATGAGTTTTAGACTACTATAAAATTCGTTTTTATCTTACAAAGAATAATTTATTCATTAATGCTGAGTAAATGCACAAACTTCTCTTTCACGGATATGCATAAAATGTTCATGAATATTTAAACAACTTTCAAGCAGGGAACGCCTAAACCTGTGTCACTGGTAACTTTTCTCGAATATAGTAAGCTCTCGTCAATGCTAAACCATAAAATGTATCTTTGATACAGTCTAATGATAAAATTGATGAAACATTTCCTAAGAAATGTTCTAATAAATAGACTCTGTGGAAAGGGGGGAAAAGTAGTAGTTTTCGCTTGAATACAAGTTTATATCAGAAGATAAATACATTCATTTCATAGTAAATAAAAATTTCATGATTTTCATTTTCAGTAGCGTTGTCAAATTAATTAATCATCTTTAGTTTAAAGTTTCTTATAAACATTATTTTGACGTAGTATTGACTTTGACGCACTCTATACATAAAGAAGATGATATTTTTTCTGATAAAAAAACTTTCTAGGGCATGTCTAGGGGAGTCGATACTCCCTATATCGTCAATGTTAATTTGCACAGGTTCATGTACCTTTTCCTGAAAATCTATTAAAGATAAAATTATGAAAATTTTTCTGAACCTTTCAATAGACTCTTTTCTCTATACTGAAGTAAAAAATTACAGAAAGAAAGTTTTGTTTTTTTTTTTTTTTTTAAATTCTGATATGTAAGTCACTGTATTTGTTTTCTTTAAGAAATGCCAGTATGCAACACGAAATCAACTCTGTGAAAATTAATTTTTTTTTTGAATGTGAGAAAAATGTTTTTTCAGTATACGCAATTAGTAGTATCGAATGGGTGGTAAAACTTTCAAAGCCTAACACAATTTACTTTCTGAGAAAAAGGAACTTTTAGTTTCAAAAATACTGTTTCTAGCTATTGCAATTTAAAGGTGAAAATCATACCTCATCAAAATATGTTTACATTTTTTAGAAGCTTATTTTAACTTATTTCTAATATGAACACGATCAAGAAGTTTGAACCATCACAAACGTATTGAAATGGAGTTTCAAAATATATCAACATCAAAAAATTGAATTTTTAAACTATTTAGAATACTGACTCCCCTTAAAATAACTGCGAATTTATCTTGGGTGAAGTCATCTAATGGGGCTGTACGTCCTAACGTGGTTTCCTATGCTTTGTTAATAACAGTTTTCGACAACTACGGTAATGTCTGAACTAGTTGTTCACCATTTCACATTTTTAGGGGGAGGGCGGAGCTTTGAAAAACACCCAACTGGCTTAGATTTAATCTAACTCTACCGAATTTCATAGCTATAGATGAAGCTACAACCGTTCTGCATGTTTGAAAACTCGTTTTCAGATTCGTAGGGTCCAGTAACATTTTGCTTTTTAGTTCTGAGTTTGAACTGAGCTTAGCTTAGGATTTTCGCTAAGATAAAAACCGGTTTTTTTTTTTGATAATCTAAGAAATTGGAAAAAAAATCGAACAAGCGCAGAAGAAAAAAGAAAAACTTTTAAAGTAAAATAAAATAATATAGGAGTGTTGGAAAATTTTATCCCTTTAATAGGCAATATATGGGTAGGTTTAGCTCAACAAATATTTTAAACTAAAACAAATTCGAACTTCTTTGAGATCAAAGTTATTGTGCACCAATTTTCATGGTTATATGAGACAGTAAGAAGCAAACGGAAGTAAATGACATTTTCAAGTTTCTAGTAAAACGACTATAAAAATAACGTTCTAGGTATGTTTTCAATGATTTCCCCCCCCCCTAAATCATGCTGTACAGTGGCACCTACCAGGACTACTAGTACCATATCTTGCCCCGAGACAGAGGAGGGGTTCACCTACCATTTGTGCTGGTTATCTAAATTTTTTTAATTTTGCCACTCACATCCCGTTGCCTCACTGCCTCAGAGGTGCTACGGGGTCTTCTAGACGCAAGCCCGGCATAGATATATTTTCACATTTTTTTTTTTTTTGCCTTTAAATGTATAGCAACTACTAAAGATAGTTTGCAGAAACTTCCAATAAATGGTATACTTTTGGAAATTTACCCTATATATGAGTTAAAAGTTAGAAACCGCGTTATAAGTTTTTAAAGAAAAAAAAGAATTTTTGGAGATCGAAGTATTTTACTTGAAACATATCGTAAATGTCAGAGATAAAACTGTAGATTTGAAATGAGAATGGACATACTTTGCATAATTCAATCATACAGATAAATGTCATTGCTTTTATGAACGTGTAAACGCACTTCTGCCCAAATATCAACCTATGTCTATAAAAACCTAAATAACTAACAACTTGCATGTAATAAACAATTTACGTACAAATGGTATCCGAGTCTTTATAGCATCTGAGAAAGTGTTTATATTTTTTTTTCTTTTCTCCTTCATTCATTCTAATGTTTTTTAATATATATATATGTTTGTTCTAATATAAGTATTTGTTCAAAGAAAAGAAATATTGTACCATATATATTATGGGTACATGTTACGAATAGGCAAAATTACTTCTCCCTGAAGTGTATATATTCTCTTTTTTCTCTCGTAAGAAAATTTACGTACAGGATTCTTTAGAATCATAAACATTCTTTGGCTAGTGCTTAAGATTTATTGAAAAACACATTGATTAAAGCATCAACGAAAGAAAAAAAAAAGAAAATGATTTTTATTTGCAGGGAGGAGGTGGTCTGAAATATCTACTTTCTCTGCTCCTTTATTGTATAAAATATGGTTTTCTGTTTCAACTATTAATGAAGATATATTTTGTTCCAAGTGTTTAATTGTAAAGGAATAATATTAAACTAAAAGTGCATTTCTAGGCATTTTATTACAGTTTACAATGCGAAGTCTAAAGTCATTTTAAATGCAACTAATTGAATTTCCGTGCTAAAAAGTTGCAATTAAAACATCTTTTAACGTTTTAATCAACTTTGCCACAAAAAAAAAAAAAAAAGAATAATGACTGAAATCATCTGAAAAATATCGCAAAAAAAGTCAAAAATAAATAAAATATATAAATAAATATTGGAAAAATTTAAAACTTGGAAAGTAGGGTTTTGAGATGGAAAATGTTTAACTTAGTCGGTCTGTTAGAAAAAGGTAATTAAGCAGTGTCATAATACTACCACAATAATTACTCTAAATGTATAATGATTATCTTTCCAAATAATCAAAACAGGAATTAGTTTTGATTTCCAAAGTCATAACAGTCATTTTTGTTTCAAAGGAACTACTCAAAGTACTTTACAGTGAAGTTGTTGGCTTTATTTATATGTAAGGCCTTTACTGCTGTCATTTAAAAGAAAATATTCTTTCATAATTTTCACCTTCATCGTTGCCGATCTTACTTATTTTGAAGAGCTTCAGAATCCCTTCAAACGTGAATATTTTAAGATAATATTTTAAAACAAAATTCTTTTGAAATGTGTTTTATATCATAGAATGGCTTACGTTACAAAATACTTCAGATGTGCTGAATATTTTAGTCGTTCTTAGATTTTTTAGTCATAATAAAGTTGTCAAAACATGTTTTTCGGTAAAGAGAAGGAAGGAGGATTTAGATATAGGGATTTCTGAACACATATTTTCCTTGAAATGTAATACGTACGTGTTGGTGGAATAACAAAAAAAAGGATCCATAGACAAAAAAGAAAAAAAAAACTTTTTTAAGTTCATTTTATTTTTTTACATCTTCAGATTTTCTATATTTTGATAGATTTGAAATAAATCTTTTTAAGGAGGAAAAAATATATTTAAAGCTTTTAAAGATTTGCTATAAAACTACCTCTGTCGTTTCGTTTCTAATGAAAACAAAAGGAAGGAAACATTTTACATCTCCAGTTATTTCCAGTTTTATGCTTAAACACTGGACATTGATAACTTTTACATTCAGTTTTCCGATGATATATTTAAAAATTTTATACTTGAGAAAGATTCTTCCTAAAATGTCCTACACACATCAAGTTTTATAGGATGAGTTGCAAAGAACTAACAGTCACATAGTTTTTGACTAACTTTTGGAATTAAGTAGAAATTTTGTTAAATGGGGTAAACCAAATTATGGAGGAAAAATAAGTTATTGTGTAAGATTGACAGGAAAGAAAAACATTTGCTTTGTCTCATGCAAAGAGTTCATAAGTTAGTAGATTATTAGCTTAAAACAGCTTCTCAGATTTCAAACGTCCAGTCCTAACATTAATAGTTGACATGTTGCTACTGTAACCAAGGGCAAATATTTCTAAACATGTTTACATGTAATTTAAATTTGTATTTGGTTTAAACTTCAAATTCAAAAAAAATTCACTCTTTACTTGGAAATCTCCTGAGTATCATAAATCCATAAATATTATTTCTAGTACTAATTATACATTTAAAGTTTCCGAACACGTTCGAGGCACTTTATTTTTCAAAAATCATGTCCAGAAACATTGTTATTACCTTTTCTGATGTGGGTTTTGTAAAAACTAAATAGTAACTAGCATTTTTAAAAAGGCTAACATAAAATGTTTTCAAAAAAGTAATTATTGGTCGAATACATGAAATTTGCAGTATAAGATCAATTCAAACAGATTAGGATTAAAAAAACGAACTTATTTACAAAATGAGTGCAAGGTAGTATCTTCAAGTGACAACAGGGGCATCTCGATGGAAAGTCACTGTGACCTATCGAAAGTTCCTTAATCGAAACATTTTGTCCGACGTTTCGGCAAAGAGGGTTCACTTCCGAAATTTTAAAAGTATTTTTTTCTGAAAGATCATGCTTAAAAACATAGGATTTGACCAGGTTTTAAATAATTTGATCAAGTTTACTGTTTAAAAAAATATTTAAATCAGTGCGCCGATTCGATTTCATTTTTTACGCTTCTGCGATTGATCTCACAAATAAGGAACTGCCATTCACTGTTGTCATTAACTCAGAGCGCAATATATAATTCACTTCTTTATTCTCGTGTACTGGCAACGATACATAAAAATCATGCCTTGTTTGAAAAATCGTAGTTTAAATAATAATTAAAAAATAACTATTGGGAAAGTAAAAGTATTTTCTGGATCCATGTTAACTTTTTTTTTTGGCTTATTTTATCAACTTTAGTTACTAAAAGTAGTACTTTTGACCGAAGAAAAGAACCCCATTATCACCACTTGTTTTATTTCGATTTAATTTATAGAAGTAATGCCTAGTTATTTCGTAAGATTTTTGGGTTGTTTTCTACGTAAGACGTTTTTTATACAGTCCCTATCCACCGCACAAAAAAAAAAAAAAAAAAAAAAAAAAACCTGTGTTGCAAAAACATTTTTTTCATAGCTAATCGTAAATTTGCGAGAAAAAAAAAGCGATTTTTTTTAATGTGATCCGTATCCACCGCAAAAAACAGGTTTGAGTGTAAAATTCAGTTTCATGGATTTAGCGCCCAAATAAAAAGAGAATTAACGTTTTGAAAAGATAGAATATTTATATGAAAAATCATTTCGGAAAATGTATTTTAAACTCAAACTTTTCGATTTTAGCTATACATTGAGGGCTAAACACTATATTACAATATATATAACAATATAATATAAAGAATATATGTATAAACAATATAATACAATATATCTGCTTCTAATGAACTATGATATAAAAAATTACAAGTATTTTAATGCAAAAAAATGCTTTTTTTCAACGTGTTTGGAAGTTTTTTTTTTTCTCCGATTCGCAGACTTAGTAGAATAAATGAGAGTTGCATCATTTAACGCAGCTGCAATGAACAGTCGCACAACAATGATCGTTTTTATTACATCTTTTCATTTCTTCAAACTGCTCAGCTCTGTTAATCATTCACGTTCATTGTTGCTAAATATGTATATCTTTTGACAGCTGCTAAGTTCACTTTAGTCGCTATTAAAATGACAAAATGATGTTCATACTATTATTTTTAATAGGCAGTAGTGCTAAGAAAGTAAATAAACACTAATAAGCCAACCTCCCATTTTTCATATGTATCATAGCGAAAATTCGGTAAATCGTGATTTCATTGTAATCAAAAAGCCTAACTGATGAACTGATGATAAAGCGTCATCAAAAATCCCCTGCTTACGTTTTTTTTTTTTTTTTTTTTTTGACGAACTGATGATGAAGCGTCATCTACAAGTCAATGCGTATGTTTGATTTTTTATTTTTTAACGTTATTAATTTCTTTTATTGAAAAATTTATTTTACTTCAAAAATATTCATTCGAAGAAAAATATAGCCTAAGGCAATCGATACATATATATTTATAGAATCGATAATGAAATGCGAACAGGTGAAATAAATGAAAAATAAATATAATTTTATCCTTAATCCTCCTTTGTCTCGAAAATAAAAATCGGCAAAACTGTTCAATGTGTTTGGGGTACTATTTCGTATTGTATTCTGGATATTAAAAATAAATAAATAAATAATAATAATAAAAACACTATGCATTGATTTTGATGCATAAAAAATATATTTATTATCGCAGCAATCTTATGTCAGTTGCGATGGCCCAAACATAGCTTGTGTTAAAAATAACGTGATTCAATAAAAGTGCAGGAATATATTTCTAGAGTTATGCATCAATTTGGGTACATCTGAGAAATTTGCTTGGCGCATTTTATGCAAAATCGTTGCTTCCCTCCAGGTATACTAATCATGATGCACCTCTTAGTAGATATACCGCATTTCTTAAAAATTGTCTAACGTTACGCTTGAAAGTTTTCATCTTTAGTGCTGGTGGAGCAAAATAATATCTTGAGAAAACGCTGATTTCACTACAAAAGAGAAGGATGACTTCTATTGGTAAAAATTCCACAGTTCAGCAAAAGCTTATTGCCTCCAGAAATTTCGCTTTATGAGATATGTAAGCGAATGAAACTCCTTTTTACATTGGAAAATATCTCCGGGTTTCTTTCAACATTTTAGTAAAGCATTTTTCAAGAAATACAATGTATCCATGTTTATGTTAAAGAAAAATCTTACGCTTGAAAATCGTTTGATATGGTTTAAATAAAGACTTTGATGTTTACTGAGCAATAGGAGTTAATTTCATTAACATCATTTTATAAAACTGCGTATATTATTATCCCCTTCCCTTTTTTTTTTATTCAGTCGAATTAAGTAGTGAAGAATTCGTCAAGAACTGAAAAAGCTCTCATGCAAATCCCTGCACAGACTATGCAAAAATAATAATCTATAGGCATCGACTGAGAAGGATTCTAATAATATAATTATTTACATTAAATAAATTTTACACATTTATTTAAATATTTACCTCTTAAGATATATAAATTTTATTCTATAAAATAGTAAAGCAGTTTGTTTTAATAAACAGCAGTAAGTTGTTCAGCAAAAATATTCTCCAGATTAAAACTTTCTTGATTAAAATAGTCCCTGTATCATGGTAAGTACAATTTTAAGGAAAATTGATTAACGAGAAACCTGTCTCGCTAAAGCATTTTGAAATTAAAAAAGTACCAAATTAAGAAATTTTACAATGCTTTAAACGTTTAGTTATTTAATTACATAATTGATTTCAAGGCTTTCGCATGATTTACAAGATTTACTTTTCTTCAGTTTTTAATTACAGCTAAATTCAAATTAATACTGCATTAAAAACAAAGTATGACAAACAAAAAACAAACATTTAAAATAATAAAGATTTAAAATGTAGTTTTAAATCGGTACTGAAAATAAGTAAAGTCGATTTTTTTTATGTACACAAAGGCTGACTTGAAAACATACGGATACTTTAGATAATATCAAAATAGTGCCCCTTGTCAAAATCACTGGACGCAGACTGAGGGCTTAACAATTCTTCTGTGTGTTTAGAATACCATTAAAGGTTTCTTTCTAATCGTTGGTTTCGAAATTATAAACATCAAAACTATTCAAACACAAGTAGCTATATCGTCTATCGAATTCATATATTTTTTAATCATGACGTTTTATTTAAAGAAGTCACTTAGAATTTACGAGTTGAAACAATGATTCTGTTAACTGTCTTTTTATTCAAGACATATTCAAACATGTCTCCTAGAACTGGTTATAAACAACATTTTTAAGCAACGAAAGATCCAAAAACGTTTTAAAAATTCTTCTCATGTTGAAAGTCTCCATACTTCTTCAAAACAGTTCTCGTCCTACCTTTGTGAATTTTGGGAAAACACATTTTAACAGAAGTCAAAACTGGAAAGATAATGAATTAGTTCTTTTTCGCAGTCAAACAGAAACATTTTGCATGAAAGAATGATTAACCCCTAGTAATTACTCGAACAAAACTCAAAGCGAATAACTTGTAGTTTAAATCAAGTAGCATAAGCTTTAATTACCTGATAATATGTGTTATATCAAAACAAGATTAGCTAGATATTTTCTCAATATCGTTTAGTACATACATTCATGAATATAACAATGCACTTTTAGTAAACTAATCGAAACTAAATCGGCAAAGACATCAATCCTTATAAAAGTTGACATTGTATCGTAGGAAACCGGGAAATCAAGATATAGAAATTCTTCAGGGAAAACCGCTATCATACTTTTCTAAGGAGCGAATGATTGTATTTATTATTTTGACTTGCCCTCTAAATATGTCCACAGCTGAGGCGAAAATCGCGTGCTGTAACTTAACTTGTATTGAGAGCTTTCATTAAAATGGAATGGGAACTCTCTTAAATTTAAAATGAGTAACAACTAGAAATTATTTTTACTTTTCAAAACTATACCATACAACTCTAAATTAAGCATAGAGTTTTTAAATATAATTCTAATCTCGTTCAATCAGGTTTAAGAATTCGCTTTATGTGGATAAAAGTGAAAATAGAAAATAAGTAGGAGAAGAGTGGGGTACAGGTGAGACAGGGAGAACAGTGAGGCAGTATTTTTTTTTTTTCTGTTTAGCTATTTCCAGACTGATAACACTTTTGTAAAGTCAAATCAATATGCTGTGAACATTATGTCAGGAAAAAAGTTACGTTCAGATTTTATACGAGAAAAGTAATTTTTTTGCATTGCTTGTTGTATCGTTTCCCGCCTTGTTTGATATACTTTAAAAACTAGTGTTATTAATATTTTATTAGCCTACACTGCAAAAAAAAACTGTTGTTTTTACAGTATAATACTGGCAGCTAAGGTTCCAAAGAAACGCTGCAAAATTTACAATTCTAAACTGTAAAATGTGCAGTAATATACTGTCTTTTATTGGAATTGCTCTATGAAATTAACAATGACTAACTGTAAAATTAGCAGTAATAGACTGTTTTTTAGTGGAACTGCCCTGCAAAATTAACAGTATCAAACTACAAGGTTAGCAGTAATATAGTGTGAAATCAGCTGTACTGCGCCATAAATATAGCAGTAGTATACGGTTTTAATAATGTGTACAGTAAAACTAACAGCAGCAAACCATAAATTAAACAGGTATCAATTTTTTATGCAAAAGGTTTCATAGCCGAAATCATTGCTTTTACAGCTGAAGAACAATATAGAAAAGTAAAGCATTTGATTCTGCATGTACGTAGTGGAAATCAGTCTACATACGAAATCTCTGTTCCTTCTCCAAAGTTTTTCAACAACAAGAATAACGTTTTAGGTTATGAAAAGCAACAAGGAAAGAAATATATAAGCCTTTTACGTAAAAGTAATTAACTGCTACTAAATATATTGTAGTAAGTTACCGCCCTAAGCTTGGGTTAATATGTTTTATTGATATTAATCAGATTTCGGCGGTCTTTGAACGGTCATTTCGCCAGGTGATGAGATAAAGCATACTAAAATTTCCGAGAATCCTACATCACTTTTAAAAACTTAATGACGCATTTAACAGCAATGCGCGCCATTAGCGCAAATTTAGAACAATACCTTTAATCTCGAGGATATTGAACTAAACGTTGTTAAAATATTATTTTAAAACTTGAAAGGTTTAATTAAATCACTATTATGACTGATATAAATCATCAAAACTTTTCAAAATAGTTTAAGGCAAATAAGTCATTGCATTTTATTGGAATTTTACAAAGTAATTGCTTTCAACACAGGTTTAACAACGAAGCCCTTAATTAAGCGTGTCATTAAGGTGTATTTCAGGAGCGGTATTAATTTAATTCGCTTTGAGAAAGATTGCGTAACACGTGTTGCAATTTGGAACATTCTCATTGTGTTAAAGTATTTCAGTTACGCACAAGTGCTAACTATGGAAGTACTTTAATTGGTCTGCACTTGTGTTCTAAGCAGTTTTGTTGCAATTTCAAAACATGATATTTTTCGTGTAATCATTATTATAATCTTAGGTGCATATCTCAAATTTAAATTTGAGTACTAAGTGCATCTACAACGTTTTTGCTATAAATCACTTTTCACAATAGATAAAAGAATTAATTATAGTTAATCATAACGACTGGAAACCAAGAAAGTGGAAAATATATAGAAGTATTTGAAATTGAATCTACAAAGGGGAGAACTTTTTCTTTTTTTGAATTATGATTATTGTTGAATGTATTCAAATTAAAATGGAGAAATAGGTATTAGTTTGGAAAAAAAAAAATTTTTGTCTTTACACTTTTTTTCCTCTTTCTAATGAGGTTGCGTTAGACACGTTAGCCTTTTGCAGACCGAGTGCGATCCCCCAATATGTCATCCAGTCTTTCATTTGCAACCATTAAGACGCAGGTGTCAATGGCATAGCTAATTTTGACGGCCAGTGGACTCTGATGCTAGACTGCACTAAGGATTTAATTTTTCTTAGTGTACTCATAGCCAAGTCTTTATAATGTAAATTCAAAGAAAATGTTCGGGAGAAAAATGAGCATTTCATTTGATGTTTCAATTTATCCTGTGAGTTTTTTTCCTCCTTACATTAATAACAACAGCAAATTATATAAGACATTTAGCATTGAAACCAGCTGCATCCACTTTTTAAAATTTTCAGGAGAGGCGGAAATTATTTACGGTGTGGGTTCTTTTAATCAATGAACATCGGTTTTGATCTGATTGAAATGGTTCCTTTCGAAATTACTTTGCAACATGACGATATCTACCAAGAAGTTAAAAATTATGAATTAAATAAAAACAATTTCGAAAATTCCTGCTGACAGACAATTTAGATACTAAACACCTGACATGCGACCATGTTTAAAAAGAAACATGCCGTATGAGTTCAGAATATCTCTTACAGTACTTATTTCGTATTTTCTCTTCGCAAAATGCTTATCGCATGTGTAAGAACAATGTTGTACTTCCACATAAAATGATCCAATTTGCATTTGGAGCTTTTTTTTTTCTTTTTGATAAATTAAGTTGCTGAAAAAGCACGTAAGAAAGAATCGATCCATTTTTGATATTAGCACGCTGATCAATAGTACAGCTCAATGCTAACAATTCGGTGGTACAGTATTCGTAGTTCAATGTTCATAAAATTTATTTCAAAATCGATGATAAAAAAAATTAATATTAAATTCTACAGGAGATATCGATGGCGTTGTTTTTTTCTTTTTCTTTTTCTTTTTTTTTTTTTTCAATCTTAACTAAGTTGACTTAACATTGTATCTCACAAGAGATCACTGCATTTTAACGAATATACTGGTCAGAAATTTAAAAATATTATTCATGTTTTTTTTTTTCTTTTTACATTGTGATTGAATTCCTTATCTTTTCTTGCGCGAGAGCTGTTATTAAAGTTAGCACTGTTTTGAAATTGAAACAAAAAAAAAACTAATAAAGACAGAGAAATGTTTCTAGAGAGTTTCCGCCAGTGTAGTCAACCCTGAGAACTTTCACAGGGCTTTTACTGGGACGCTTTTGAACATTTTCCGGACTGCCCCGACCTCGCTCGCAGCAGCTTTCATTTGCTTTGGCATCTAAAGTGTTTTCGTGGAGGCACAACATCAATGATGAGCTCGGAGACCATGTTACTCCATGGTTGACTAAACTGGTGGCAAATTTCCACCAATAGGCATACAAAATCCTGTGCCACGCTAAGAGAAATTCTTATAAAATCACAGGAACAATGTCGTAAAATAGCATAAGGCTGGTAGATTTTTGTGTAATACATTTCTTTGCTCTGTCTGTACTTGTTCTTTTTTTTAGTTCAGATCGGTTATTACTTTAAAAGTAGCTCTTGTGTTTAATTATTTTGAATCATAAGAGTTGTAAAAAATATCTTACAAATTTATTTTAGGAGAAAAGAAACAAATATTTAATCATTAAATACGTCCAAATTTATAAAATTTATCAAAACAACGTACAGAAAACATGCAAAAATAATTCAATAGTGTAGAAAAAAATGAAAAAGAAGGATGGCTTACGTAAGCTATCCAACGCATTAAAATGTAAAATCAGAGACAACACAAACGCTCCGTTTCTCGTTGCTAGAGTTAAAACTTTCAATTTAATCAGACTCTCTGCTCTAGTTGTATCTTAATTAATGAGTGTCAGCTTAAAATCTACGCCTTCTTGTGGTGACTGCTGTAGAACACAATTTCTAATGATGTGGCGAAAGAGTGAAAATTATCATTAGCACTAATTAAGCTCTTCGTCACTTAATAAAGGTTTCAATAAACTTCTAGAATTAGTACGAAAGAGCTTGTGGTATATTTTCTTTTGGGAAATCTCTAAAAATATTTGAGTAAAAAAAAGTGTTTTACGAATTTTTGGTAATTTGGTTTGCATCATACAACGATCATAAGATGATCTTCAAGACAAAATACAAATACTTTTTGTTTATCAAAATAACTTCAATTTTACATTTTAATGTATTTTGTAAATTAATGCAGAGCACTTTAATATTACATGCTTCGTTGTTAAAAAAGCTGATAACATAAGATAAATTTATCGAAACATGTAGCTAAAAACTAAAAGTTGTCATGCTTACTAAAAGTGTTCAATAAGTATTTTTAAAAGCGATTATAAAATTAGACGTCACATGATTTCTCCATACGCTTTTTAAATAGTTTATAAAAGATTTAAGAAATGAAAGTCATTGGTACATATTGGTTATAGGAACAATGAAGATATTTTGGTTTGAGCAATCTCAGCCGGACATCACATTTCAATATAATGCTCACTTAAGGAATTGTTTGCTCAATTTTGAACAATTCAGAAAAGAAGGAGAAAATCAAAGTGCTCTATACAAGAAAATTAAAATCAATATAAACTTCGGTGCAGCAATTAGATTAGCAAAACAAAATTTGGGAAAAATAGCTTTTAATGGAGAACATGCGAAAACCACAGATTTTTTTGCTTGCCTATTTTTAGGGTTTCTTTTGGAAAGTTATGGAAACACGTATTAGCTACTTGTAAACCAAAAAGAAGTTTGAAAAATCCCCCCCCCCTCCAAAGAGAAAATGATTTTAAAAAATAGCATTAGAACGGTGTTGAAGAATGGGGTGACTTTCTTGAAACATAAAGGGAGGTCTTGTCACATAATATATACTACAATAAACTGCCGATTATGCACGGAATAAGGTGGCACGGTATCCGCGGATAAGCGAAAACTGCGGATAATCCGAATAATAGATAAAAAACGATACTACTGAATACAATAGCTACTAAATATGAATAATACTCACACGTATATTTAAAGTATAGCTAAAAACATTGCTACATTTCATCTACTACTATTAAATGTAAAAAAAAAAAAAATATTCATATGTAAAAGCTAAAAACGAAAAATAACGCAATCATAAGTTTAAAAAACAGTTAATGACCGTTAAATAAATTAATTTTAAAAAAAAGGTGTTAAGAACCGCGAATAATCTGACCGCCAATAATTCAGAGTTTACTGTTTTCTAAAAAAAAAAAAAATATTACTTTATATTTGTAAAAAACTTTAAACGTTGTATTTTTATTCCGTTAATACCCAAAATTTACTTAGTCCTACCACTAAAAAGAGAGGATTTAAACAAAAAAATATGCCATCAGCATTGTGTTTTCCATATATACATTTTATTGAAGATTTTTCCGCTTCATCACAAGCAGAAATACTCGTTACAAAAGGGAATATTGGTTGAATAGCATGTTACAAACCTCTAATGGATTTCGCAAATGCTTCCGATAACTAATTTTCTCCTCTCAACTAAAGGGAGATAACAAATTTCCACTACGATGAAAGTCACAAAAGGAAATAGCACTTTTCTTAATGATACGACAAATAAAGAATAGCGACCATTTGGCTTAATTAAGGAGTTAAAAGAAACTGCTAAGCTTTTGATTTTTTACCATTAGAAATTTCATTGTGTTTTAGGAAAACTTTTATTAAACAAAAGTTTCCAATTAAAATTTTCTATTTTTTTAGTAAGAGAAATTAACTCTAAAAATTTCTTCCGAGGGATTAAAAATATTTAATTTTTTAAATTTAATATATTTTAGGTAGTTGATTGCTTAAAATGTAGTTAAGAGAATGCTTTTATTAATGTGTTATTCTGTTTTAATTTAATGCTATTATAATTATTTATGTATTTTTTTAAAGCTTCGCGAGACTTGCGGACAGTTTTCAAGATAATAGTGTGTAACTTTTCAACTTTTTAAGTTGCTAACATATGTTTACATTCTAATTATCTTCACAGTCTTATCTACGCGCGTAAGATGCTCCGAGAAATGAAAAGAAAGAAAGTTGTGAATGGAGTAAAACCCCGATTTTACATTGTCCGTTTTCTGCATTATACCGCTTCCGTCGTCATTTTCTGCTGGTATGTGAAAAATGCTCTATCATATATTTACTTTCTAATTAGCTTTATAGCCTTATTTGCGCGCGTAAGTGACTCAGAGAAACGTAATTAAAGAACGTTGAAAATACAGCGTAACCCTGGTTTTACATTGTCCGTTTCATACTTTATCCCGCGTTCTACGTCATTTTATACTGGTATGTGAAACATGCTCTACCGTTAACGTTAAAATATTCCGGACTTTACCCTTTTTCAGATAGTTCTCGTAATATGTTTATCTGGAAACAGTACGTCAATCGTACGTACATTTCCTCCTCAAAACTCAAATCAAGTTTTTCTTCAGTCTTTTTTTCGAGATAAATTTAATTGCGAATACAAAGTGGCAAATTTGCCATTGATTGTTATTGTAGGTTGGACTATATATTTAATTGGGTTTAAAAACAAAGAAAAGGAAACACTACAGGTTTCCCCGCTAGTCCTTTTGCTAAATGTCAATTTTTAAACAATACGTTACATTTGTACCATAGCCGTACGTTTTTACGATTGATTTGTTTGTTAATAATTAGTCAAAGAGAATACGTACAATAGGGGTTCCACTGTAATTATCACTTATCATATCTTTGCATATATTAAATGAAAAAAAACACAACTACTATTTAATTCAATAATTTAAAAACATATAGGTTTTTCAATAAAGAGCGATTATATATTTTCAAAAATATATCCACAATAAAATACATTGTTTCTCTGTGTGTGGGGTGCTTCCCGGGAAAAGGGCAAATTTTTAAGGGGCGGCAAACTTTGACTGTACGCAGTTCTTTTACTAATCTTTATTAGTTTTATTTTAAATTTCATAATGACATCATATTCCTATTGTAAAATAGATAAAATTTACTATTTACATACATCATCAAAAATAACTGCTCGAAAACGCCAAGATGGGGACGGCTCGAAAAAAGCAGAACGCATCATTACGTCCAGTCGCAACAAGATTAGAGCTATCCTGGTATTTTCAGTAGCATTTAAATCAGCATACTGAAGCTTGTTCAAAATGTCGTTTTTTGATGACTTGCGCATGTTTGTTCTTTACTGCTATCATTATATTTTAAATTTTGCTTTACCTCATAAGTCTTTGGAGGTGAACGACAATGAGAGAAAGGCAAAAAAAGGTTAAGTGGTTCTAAATAGAAGAAACGAGCTATATTAAAAACCAAACACAAGAAAGTGTTTTTAAACGTGTTACACATTCAAAAATGGGCAGTTAAAAATAATATTAATAATAATAATATTAAAAAAACTTTTGACTCTTTGGAACGTACTTAAGTTAAAAATCAAATTCCACAAAAAAGAGAGGAATTGATCGAAATTGACAACAGGAACGCAAGATGCAACATAAAAAAAGACAACTGCTATGATAAAAAATTTTAGTGCACAATACGTTCAGTGTTAAACAAAAATCCAGCTCTATAAGTGTTAAGATCATAAATAACGAAAATATAATTTCGATTTCAAAATTACACCAGTGATTTCAAAAGAAGTAAGATAATTCAGTCAGATTGTAATAATTTTTTATCAAAATATTGAGAGAACAGATGACGTGAATGAAGGAAACTCAAAGAAGTTGTTTTATTTATTCAGAAGGTAAATGTGATGTTTTTTGTACTGTATGCTTAGCATCTGGTAAAATCTCGGTTACTGCTCGTTACTTCGCTCGAGCAGTTAGTTTCGATTTTTAATGAAAGTTTGCACATTAGACTGGAATTCAGAAATTAACTCATGGAAAGAGGTTTTGTAGCCTATATAATGCTACAACGCTTCGTTTTTCAGGAATTAGGCCCTGCCTATTAAGTATAATCTGTATTTTTCAGCATATCTTTTTGCAATAATTCTTCTTGTCCCTTGTCTTAAAAGTTAAGTTACAAGACTATAGTGTATACAAAAAACCGATTTCTAGAAAACTGTAGAATTACAAGAAAACAATATTCAAAACCAATTATTTTATGTTGTAAATATGCATTGCATGCAATAGCGGCACGATGGGGGGGGGGGAGAGAAGGCACTCCGTCCCGGGGGTGTAGATTTCAGAGCAGTGTGATTCACCAGTAGTTGACCATTTAGTGGAAATTTTTACAAGTTCTATTTAATTTCACAGAAAAAAAAGGAAAAAAAAATGAAAATTTTTCTATGTGTCTATACAACTCTAAGGATTAACGGTTACTAATCATTTTCTGTTTTACTTACTATTTTTCAAGTTATTTCGAACAGATTAAAAAGGGATATTTCGCCCTTAGTTGACTACTCATTTTCGGCAGTTGACCAGCGCCTGCCAGTAGTTGACCCCCTTTTTAAATTCTGTAAAATCTAAAATCTACACTATTAAAATTGGACAGGATGCATGCCTGTATGTACTTATATTCTTTGAAAGGTAGCCCCAATTGGTTGTTTGTTGGATGACGTCATCACAGATGCCACGTGACTTTGATGACGGTTATACGACACTGATGACTAATAGGTTAAAATGTGTGAAAACTTCGTGACATTTGGCGTCAAAACTAAGTTACCAAAATATGGTTCCAACTGTATATTATTTCTTCAATTTCTTGCCAAACCCAAAGACTATAAACGCATATGACGTCATTGATATACGAGACGCCGAAGGCACCTCAGGCGGATAATCTAGCCGCCCTAGACCGCTCGTATAATGCTTAACGATTAAAACATTACTACTAAAAATAATGTATTGATATTATGGATGATCAGTATAAGTGCAGTGAACTCCCAATTATCTGCAAAATAAGATGACATGGTAACTGAGGATAGGTGAATTTCGTGGATAATCTGCAAAGTAAATTAAAAGCGATAGCTAAAAAAATCAACATTTGCACATACTTTTAAACTCTGCCAGCAATGACCTATTTAATTGAAAAAAGTCGCCAAATTTTGCGACATTTAGAAGTTTTCGCCAAATTTGGCGCCAAAAATAAGTTGCCAGAAATGATGCCAACTAAGCTATATCATTTTCATTTCTTGTCAAGTCCGTAGCAGCCACTGTGGTAATGCCACATATTCCTATCTTGCATCGGGAGTCGTTATCCACATTTTCCGATGAATGGAGCCCGCACTCTTGTTTTTCTCATAACATTGCCCACGGGGCTCCGCCGTCCCCTCGACCTAATTCTGCTGGGGATGCGTTTGTAGCGCTCCCTCTTGTTTTTTCTGGTTCCCGGCCCTTCTAGTTGCTTCGCGATCTTTCTGGAAAGTTCGCGGAGCGGACACGACTTCCGTTTTCCGGACTCGCAACGCCGTTTTTGGACCTGGAGAGGCAGTTGGTCATGTGAGTGTGCCCGGTAGTGCAGGCGTGTTCCTCTCTTCATCGGATACTTCAATGGATTACTATGATGACCATCAATACGGGTGAGCTCTTTTGATTATATTTCTGCATTGGCAAACTGGATCTATCTGTAAATGTGCTGTATAAAGATTCCATAATAATAAATGTTACGGCCTATACGAATCTGGTCTTTTTTTACCCCCAACTTAACACCATCACACTTGGTGCCGTAACCAGGATCCGGGTCCGATTGGCTTCCGTTTGTTTTCAAAAAAAAAAAAAAACTCCGTTTCGTAGGGAAATGTGGTAATGCCACATATTCCTATCTTGCATCGGGATGCCGTAATCCACATTTTCCGACGAATGGAGCCCGCACTCTTGTTTTTCTCATAACATTGCCCACGGGGCTCCGCCGTCCCCTCGACCTAATTCTGCTGGGGGTGCGTTTGTTGCGCTCCCTCTTGTTTTTCCGGTCCCCGGCCCTTCTAGTTGCTTCGCGATCTTTCTAGAAAGTTCGCGGAGCGGACACGACTTCCGTTTTCCGGACTCGCAACGCCGTTTTTGGACCTGGAGAGGCGGTTGGTCATGTGAGTGTGCGCCGTATTGCAGGTGTGTTCCTCTCTTCATCGGATACTTCAATGGATTACTATGATGGCCATCAATACGGGTGAGCTCTTTTGATTATGTTTCTGCATTGGCAAACTGAATCTATATGTAAATGTGCTGTATGAAGATTCCATAATCATAAATGTCACGGCCTATACGAACCTGGTCTTTTTTTACCCCTAACTTAACACCATCACAGCCACTCCAAAGAGATATGACATCATTATCATGTAAGTGGCCGCAGGACCCGAACGGTACCATCAACCCGGATCTAGTCAGCGTAGCTGCAAGAATAATGCCTAAATATATTTACATTACTGTCAAGTAATCCTTACATGAAAAATGTTTACTATTTTATACGGGGTGTCCAATAGTAACTTTCCCTCTATACAGAGCCCTAGCGGCCCATTCGCTGAACGTTTCGATCCAAAATTTTAGATACGGTGATTTGAAGGAATGCGTTTGAGATTGATGATTTTAAACAACGCAGTGATCTCATTGCTGCGGTTAGAGTGATAGAATCTCAATAATTTCAAATGACAACACCCACTTTTTTCATGCGGAAATTGAATAGTATATTGATGGGCCAGAAATGGCGTTGGATCGATCGACGCGTGACGAAAATTGTTTGCTCGAAAATTTTATCAACGAATAAAGAAACAAGCTTTCTACTCTGTATTTTAAGAATTTTTTTCTTAAGCTTTGCACATGGAGTTTAGTGGTTGGTGCTTTTCTACTACTGTCTTAACCTGTAAGCTATGCAAAATGCTTATCTTTTATATTGTCACTAGGATACACAATTTTCATCTTTGCTGTTTTTGTCACACGCCACTTGTTACAACGCGATTTCAGGTTTTTCAATACGCGGAGATATTTGCGCAAGAAAAACGTAAGTGTTGCAATTCGAAATTTCCGAAATTAGTTTACTACAACAAAATCTGTGTTAGATTTACGTTGTTTAAAAATTTCGCAATTAGAAGATCTTTTCAAATAACCGTGTCACAAATTCTGGTTCTATTGGTTCAGCGGACAGGCGGCTAGTCGATTACTTGCAAAAATACTTTTTTTTTTGAACAAAAGTAGCATTATATTTTATCTTAAGCTGAAAAATGTTTGTAATCACGTTAGTTTCTTAAAAAAGCTTTAAAACCAACATAAGTTCTCATTATTTGGTCATTCTGGTCAACTACTGCCATTATTTGCATTTTAGACAACCAGTAGCTGACTACTCCTCAATCTCAGCATAAATGTTTAGTAAATAGATGCAATTTTTTTATTTACCTAGTCTAAGCATGGATGATCAGCACATATCAGTAAATGAACTTTAGGAATAAAATTTAACGTCTAGGAATGCGATTAAACATTTTATCTCTTGACAATTCTCACTAAGAAAAGTGATTTTCTTGAAAATTTTTATACGACTTTGTAATTGTAACTGTCCTAACCGTCATTCAAAACTTTAGTTACAACTATAAATTATAACAGACACTCATGGGATGTTATAAATTAGTTCCTTCAATCAGATTAAAAATATCTACTTATTTATTCTTGTTTTGTACATATCAGCATTCGAGTGGTCAACTACTGGCAGATATGAAGTATTTCCGAAAACTTTCCCAAATTTAACAAAAGTTATATTGAATCTATCAATACAAACTATAGTAGAGCACAATCTTTCAGAAAGAAAACGGTTTTATATGCCTCCAAAGCAAATTTTGCATAAAATACAATTGTACTAAATAATTCTTATATTTTAATTTAAAGTTTTATGTTACACCACTCACACACAAAAGTTGTAAAAAATGCCACTGATTGCATATATTATTTAAGACGGTTTCAATTAAATATTTCAATATCTTCCCCTGAACCATATAGTTAATAGACCTAAACATCTTTTCCTAAACTCAACTTTTTACATGTTGAGATTACTATTTCAAAATTTAAGGGGCTTTAATTTAGATTTATACCCATGGTGTTGGCTTTTCATTTTGAGAGGGGGAGGCGGCGGTTGATTTCAAAGTCTGCCTAGGGGCGACGTGGAGCGAAATTCTACTTTGAGCATATGTAAAGTGGTGAATTTTCCCTATAAAGGATTCGTTTGTGATTCTACCGTCTGTTTTTGATTTTGACTCAGCAAAATAATCAACTCAGAATGTTTTTCATTCTTGAAGTGTGAGAGACCAAAACATATATTTTTATAACATGTTCAAAAAAAATGGAATACTTATACCTATTAATTTTCAGATTATATTTTGGGACCATTACTTTTGAATAGTTATCATTTTTTTAATATGAATGATGGCAAACTAGTTTTCAAGTTCTATTATGAAATAGAGATTTCGTCCGGAACGAATTCATAAGCATATATTGAGTTACAATGCTTTATCCATTAAATACCATTAATAAAAATAGCAAAATATTAATTAAATAATTTAAAAAGAAAAAAAAATATGCCTATAATTTTTGTGTTTCTTAATACAATTTAGGAATAGAACAGGTAGAATATTTTTATAAAAGTCAAACTTGTCTTTTTATGAAGTTAAAAATAATATATTATTTAATTTTATTACAGTAGTATATTTAAAAACATAGTTTTAAAACTATATTATTTATTGTCATAAATATAGATAAAAAAGCTTCTACAAAAACAAAATTAGTCTATACCTGAAAATCAACTGTAAAAAAACTCAACAATAACCTTAAGTAAAAAATTGATTAGCACTCTTATGACTGTCAGTGGTGATATGAAATACACAAAGTACAAGTTTGAACAAAAACCACTTGAATGACATTAAAAATCATTTACGTAAAAACCCATTAGTATCTGCAATGTTAGTGAAATAAAAAAATAACAAAAATGTTAATGAACTTTATAGAGGTTTTAATTTTTTTTTTTTAAAGTGAACAGTAAAAAGTTGTTTATTTCATGTAATGTAAAACAGATTATTCCTTATAGCAACTTGAATTATACTTAAAACACAATTTCACACCCAAAGTGCATATTTACCTCTAGAATAATACAATACATTTTAATGAGGATCGATATTGATTTTCTTTGCACAAACTGTTGAACAAAAGAAATGAAACTATAATACATAAAATTTTCACTTTCTGTGAAAACTCCAGCCTAATCGAAACTTTCTGCCAGTTAATTCTCACAAAGGAATGAGAGTAAGATAACAACCCTGGCTCTATAGTGGTAAATACTGCAAGATATATGTTTTTCAACGATAAGTTAAAAAAGGAAGAAGTTTTTGATTAGTTCTAATTAAGCAGTTCAGCGGTGAAAAATTCAGAAGGTTGATTTAAAATAATTATATAGCGTAATTGCACCAGGGCTTTTTGAGCTCAACAGAGATAAATTAATCTTGAGAATGTGATTGGGGGAAGTAGAAATGTAGCAAAACTTATTTAAATGAAAAACGATCAGATAAGCTTTGTGCTACAATATAATTAACGTGAAATGGCAATGTAAAAAGCACAAATTCTCAAAAAAAAAAAAAAAAGCACAAGAGCATTAGTTGCCCTCCCCCCCTTGATGCATGCTCCGGGGTTGACCTGTTGCTTGCTGATTGGTTGATTGTCATCTTGTGTCGTGAATTGTTATTGGTTGGCCATTTGGTATAAATACCGGTGTTCACGTGATTGACGTTTCTTCTTTTGCGGCTTTGGGATTGTGTGGTGAGCTTTATTAATGGCATATAATGCAATGAAACAGTTAAAACAAAATGTGTTGAAAGACGTATAACCTCTTCTTGAACTAAAAAAAAGAAAAAAAAAAAAAAAAACTACGATAATGAGGGTATATTTGTTGAAAATATATTTCATTGACTATACAAACTTTTCGTAGCAGCAAAACATTCACATTTTGTTTTTTTTACAACAAAATAAAAATGTGGAATCCGGGTTTTGCTTGTTTATTAATTTATTTATGGAACATTTTGGTAGATGTTACGGTTAAAAGTTGTTTGATTTTAGTATGAACATACTTTTTTTTTAATTTTGCCCTTTTTTTTGCATAAAATTTATTTTTGAGCAAATGTCGATGAAGCATTAAATTATAACAAGCAATTTATCAATGTCAGAATGTTTAATTAAGTCATCTCTATCAGAGAAAAAACATTTCGTGTCCAAACATATTACAAGAGTCTTCTGTCTAAAAACGGTATTTCTTTTAATTTACATCATTAAATGATTTACTTTAAATTACTTTAAATTAAGGCATTTTTTTCGCAATTAACACGGCATTTGAAAGTAGATGTTTTTCTTAGACTAATTTTCTAAAGTGGGAAAATGCCTAAGGAGGAATACATAGAAGGAAATATGGGATTAAATTTTGATTGTAGGAGCGTATAAATAAATGTTTTGCTCAAAAATTGACAGGTAAATCGGAAGCATCATAACATGTAAGGATTATATAGGAACACAAGGTCACAAATGTATAACTGAAGCGCTGCATGCTCGCAAGTCAGGAGACTAAAGGATGCGAAATAAGTCAAAAATAAAAAATAATAAAATACATATATATTACCGAAAGAAAACTTTATACATGTATTTACATTTGAAGAAGGATTTCATGAAGTTTTTCATGTTTTGGCATGCAGCTGTAGTACACGCATCGCAACAAAAGCGAAGCAATCGATAGAAATTCACCAGAATAGATGCGAATTATAAAACAGCCACTTTGAGTTTTCTTTTTATATTTTAATTTTACTAAAAAAATAATACTGAAATGTATATTTTCAGTGAGGTCTAACAGTATTTGCCTCCTTGTACATTTAATATAGAACTTTTAATTTTGATCTCTGGACCGTACACCCCCTCCCCTCGCCTTCATACGGTTGACTATTTTTCCAGACCCTATAATTGCATTAATTTTGAAACTAGTATTATCGTTAAAAATAATGACATGCATCAAAATTCTTAAGAGAAAAATAAAATAGTGGGAGTGAGGGAGACTTCAGTTGACTTGAATGCTGAAATTCAAACCCTTGTTTTAAGCTCCTAAATCTGCAACTTCATATAAAAAAACTGCGTATATCTTTCAGTAATAGCTAAAATTCTGTCCAGAGTTCAGCGTTAAGCTTTTAAGCTTGGTAGCACTCCGCTTCAAAAAGTGAAAAAAAAAGTTTGGGTATAAAACTCCAAGAAGTGGCCATATAGCTGGTTCTATGGCAGAATTTCATGCAAATACTGAGCAGTTCGTTACAACATCCATATACTATTGCGTATAATTATGCTGGCAGCAAATTTCACAATGTTGTAGCTATCTGTTATGTACTTGCTTGCAATTCTTCCTTAGCTCCGGCTACTGTTTTCTACTTTTAACTTCGTACAATAACACTCGTTTTATCAAATACAGTAGACTGTTGCTATTTTTCCCTTTTGGCAGCACATTTTTTACTTTTAAATTTCCCAAAATGCATTCCGTTTTTTTCTGTGTTTGTTGCCATAATAGTTATTAAAAAAAGACAAATTATGCACAAATAAAGTATGTGTGATGCAAATAAACGATACGCATGCGTTTCAATTATTTTAGCTACATACAATAACGTTTGTTTTGCAAAAAAAATGGACTGTTTGTTCTTATTTTTTATTTTGGCAGCACATTTTTTCATTCAAATTTACCCAAATTCTTTCTCTTTTTTTATGTATTTGTTTCTATATTAGTTTTTAAAAAAAGAAAGAAAATATGTTGATGTAAATAAATGATACAGATGTGTTTCAATTATTGTAGCTCTATACAACAACGTTTGTTTTGTCAAAAAAGGTGGACTGTCTGTTGTTATTTTTTAATTTTGGCAGCACATTTTTTTCATTCAAATTTACCCAAATTCATTCTTTTTTTTATGTATTTGTTTCCATATTAGTTTTTGAAAAAGGACAGATTATGTACAAATAAGATACGTGTGATGCAAATAAATGATACAGATGCGTTTCATCTATTGTAGCTCTGTACGATAACATTTGTTTTGTCAAAAAAGGTGAACTGTCAGTTGTTATTTTTTTTTATTTTGGTAGCACATTTTTTTCATTCAAATTTACCCAAATTCATTCTTTTTTTTATGTATTTGTTTCCATATTAGTTTTCGAAAAAGGACAAATTATGTACAAATAAAATATGTGTGATGCAAATAAATGACACAGATGCTTTTCAATTATTGTAGCTCTATACAATAACGGTTGTTTTGTCAAAAAAGAAGACTATTTGTTGCTATTATTTTTTAATTTTGGCAGCACATTTTTTTTATTTTAAATTAATTTTAATTCATTCCTTCTTTTCCCGTATTTGTTGCTATACTAGTTAAAAAAACAAAAAGAAATTGTGTACGAATTAAATAAGTGTGATGCAAATAAATGATACACATGCATTTCAACTAAAAATAATAAGTCATTCTGTTTAGATATTTTTATATTTTAACCATTAGTATAAATCTTTTCAGAAGACTTATTGATACGCAAAAGACTACAATTTTCTTAGTCAAAAAAGCAAAGCGATAGCAGAAAAATGTTTTGGAACCTTCAGGGTAGTCAATAATCGGAAATCTTCTTTAGAAGAACACCGATAATGACTAAAAATGCGTTTCTGGAAAAAGAGTAAATGAAATAAAGATAAGAGCAGCTTTGTTCTGATAAACATATAAGGCGAAAAGGAACAATTTACGAAGTAGTGTTTCCTTAAAATCATGAATAAATTGCAGGGAAACCATAAAGTTGTGATATTCCATTTACTTAGAAATGAGCTTGTTTATTTTTGAAATAAAACATAACATTCTGGGAACATGAATTGATTAATGCAAAGAGAGAAAAATAATTTAATGCATAGAAAATAAATATATACTAAGTTCTTTTTTACAACGCTTCTAAAGTACATTTGATGTTGATTTATAAAGAAAAAATAATTTCCCCAACTAATGTCGGAATTTAATGATAAACATGTTTTTTCGTGCCAAGAGGCATTAAGAGGAAAGGATCTTCTTCAAACGAACACATTTTTTTTTTCAATCTTTTAAGTTTCATGGTACAAACGTTGTATCATTATTTTTTTATTTATTTTAAGCGTGTATGTTTAAATGAAATTTGTAAAATTTATGGAAGCAAAACGCTACCTGCAATATTATTTTATTTTTGACGAAAGTGAGAAAAATGGTTTTGGTACAAACGGCTGGTGTTTATAACAACGTCTCAGCTTAACAACGTCTAGTCTAATGAACACACAAATTCACAGATCATTAATCCCATCATTCAAAATAGCTTATGAAAATATCATTTTTTTTTTCTTCTCGAATCATAACATGAGATCCTGTAATTTGCACACACATACACACATTACTCGTTCACATTTTTTCAATACTAAAGCGCTGAGAATAGTGGTTTGGTTTTTGGTAGAGACAAATAATGCGTCGACATTTAAATACGCTACACAATTTTAATATATATATATATATATATATATATTAGGGTGCATCATACGCCCCATCAAATTTTTCTTCCTTTACAAATGCTTTGTCCCTAAGCTATTTTTATTCTACATACAAAATTAATAATTTGTGTGAAATTTTTCACACTTTGAACAATATCTATGTGTGCCACCTGCCAACTGAAAGTTATGAAAACTCAAAAAAATAACACATTAAGCAATTTTTTACATTTGTTTAATTACTGAAACAATTATTTTACTTATTGAAGCAAATTTACAGTATATTTCATGATATTACTTTGTTAATTATTAAAGTTTGGCTTGAAAGTTAGTTTTCAATCAATTTTCCTCCTTTTGAGAAGATTTGGGAGTTATCGATCATGCTCAACTACTTGTAATAAATTCTGGTAATTATCTTCAGTTTTTGCTGATATTAAAAAGTCATTGTTCAGTTTTATTTCTCGCTCAGCACAATCGTTTACTACATTTATTCCTTTCAAATTAGTTTTTGAAGTCTGAAATGAAGTACAATTTGGCCACTGTTTAACATCTTCCACCATGACTTCTGAATCTAACTTCAAAATTAAAAATTAAAACCAGGAATCAATGCCAACAAAATCACAGTGTTGATAATGAACGAATTTCTGTTGGAAACTTTGGTTTTCCAAATCCCATACCAAATTTGTGTTTTGGATTAGAAAGATTAGCTGGTCTAATGGCTAACATACTGTCAGTAAGAGCACGTCGATTTGTTTTATCACTCTATAGTGCTAGAGCTAGTTTCTTCTGTTAGATATCAAACTTGATTTTTAAAAGCATTATTGCACTTCCAGAAATTTCTGAATTTATAATACTATATTTTATAAGTAAATGAAAGAATTCAAGTCATTCCATGGTGCATCGAAGACAGAAGTGCACGTCATCCACCATGAACTATATACCAAAGTGACGAAATTAACAAAATTTCTGAATTTTAAAACTTGTTAATGTGTAGTTATTGTTCCAGTTGGCAGTTCTTGGATTTTATTTTGAAATAAGCAAATTTTGATTGAATAAATTAATTTTGCCATCCCTGTAAAGCTCCTGGGCGTTTAAAGTCGACTGCAGTTATCTCATTTGGATCGTTTACTAAGAATAAAAGACAAAGTTGAACAAAAAAGTAGTCACCTCTGCAAAACACAACATTTGATTTAGCTAATTTGATAACATTGTTTTTGCACTCGTCAATTAATCTTTTTGTGGACTCACTGAAAGAACTGTCATCAAATTTGAATAAATTTATAGGTATATCAGCGTCACTCTCTTCCACAAACTGCAGTAATGTATAATGTTTGCGAAATCTTTTAAACAGATATGTGTGGTGACTTTGATGCTTCAATTTTTAAATTGTCAAACACATGTGACAATATAAATTCTCCAATGTGGTGACGGCAAGCTGGCCACAGGAGAGCTTTACCCAAATGCTCTTGAATAACTACACATGCTGCAGTTATATGTCATGTATTAGAAGCAGTTGTGTCAAACGATATATTAACTGTTGAGTCAGAAAAGTTCCATGAACTTAGCAAATTAGTTAATAATTAGCAATGATATCCCCCCCTTTTTTTGGTCTGTTCCTGGTAGATATGCTGATATACCAAGAAGCTTTTCATATTGAATCACCCAATATAACTGCAAGCCTTTCTACTGCAATATTTTGATTTGTTAAAGTTGGTAAGAGTTTAGAATACCAGTGCAAAGTTGCAAAATCATAACCATTCCATTGATCCTTACAAGCTTTGGCAATGTCTCTGACACTTGATCATCTAGCTCTGTCTGTTGTTGCATATGATGCTGAAATTTTGGATGAATCACCATCAGCTTCTACTATTAAAACTTTAGTGTATGCAGCCTGCTTGCTGGTGTCATTTATAAACGTGTTGCTAATGATATAACATCAGGTCGTTTTATAATATCATGTGGAATAAAAGCATATGTACCAGTTCATATTGTACGACGATGATTTCTGGTATTATAAAACTTGTATTGAAGTTGCTTGTTTCCTTGGCTATTTTTTCATAAAATGCTGCTTTTGATATTTGATGCATTTCCCGACGCTTAATTTTTTGATGTAATATTTTATTATGTGAGCCAAAGGTTGCTAGACGATAACTTTTCATAGATTGAAGAAAAGCTAACTCTTCTGGATTTTTTATAAGGAATTCTACATTTTTAAGCCATAATGAAAATTTTTTAGCTCTTTCTTCTTCCACTTTCTTTACTTTATTAATGGAATTTGTTGTATTTCTTCTTTGAAGAAGAATTGCTTTTAATTTTGTATTGTCTTCATGAAGTTTTAGTATTTTCTCACAGGATTTACATTCAGTAATCATTGGAATGTTTGCTTTTGCATAGAAATCGGATATTTTTGACAAGACAAGTTTTGAAGACTCCCATTTGGTAAAATTATGATCGGCACTTTTCTCAATATGATACATCAAGCATCGAAGCACTTAAACGTGAACCCTTAAATTCTGAGTCCTCTTGAATTATTCCACTTCCAAGTCCAAATACCATTGAAGATTGTCTGGTTTTGACTTTTACCTTTTATACAGATGAACAAGGCTTTCTTAGTGGAGAAAATGTCACTGATTCAACAGCAGCTGATTCACTTATGTTTATTAAAAGTTTTCAAAATATGTTACTTTCAAAAATTCATACACCTTATGAATTAAAATAGAATAGATTAACTTGTTTAAGTGGTTTACGACACACATATGCATAGAATTACAAGAAGAAAACTTAAAGAACTAGCATTAGTAGTTGTATGATAGAAGAAAATGGTAGAAAGTTGAAAACGAATAGTGAACCTGAACAGTGAACAGTTACAAAACATGTTATGTAAAGTTACTGAAAATATGGTAACAGTTAAAGTTAACACAGGTACAATGTAAATTAAATAATTAAAAAATTATTTCCTAGTATTGCATTTTGAGTCACTTTTGATGTTATAATTGTTCATTTACCTTAAAAAAGAAACTTCTTGCTTGAGGTGGGATACCTAAATTAATTTTGATTTTCATAAAAATTCATAGGAATGCTATCTAGTGGTATGAGAACATTTTTAAATTAGGGACAAAACAATTTTAGACTAGTTGGGCCAAATGATGCACCCTAATATATATATATATATATATATATATATAATATATATATATATATATATAATATATATATATATATATATATATATATATATATATATATATATATATATATATATATATATATATATATATATATATATTATATATATATATAATAGAAAATAAAATTTGAGCATTAGGCATCCTGGTTGAAGTTGACCAAAACATAGTTTGTTTGAAAAAAATACCAAACAAAATGCGTTTTGTTGGAATGCAATTGCTCCTTTGAAAGATATAAATATTAACTAATGTATTTCGCATGCACTAACCTGTCACTGTAAGCTGTAAATGCGTTCTATCTTCACCTGCACTGTTGTTTGCCACGCATACGTATGTGGAACTATCTATTTTTGAAGCTTTATGTATTTGCAGTGTAGATCTCAAAACCTGCACTCGTCGATTTGATACAAGCTGCAAAAGACGAGCACCTTCTTGCTTGTACCATCTGTATGTCGGAACTGGGTATCCTTGTGCTACGCAAAAGAGTTCTGCAGAATCTCCAACAGCATAATGGTGATCTCGACTTCCACTTCGTATCCGTGGTATTAGGAGTGTTGTTGGTTCTGAAAAAAAAATATATATATAAGTCAACGTATTTCTTAATATGTATTTTATAATGCTTTTCCTTGTTAACGCAATATAACACTGCCCGGTTTAGCCAAGTTAAAGTGTGGCACTGAGAAGTTGAGCTTTGACGTTCACACTGTCACTCTCTTTCTTAGGGGTGCAGGGATCAGTAAAAAAGAGGCGTACTATTGGTGCGAAATCCATTTGGAACAGTTTTGCGAAACTGTCATGAATGCAACCAATTCGACTCAATATTAGTTATTCTAACCTATTATCCTAAAAAGAAGTAAAGTACCATCAGTACCAAGTTCAAATGTGACACTGAGAGGTTTAGCTTTGACCTTCAAACTGTCACTCTCTTTCTTAGTGGTTCAGGGCTCAGTAAAAAAGAGGCGAACTATTGGTTGAACTCCATTTGGAACTGTTTTGAGAAACTGTTACGAACGCAACCAACTCCACTGATCATCAGTTACCCTGACTTATTATTCTGAAAAGAAGTAAACATTGTGAAGGTCTAGCTAAACTTAACAGAGCGTCAATATATTTTCTTCATACCGTATTTTTATGTAAATTAAATAAATACATGTAAAAGGTTTATCTTATTGTGAAACTATTGCAAAAAGTCAAAAGTAAATAATATTATTCAAAAGGTTTTAAGCATAAATAAAAAAGAACGGCCAGGTTATATGAAAACACGCATTTGTCTTTTTTGAACATTATTGGCCAGTGGAATCATTACTATCATATTTATTTTTTTTCCTCTAATCAATTTTTCCTCCAAGAATCAGCAGCTCAAAGAAAATATCCAGGCTACGAGGGAAAGAGGACTCAACACAAATCTTGAACGATAGTATTAATTTGCAATAAACATTATCGGAGAGACTATACAAAACCATGAACCAAACATAATATTTTGTTTTGATTATTTACAAAATACCTTTTAAACATTTAAATAACTTTGATCAACGGTAAAAGTTTAAATGTGGAAAAAAAAATGCTTCTTTTAAAATAAATAGAGAAAAAAAAAACGAATGAAATTTATGATTTTTTTATTTTTTGATTAATTGATTCAGTTCAATCAAGAGCTTCAATTTTATTTAAATGATTAGTTAGAAGATTTCTTTTATATGTGATTGATTTAATGAAAAATATTCTTATGGCGATACTGTGTGAAAGTAGTTAGAGTAAAAGCATCGAACATAATATCAAAAACCGAATAAAATTGTTTTATCTGCTGAATTAACACAAGAAAGAACCTCAAAATCAGTGAGTCTGTGTGTGAAAAAATTAAGTTACGTTTCAAAAAGGGGTGCTCCTCAAAATAGGAACAACAGTTCATTCTGAAGGATAAATTTTTATTTAGGGAAGGATTGTTGTCATTGACTCGTTAAGTTGTCAACCACTACTACAACACAATTTAAACAAAATCTGTTAATGATAGAACAACTCTAATCGTTTCTTATCATCGGATTTTGGTCATAGATGGCGAAGCAAAAACTGAAGAACTGTTTTACAGAAAATCTAGTCTTTCGAGAGGAAAACGGTATATTTTATGTGGCTCATTAAAAAAATTCACAACACTGAAACTATAAAACGGAGTATTTAGGAATATTTTATTCAAGCACGAGATCAAAAATTTACAGAGACAAAAAAAAAAATACTAGACCTAAGCTATTCACAGCAAGTTTAAAGTGACATGGATTTTTGTTGTTGCTTAAAAACACTCGAGTATTCGATCCTGAGTAGACAATGCTATCCGGTTTAAGGCAGAGAAGTACGACTTCCGTTTTCAGAGCACCACTAAGGTGAAGCCCAATTTATCTCAGACAGCACCACTACATGGATGAACCATGTATCAACATTTCGCTAATTTCGATCTAAACCAGAAGCCAAACAACCCCTGATTCAGCACGATCACAGGTGGTGAGTGAATTCAAGAGAGGACTTTATGTACACGGAATATTTATCGTGTACCAGCCATCATCAGCGAAAACAGAGGACCTTCTATCCAGCTGGCATCGAATCCGGATTCATTCAGTTATGATTACGGCACCTTAAAAATCAGGCCACCAAGCCCCGTTTTTTTTTTTCGTTTTTTTTTTTTTTGCGCAATCCACGATTGCTTATTCTTCTCATTTGGACAGTCCTTGACGTTGTGGTTCCTTTTTCAGCTTGAACCAGGGCTGCAGCACCACCGTCCACCTGCGGCGGCGCGGCTGTTCCTGAGCACTGTCCACCGGAATCCACTTTTGCTGGGCGGTGGCGTCCTTGTCCTACACACGCATGCTCATACACACTCCTCTACGCGCGCACGCCTTTACACACATACACGTGCCTACGTGCACACACGTAAGCCTACACACACAACTATACACACGTAACCACCCAGAAGGAGGGACATGTTTGGGGAGGGGGAGCCATTTCTAGAAGCAATAACTCTAATCAGTAGGATCTTGTCGCAACTCGTGATTGCGAAAAACATAATTTGAATTCAAAGTTTCGGAATTCAAATTAGAGTAAATTGGGGGAAGTGGGTCACATATCTTGTTTTTTTTTTTAAATTAAATGTATGTCAACGTTATTTTTTATAATATTATGATGTGTAAGTATCAGTAGTAATGATGCATTGAAGAATAGCAAATTTCATTCAATTTGACACTCATCCTTACACTGTAAAAACGATTCAGAAACGTTCCTGGAAAATAATAGTCAGCTGATGAGCCCAATTTCTTCCAGTAACCTATCTTGGAAAAATCAGTAACGTTTTCCGCTAAAAGTCAGTTACCTTTCTGAAATTAACCTTGACACTTTCTGTAGAAGTGCGAAATCTCCCCTGTTACAGCTAGTCATGTCTCTAGAACCGTCTAGAAAATTAGGTAGATTTAGTGTAATTGATTAAAACCTTCCTGATTTACTAAGACGGTTCCATAAAAATCAGAGCGACCACGACCAAAGATATGCAATAAGGAGTCAAGCATATATCTTGCCTGCGATTCCTGCATTGCTAAGTTGTAGCTATCCATTGACTTTTTTGCTCTCATTTGGAGCTTAGTCAATTTGGACAGGCCGTAAGCAATCTTAGGCCGATACACTTAATGAACACGCTCATTCAATCTTTAAACTGGTTGCTAAAAATATTTTCCACAACAGTGAAAAGTCTGCACGCGTGCAATTGTAGCGATTCAGGAAACGTTTTTGAAAAAATACTTGTTTTTACGGGGAAATAGGTGAAAACGCGTGAAATCCCGAGACGTTCCATGGAAATAACCAGTTAACGTTTCGGAAATTTTTTACAGTGTAGAGCACCGCTCCAAGAGTTGCGTAATAGACCTGAGCGCATCCGCTAGTTCAAAGTCAAATGCACACTAAAACAAGAGAAACACATAACGAGAATTTAATTACGATAGCCAGAAACCCATATTGGATAATGGCATTGGAAACTGCAGAAATACATTTTTTTTAATTTAAAAGAAAAAAAAACTTTTTCAGTTTTACTGTTTGTTTAACTCAGGTCGTATAGTAGTTTTTTGCGTCACAATTTTCACAACGCCGAATTATTTCTGTTATCATTTTATGTGGAGGTCGAGATGAAAACTTAGATAATGAACTGGTTTACAATTGCTAGATCAATGCTGATGTAATTGCTTTCAATTTAAAATGTGGAACACATTATTTTATGAAATATACAGCTTTATTTTCTGATGAGTAAAAATTGTGTAGAAATTACCTGTAACAATAAGTTGACCCCATGGCGTACTCGTTAATGATTTGTTGTCCATTTCATCTCTACAGATACACCTGTATTTCTTTTTACCATCAGTATGGTCGGCTCTTTCGATTACAAGTGACCCATCGGCCGATATTTTGTATTTACCTGAAACATAGCAAAGGAATATAACTACTGTCGTTTTTATCAAAAATATAAAGAGTAATAGGCCAGTGCCAATAATGTTTGAGACCAAAAAAATTTAGAACAGGATAAAACCAGTTCGAAAGGTAAGAAAATCTAATAACATTAATAGGAAAAATAAATTACGGGCGAGCTGAGTTCGGGAAGGGGGGGTGTAGGGGGGTTTAAGGGGGGGGAAAACGGTTTATTACGATTTCCGGAAAAACTAAGAGTCCTATCGAAAAAAACTAAATTGCAAAGTTGTTGGTAATAAAAAGATCTACAACTTTTGCATTAGCACTTTTTTTCTATAACCTCAAAATATATGCGAAAAGTTCAAAAAACCGACTTTTTGGTTTTTTATTTTTATCTCCCACAAAAAAAAAAATTTTTTCACTAAATTTAATGAAAAGTTACCTTATTATGTCCCAAATACACTGTAATTTTTTGGATTTAAAATATTCATTTTTTCTCCTTATTTTGGTTCAGTAGTAAAAAGGCATCAGAATTTTCAATCAAAAATTCTCACGTCAAAATATTTGATTTTTTTTAAAAATCGGAGCAAGTTTTTTTCATTGGAATCTCTACTTTTTGATGGTATAAAAAACAATATACAATACTATGGAACTTTTCTCAAAAAATGAAGAAAATAAAAATAACTCGAATTTGAAAAAAAAAAAATCATCACTATGTAAAATTTTAAGCTATTTATTAAATTAACAGCAAACACAATAATTAACAGCAAACACAATTTTAAAACTGATTATTTTTCATAATATTCAAGGTTACACAGTTCGAAATTGCGGAAATTACTCATTTATCCCATCCTACAGTGTAGCTTGCTATTCGTAACTCCAAAAAACTATAGGGGACACTGCAGTCACCGTCTAATGGTGGATGAGAAGGGTATAAAACAAATACATGCTGTAGCTTGATTTTTAATTATTTTAATATATTTTTATTTTCAGTTTGTGTCAATGTAACATGAAAAATTTCATTTTTCGAGTAATTAAAGTGTACATTTTAATAAGGAGCTTAAAATTTTTACATAGTTATGACTTTTTTTTTTTCAAATACGAGTTTTTTGATTTTCTTCATTTTTTGCGAAAAATTTCGATTGTATTGTACATTGTTTTTTATACCATCAAAAAGTAGAGATTCCAACGAAAACAACTTGCTCCGATTTTTTAAAAAAATCAGATATTTTGACGTGAGATTTTTTGATTGAAAATTCTGATGATTTTTTACTACTGAACCAAAATAAGGAGAAAAAATAAATATTTCAAAGCCAAAAAATTACAGTGTATTTGGGACATAATAAGGTAACTTTTCATTAAATTTAGTGAAAAAAAAAATTTTTTTTGTGGGAGATAAAAATAAAAAACCAAAAAGTCGGTTTTTTGAATTTTTCGCATATATTTGGAGGTTATAGAAAAAAAGTGAAAATGCAAAAGTTGTAGATCTTTTTATTACCAACAACTTTGCAATTTAGTTTTTTTCGATAGGACTCTTAGTTTTTCCGGAAATCGTAATAAACCGTTTCCCCCCCCCTTAAACCCCCCTACACCCCCCCTTCCCGAACTCAGCTCGCCCGTAATTTATTTTTCCTATTAATGTTATTAGATTTTCTTACCTTTCGAACTGGTTTTATCCTGTTCTAAATTTTGTCGACTTTTTACCATTTTCAAAGCTATTGGCACTGGTCTATAAACTGATTGAATGTGATTTTATCAAAAATTTATAATTTAATCTAAAAAAGAAAAACAGAAAAGAAGAAGCAGTGTTGTAAATAAGCTGTAGTAACCAAATAAAATTATCAGAGAGAAATAAAGATGATTTTATTTCTTCAGATTACGAACAGACAGGTTTGATTTGCTCTTAACAGTATCTGAGAAGTTTATAATCGAGCCATTTCTTGCCAAAAATAAGTCACATTTCAGATGACACATTTTTGAGTTGATAACCGAATCGCATTCTGTGTGAGAAGTGTTTTAAACGACAAATTTAATTTTTTCAGGAAGTTTTTTCTGTATAGTAAATATTTTTTGAGTAATATTATCAAACTAACTGTTTCATATATTTATGAAAATCTTAGATACCCACAACTTTCAGACATCTCAAATGTATGCATATTTCCTCTAAAAAACATTTTACAGTTGACGAGTTGTTGATTTTGAAATTTGCAACGGAAAAAAAAAACTTCGTTATTCTCGCTGGTGTTTTAAAACGCTAGTTAATTTGATGGAGTTAATGAGATAAAACGAATTACGTAGAAAAGTGAAAAATACTTTTGAATCGTATAAATTTCATATTTAATTTTACTACCTTTCGTAAAAAATATTTTTTGTCTCAAAATTTTGAATTTAAAAAATGTATGATAAAGGTTTTTAAGCATTTCAAAACATGTCTGAGTGATGTTCATCATCAACCCTGCGGTTAGGCAACTCCACATATGCAATATGTATGTTAAATGTAAGATATATTTCACGAAGAACCATATACCTGGTTAATAAGGTCATCAATTAGTTTTCAGTAGTGAGTAATCAAAAGTTTTAGTTAATATATATATATATATATATATATATATATATATATATATATATATATATATATATATATATATATATATATATATATATATATATATATATATATATATATATATATATATATATATATATATATATATATATATATATATATATATATATATATATATATATATATATATATATATATATATATATATACATTGCATTTGTTTTTGGTTTTAAAAGTTTCGCCGATATTTTAAATTACATATTTTTTTTTCTTTTTTTCTAAGTTCGCAAGATATCAAAATAAGCGAAATATGTTCTCTGCTGTACTATGACAACCCGGTTTATTTACAGTTAAATCATCGAAAGATTTCGCTTTGAAAAGTGAAATCTGCTTCTATATGGCAGTTTTATTAGTTTTCTAACTTTGACCGGCTGGGTGATATCTGGCTATGTCCTGAAACTTTTTTATGGTAAAACAAGCACTGCATCAATAAAAATGTCATCCAAAATACCATATGCAAAAGGACAAGAATAGAACCTAGTGACTCATACACTTAAGTTCAGGAAACTTTTATAGTAAATATTAATGTTAAGTTATTGAAAATTTACAATGAATTTGTAACAAAAAAAAAAAAAAGATTGTACTGATAATTGATGCACTGCGTGACTTATACTGCGAAACATACAACACCGTATTTCCCCTCGCTCAATGTTTCCCAACTGGTATAGTAGTCAGCAATGCCGCTTGCTAATGCGAAGCTCCCGAGATCGAAACTGCTGCTCGAATATTACGTTTTTTAACTCTCGTTCATTCTACCGTAATACTTTCAATGAAATAGGATTTTACGGTAAAAGTTACTGGCAACATGGATGGCAGTAACGTTTACCATAAGTAGTAAAGGTGCAATGGTAGAAAATATAGCCGGAAACTGTATTTTGTGACAAAATCAAGAAACTTGGCATGCATGAAGACATTGCTTTTTACACATGCATGACATAAATTCGCTTTAAACGCTTGAAACTGCGGGCAAACTCAAACAAACAAGAACTTGCATCTCATCAATAATAGGCCAGTGCCCATAATGTTTGAGACCAAAAAAAAAAAAAAAAAAAAATAGAACAGGATGAAACCAGTTAGAAAGGAAAGAAAATATAATAAAATTAATAGGAAAAATAATTAACGGACGATCTGAGTTCAGGAAGGGAGGAGTAGGGGGGTTAAGGGGGAAAACGGTTTGTCACGATTTCCAGCAAAACGAAGTCCTATCGAAAAAAAACTAAATGACAAAGTTGTTTGTAAAAAAAAAAATATTTACAACTTTTGTATTTGCACTTTTTTACATAACTCAAAATTTTTGCAAAAAATCCAAATGCCCAATCTTTATCTCCCACAAAAAACGAACATTTTTTTTTCTCGAAACTTGGTGAAAAGCTACCTTTTCATGTCTCAAATACGCTGCATTTTTTGTATAAAATATTCTTTTTTTTCCTCTGTTTTTTGATTTATGAATAAAAAAGCATCATAATTTTCAATCGAAAAATCTCACGTCAAAATATCTGATTTTTAAAAAAAATCGGTGCGTATGATTTTCGTTGAAATATCTACTTTTTGATGGTATAAAAAATATAGACAATAGTATGAGAAAACTCCGCAGAAAAGGAAAAAAAAAAAAACGAAAAAGTTCGAATTTGAAAATAAAAAAAAATCATCAATACGTAAAATTGTAAGCTATTTATTAAAATTTACACTTTTATCTTTAAAAAATGTAAGCTTCCGTGTTAAATTCCTAAATTAAAAAAAAGAAAATTTATGGAACATAGGGACTGCAAAGAACACGCGAAAATAGTTATAAAAAGTCGACATACAAACTGTATGATAATGCGCTTTTTCTGCAACTAAATCAGGCACATCTCAAACGAGCTATAAAGTTTTTATCGAAATCATTCTGTATTCTGTGTGTTTTCTTTTTGAATATGCTGTAATTTATTATCTCTTCTATTTTTCTTTTTAACCGATCGTATTTTTTTCTTTTGAAATATTACCAAAAAAAAAAAAAAAAACCATCACTCCCAAAAAAAAAAAAAAAAAAAAAAAAAAAAATTGGAGACTAAATGTAAGAGCGTCTTTATTTATTTCTTTTTCTTCCTTTGATTTTCTCTGCCTTGAAGTGCGATACGTAGGTATACTGTTAAAACTACAGGATGCATTCGGCACCTTTCAGGGGAGAAACGCTTGTTCACCAACGGCACCCAATACGGAGCCGAAATCGCACCTCTAAATAGGGTGAAAAACAGGCACCTTTTAAAAACTAGACAACCGGAGTGAAAAAAAAGGAACCTTCGGAGAGAGAAATGGCACCCTTACTATAGATCCTCCTCTCCCCTCCCCCCGCATTGTGTGCGTTTTTGAATACAGTTGTTTACTTTTTTTTTTTTAAGTTTTTTTTTTTTTTTTTTAAATTTATGATGTTCTACGTTTTGGACATTTTTCACATTGAACTCGGTATTGGAAATGATTAAAACATGTAATTACAGCATTTGATCATATTTCAGAGTTTTCAACATAGTTAAAAAGTGCTCATAGCTTTAATTCATCTGATCGTGCTCTAACTCAGTGTTTCTCAACCTCTTTTGATCCACGGGCGCAATAAAAGCAAATGAAAAACTTTACGGACCGGTGAAATCTTTATCGTTTTCTTAAAAATTCATAAAATAAATAATATGAATAATAACTCTGGGGCCGTTAAAAAAACATGTGAACAAATTCAGGGTTCTGATGTTTTGTTTTTTTACAAAAAGTACTGTTAAAAATTAATAAAACGATAAATATCTACCCCTTTACTTGGTATCAAAGATCTGTCACAAATACGTTATAATTTGAAAACGAGTAATTATTTAAAACATGTGAGAAAGCTGATATTGTATTCATGCTACTTTTTTTAATTGTTAAGTTTAATCAGGAAATTCAAATAAAAAAACGATTTACGTAACAATTGGATATTATGGATGTGTGTTTATAAATAGATTTAAAATTTTTTAGCCTTCTGTTAGAAAATATTTTCATAAAACGTTAAAAAATTATAATTTCGATTATTTTGCACAAACAAATTTAATTTAACTTGTGATAAAACTGTTCGAATATAATTTAAATGATTTCGTCTTTTCATCTTATCAGTATTGATGAATGTGTTTGCATAACATGCAATAAGGCAGATGAGAAGCAAATGTATGAAATAAAAAAAAAACCGCTTTAAACCGTTTGTTGGGGTCTCGAAAGAAAAGAGTCGACGAAAAAAAAAGAGAATTAAACATCAGCTTTAATTCATCGAACTTGCCAACGACAATATAATTATGAGATTGCTATAGCTATACATTTCGTACTTCAAGACAGATAAAATCAAAGAAAGGAAAATAAATAAATAAAGACGTTCTCACATTATATTTCCAATCTCATTATGTTTTTTCGATGAGTTTTTTGGTGATATTTCAAAAGCAAAAATACGGTCGGTTAAAACTACAATAGAAGATATAATATATCATAGCATATTCAAAAACAGAACACACAGAGTAATTTCGATAAAAAATTAGAGCTCGTTTGTGAAGTGCCTGATTTAGTTGCAGTAAAAGCGCATTGTCGTACTGCTTGTATGTCGACTATTTATAACTATTTCCAGGTGTTCTTTGCAATCCCTATGTTACATTAATTTTTATTTTTTAATTTAGGAATTTAACACGGAAGCTTACATTTTTTAAAATAAAAGTGTGAATTTTAATAAATAGCTTAAAATTTTACGTAATGATGACTTTTTTATTTTCAAATTCGAACTTTTTCGTTTTTTTTTTTTTTTTAATTTTCTGCGAAATTTTCCCATACTGTTGTCTATATTTTTTTATACCATCAAAAAGTAGATATTTCAACGAAAATCATACACACGGATTTTTTTAAAAATCAGATATTTTGACGTGAGATTTTTCGATTGAAAATTATGATGATTTTTTATTCGTAAATAAAAAAAAGAAGAAAAAATAAATATTTTATATAAAAACAATCCAGTGTATTAAAGACATAAAAAGGTAACTTTTCACCAAGTTTCGAGAAAAAATCGTTTTTTTTTTTTGTAGGAAATAAAAATAAAAAATTAAAAAAGTGGGTTTTTTGGTTTTTTCGCATAAATTTGAGGTTACGTAAAAAATTGTAAATAAAAAAGTTGTAGATCTTTTTATTGCCAACAACTTTGTAATTTAGTTTTTTTTAAAAATAGGTTTCGTAATTTTGCCGGAAATCGTGATAAAACGTTTACCCCCCTTAAACCGCCTATTCCCCCCCTTCCCGCACTCAGATCGTCCGTAAATAATTTTTGCTATTAATTGTGTTATATTTTCTTACCTTTCCACTTGTTTCATACTGTTCTATTTTTTTAAAACTTTTAACCTCTTTTAAATTTATTGGCACTGGCGTATAACTGTAAACCCCAATCATTAATTTAAATTCAGGCTAAATTTTTTAGGCATACTGCATCATTGATATCTACCTTGATATGGATTAAATATATTGCCTAAGGGCTTCAGCTGTGGGTGATAAGTAAATCATTGATCTTTGTTTGCTGGTGGAAAAACATTTTTTAGCTTCATTTACGGACGGAAGTTACGGGGAAACGAGTAGCAAAGATTCGCTAAGATATTTGAGAACTTTAATCAAGTTCTTTTTTTTTTTTTTTTTTTTTTTTGAGGTTGGGATAGGTAAGAAATTGCACCAATCAAGATTCCACATGGACATTTTTCCCCGACCTGCAAAAAAAGAGGTCGTGTCAAATCCTGAGAGTGAGTGGAGCCCTCTTTGAGCAATTGGTTTATGCTGACCAAATTTGTGAGCAAAATCTTGGACTAGTATAGGTCGAAAGTGTTTTTCAGCTACAAAATTAAGCCCCATTTTCTTTCTCTCCTTTCTGTACAGCTCATGAAAGTATGATATGCTTTAAAATGAAAGCGGGGGCTAACAGTTCTTACGCATATGCTTCTGTAAAATCTTTCTGCAGCATCCAAAACGTGTACGAAGATCCTACAACCAGCTTCCTTGTGATTTTATGGAGCTAGAGCTGTTGTATTCAATGAAAATCACCGTCGAATTATTAAGAACGAAACAAAATGGTATAGGCAGTGCAATCATGAAAAATAATTATTTTTTCTTATTTGCATTCCGGAGGAAACTGATCCAGTTCTTAGGAAGCAAACCATTTTCTCCAAAATATCTTTCTCCTATTCCTCTTATATGTCTTGCATCTGTATCCTGAATAGACTTCAGATGCTCAAAAAAAAAAAAAAAACTGGTCCTAGGTCGTTTTATGAGAACGAGAAAAAAACCATTATGGACAATAGCATCACGATGTATCTCTGCACTTATTCCAAAAATTGGCATTCATCATTTTCATCTTCAGCAACCCTTCTCAACCAGTTTTCGTCTTATCTTCAGTAGTCTTCATCAGTAGGAATACTATTACTTAATTCATTCAGAAGGAATATTAATAACTAGACTTCTTTCTAGTTTAAAGAGCTCCATTTATTGAAATCGATGGTGGGTGAGGTTGATTTTCACAGAGGAGAAACTCATCCAGGTTTAAATGGACGATATTGTAAATAGTGAAAAGCTTTGAAACTGAATCCGAATTGAATTTTTAACTTTTCATCAAACAGACTTACTGGTTTTTCTGTAAAAATGAAGGAATAAATTTTTTTTTCTACCCGTGTCTATGAAGCGACTTTTGAGTCACAATTCTTTTCTCTATGGATTTCTTGTAACTGTTTTTTTCCCAACCTGCCCAATCTTCATGAGCTGTTCCAAACATTCTTCGTCTACTACTATATTCCTCTCTAATGAGAACAATTCTTTCGATGTTTCTAAAAATGTATTACCATGTTCAGCTATTTCTCTTCAAAGACCAACTCTTCAAGATCTTCCTTGAAAACAGGCTTTGGAAACTTAACATTTCTTCATTGCGCATATACAGCGTTTCTTTAAACGAATGGAGGTAACTTTCTCAAAATATGTAACTAAATCGGTATTTTCAAGACCAACCAGCATCCACCTTCTTAACGCAATTATAGTTGTGATAGACCAATAGCACCATCGTCTCCTTTCACCACACCATTGTTTTGCTTGTGAGCATGGTCCAATCCAATTACACAAAACACGTTCATTGTCTTTTTTACAGCAAACATTCCTTTTTCGAAGGCTTTGTGTACATCTGGAAGGTTTGTGGATTAAAGAAGATCTTTTATGAAAACTCGTAACCATCGAGCATTGTTACTAAAAAGGATATGTACATCGTTTAGTATAGCAATAAAATGGGGAAAAAATAGAATCAACTCCTTAAAAGTTTCAGTAAGGATATTAATGTTGGTTGAAAGCTGTGATCTAATAAACATTAACATTAAAAGCCTCAGCTTTAATAGGATGCTCTAAAATTTGAACTTTGGGATGGTGCTTTCTTTTGCGGATTTTTAAATTATAAAAATTTATCTGTCATTGCATCGACGTGAACCTTTTTGTAAGAAGTAGTTAGAGACGTTTTATTATACACTTTAGGTATGTTTTTTTTCTCATAAAATGAGTAAAAGCTTACGAGTGATCAATCGGGTAACGGAGAATTAACAACAGTAAAAATAGTAATAATAAGAAGAAATTAAAAATTTAAACTTTAAATTTTTCTATTAGAATTATGCTGTCTTGATATTAATGTCACCCATTTTCCTTCATGTCCTTATTTTCATATACTCTTTGGAAATAGTTTCGATTATGCGTGCTCAATCATAAAAAAGAGGTGCATCATGGCCGGATAATTGGACAGTTCGGGCAATTAGAGGTCGGATAACAGGAACCCTACTTGGATATAACCCTAATTAAATGCATTTTTTAATTCAGAAACCAGTAATTATGTTATGAGGGGTAGGGAAGTTCACGTCAGAGAATTTTCAATTTAAAAATTTCGATTTAAAGAAAAACACTTTTTGTGAAGTTATTTCTGAAATTAGACGTTTATTGGAGCTTTAAACTGTACAAAATATAATTAGCATCTATAGAGTGATACAACCAATGATTTTTAAAAAATATATTATTTTTTTAAATCGTCATTTTTGGTTTTGGACCAAAAATGGCCGCCATTGGGGTTTTCGGGGGTGATTTTGAAATGTCTCCCCTTCCTAAAATGCCTGTATATACGATGTTTACAAACATGCCAAGTTTCAAAATTTTATCATAAAATGCAGTTTCTTCCCCCATATCCCCCTGACTAAAAGTTTTAGGATGTTTTTATTAGTGAAGCGTGAATGAAGAGCTACCACTGAAAATTTGTACTTCAATTTCGAGGTTTTTTCTTTTCTCTTGGTTTTTTTCTTCTCGAAGCAATTAAAAAGGGAATGAAATGTAATTGAATGTAATTTAAGTCTAATTCAAGCGATTTTTTTTTGTTTTGATATCTTAATGGCTAAAAATGTAGTAATATGTTGTGTGAAGATAAGTATTTAATGATCTATTTTCAACTATGAAAAATGCTGATATTGAGAGCAAGTGTGATTTATATAAACATCTTATTCTATTCAAAACGGACCGAGTTCCAAAACCCACGCCGCATACATTTAGTTATCGGCTATAAATTAGTAAATTTTTAAGTATAGTAAAAATATTTGCAATAAATAACGTGTCCGAGAAAGTACATGAAGTTTGCTGTTTAATACACGGAAATTATAAATTGAAGGAAAATATAACTCAGCAACAAACACTTAAAATGAAAACTCGTAAGACACAAATTCTTGCGGAGAGGACATATCATTGGAAAACTTAGAATACAGCATTTATAAGTAATTACGCTGCACCTAATTAAAAGCCAACAACTCGTAAAACGTTTCATCCGCAGAACACATTCTATCCCGCCAGTTTTACGCCTGAGGGCGTTACAAGTAACTTTCTAGAAAATTACTCCCTTCTTCGGAATTATAAGTTGAGTTTTGCGGTTTAAAATACAACCTTCGGTACTTCTATTATCAGAAGTATTAAAGTTGTTTACGTAGCTTATTTCATAATGAAACGAATGGGGGAACTAAAATATTTAGTTAATGTGAATGCAGTTTTTATGATTAACTAAACATTTTATCGGAACGGTGCTGCTTGAAAATTTGCAGAAAAAAAATTTCGTTCCTCAGTTGGAACTTTCAATTAAAATGGTAGTACGCTGATTTTATGTTTTGAAACTTACAAAATTTAAAATTTGTTATTAGTTCTGATGATTACAGTTTCAACTCCAGATTCTACACGTTTTAGTCAAAAATAAATAATTAAAAAGCATACTTAAAACTGGTGTTCTAGTTGAAATAGCTGAGAAAGAGTTAGCTGCAAAGCCGTGTCTTGTCATTCGCATGCAGTTAGTGCTGTGGAGTTAGTGTGTGCTTTTGCACGACAGCTCACGCTGAAGTTAAACTGTCTAGAATAATAGTTAAACTGTCATTTTAATAAATAACATTGGGAAAAAGTACAGAGTCAAGTTTCTTCGTAAAAAAAAAAGTTTTTTTGAAATATGTATATAAAGGTATGCCTGCAACAAGATTGGTATGTTTTCTTTTACCCTTGTATCATTGAGTTTCGAAGAAATATTGCTTGGAATTGCAATTAAAGAAGGGAAGAAAATGGACAACTTCACAACGTCATGCTACTAATTAGTTTTGTGAAAATATCTTCATGACTATCATGTTAGTTACTATGATAATTGACCGTGACAATTAAAGACACAAGTAAATTAAATACACAGACATATTCGATTTTTTTCATAGTAGTATAAGATGGCATGATCAGAGTCTTTTAATGTAAATAGGACAAATTTCGAAATAAAATATAACTTTTCAAAAAAAGCAAATTTTACAATATAACGTGGTTCTACAAGTAAACGTTTCAACGAGATAACCCACATTCAAAGAAAATGGAGAGGAAAATAATGTAAAAATCAAATCAGTAATTTTATAGAAAAAAGTATTAAAAGTAATAATAATAATAATAATAATAATCGTAATAATAATCGTAATAATAACCATTAGGCCAGGGCCCCTATCGTCCCTAAGGAAAAATTCATATCACTTACGACCCTAGACACCGTAGACCAGGGTATAGGCCTGACTTCTGTGGCACCCATTGCCTACTTACTGTCCCACTCAGACAGCCGCTGAACATATATAGATCTGCTCAAATTTTCCAATATTTATCCAATTTGGTCTCGAAATTTGGCAAGAAATTACCAGAAATGACACCAATCTTCGCGAAATATCGCCATGTGGCAATTGGCAAGGGGAAGGTTGCCGCGAGGGAGGGAGGCAGTACAGGTATGTGAACATGGGGAATCTCCTAACGACTGGCACCGAAACCAGTGAAGACCAGCCAGTAACGAGTCCGTTGCGTTACCGATCTAGTCACCAATGTAAAAAATTATCTGTCCTTTATTGCTTTTTTTTTCTTTTTTACTTCCTTTTACAAAAAAGGAAGTATTGTATTCGCGAAAAAATTTTCACTCAAAAATCGCCCTTAATTTCCATTTTGCTCACCCCCAAATGAATGTTGAGTTTTTTTTTCGATTCGACCACATGCGGAAAAGTGCCTAAGAATGTATAGACACGCGAAATATCCATTTTGACCATCACCGAGGTAATTACAACGACTTTTCTCGTGACGTCTGTATGTATGTGCGTATGTGTGTATGTGCGTATGTGCGTATGTGCGTATGTGCGTATGTGCGTATGTATCTCGCATAACTCAAAAATGGTATGTCCTAGAAAGTTGAAATTTGGTACATAGACTCGTAGTGGGGTCTAGTTGTGCACCTCCCCTTTTGGTTGCTTTCGGATGTTCCTAAGGGGGTCTTTTGCACCTTTTTGGGGGGAAATCATTGTTAATATCAATGCAAACTTAAGTGGTGTTACAATTTGGCGGACACTTGGCGATATATCGCCAGTCTTTTGGTCGCCAAGTTTTGTCGCCAACTTGGCGGAAAATTTGGCGATTTTTTTTTATCTGGTTTTAATTTGGCCATCGTTTTTAATATTTAGAGATTAAACTATTGAATCACATTAAAATTGCCAATAATGGGAAAATGACATTAAAATGGAGTAAAAGGAAGTCATGTGAGGCACACATCAGCTCGTTTCTTTTGCGTTCTCAGTTTCTCCATAAGCGCTATATTCCATATAATTGTTATTTCCGTACATCAGCACGGAGTAAACGTTGTGTTTTTTTTCAGGTATATCATCTGCTTGTCCCCTCCTCCCTTCTGTTTCGAATAACCATGTAAATATGTACAATTCTACGTATAGTAAGGTTAGTAAACATAAAAAAGTATTTTGTCGGCTAATTATTTCTGCCAAGTTTCGTACCTTTAAGTTAAAAATAGCCACTTCTTTCTTAAACAACACTCATGCTCTATTATATTGCTCTTCATAAAAATACTAACTTAAGACGAACATTCTTTTCGTAATCACTAAGCCTCCGTATGATTTAATTTTATTAAGTGCAATTGAATATGTAAAAGCTATTTCTTGAATGATATTACTATTATTACGCAAGTATGTGTGTTACTTTTCACAAAAATGAGACATATTTCACAAAATTTAAACGACGAATTTATTTGAAAATACTCTTTATTATGAAAAGTCCATTGTTTACTTCAGCAAACTCAAGCGGTTCGGGCAGAGAGAGATTTGTTCTACAAACCTTGAACAGTCACTTGTTCATTTAACTTTCACAGCGTGTGGAACTATGTTAGTTTGGGGCTGTTGTAGAGTCATTTGTAAACGTTAAGTACATTTTAAGCAGAGAGAAACAACAAGTCTCAACTGACTCAAAGCGCACTGCAAATTAATAATTAACTGTTTCAGCCTTTCAGCCACCGTGTTCCTAAATAAATTCCCAGCGTATAGTAAATACGTCCCTCGTACATGTTTGTAGAAGGATTACATTGGTGAGGGATTTCGTTTCCTCACGCAATGTGTTTATCGTTTGCACGTAAAATTCCTTGAGTTATCATTCCCACCACAATTTAATTTCTACATGTTAAAACTGCTTCTAGAATAAGGAACGCATGAAATAGTAGCGATAGTAAAAATTGATACTGATGATGCATTCTCAAACTTTATTTGTGCAAAGCATTAACAATGTAAACGATAGTTAAAAAGCACTTTATTGTTTTCAGGCATATATTTTTCAAACATTAGGCATATTTTTCACCATTGATAGGACAGCCAAAACAATCATAAGAAATACTGTACTGTCGTGGGAAAGTAAAGCGCAGTATCTGCAGAAATGAGGTTCTGAGATATTTGAAAAAAAAAAAAAAAACGCATTTTGGATATTATAATAACAAAGGGAAATGTTGGAAATTGATACTTGTTTTGCGCTTTATTTTTAGCGGAACCCAAATGAACAAGCTTGTACAATAAACCTTTTTTTTACTAGGCCATTATGGACAAAAGAATGCAAAATAATTAAATAAATAAATAAATAAACGGATAAAATAAAATAACTAGCATGAATAAATAAAAAATTCTCGCATTACTGCCCATTACCTTCTCACGGCAATGTATGTAATCACGGTACATTTTCAATGTCTCAGTAATTTGGGCGTTTCTTCTTATACGCATTATTAGAAGATGAATCTACAATGTTGTATTGAAAAATGCATCAGACATAATAAAATGAAAAAAATAATAATAACTTTAATTTTGACGTCTGGAATTCAAATTATGTTTTTCGCAATCACGAGTGTATGTGTGTGTAGGCATATGTGTTTGTGTCTGTGTGCAGGCATGAGTGTGTGGATGGTTGTGTGTAGGTGTGTGTGTGTATGTGTAGGTGTCTGTATGTATGCGTGTGTGTATGTGTTTGTGTATGTGTATGTATGTGTGTGTATGTGTTTGTACGTGCGTGTATGTATGCGCGTGTGTGTAGGATATTGACGCAACCTGGAGATGACTTTCGCTAGAGGAGCAGCATTGCGAGGAGCCGGTCGACGGTGATGCTGCAGAGGGTGCTGGCGGGAAAATAAAATGATAGCACATCAAAACAATCAAATGAAAGCAATAAGCAATCGTGATTGCTCAAAAAAAGAAAGAAAAGAAATTAGATTAATTTGAATTCAAACATTTTGAATTTAAATTATGTTTAAATTATGTATTTCGCAATCACGAGTTGCGACAGGGCCCTACTCATTGGAGTTATTGTTTCTAGAAATGGCTCCTGTTCCCCCAAGCTTGCCCCTCCTCCAGGGCGGTTACGTGTGTACAGTTGTGTGTGTGTGTGTAGGCTTGTGTGTGTGCGGATACCTGTGTGTATGCACGTAGGCGGGCGTGTATATGTGAGTGTATGTGTGTGAGCATGTGTGTGTACAGGGCATGGACGCCTCCGACCAGGAAAAGCGGATTCCGACGCGCCTGCAGAGGCCGGTGGGCGGTGGTGCTGCAGAGGCCCCTGGTCCAAGCTGAAAAAGGAACCACAACGCCAAGGACGGTCAAGTGAGAACAAAAAGCAATCGTGATTGCTCAAAATAAAACTTGTCATTTAGATGTATAAATATAAACCAAATATTTTATGATATTCTACCATTATACATTTTTTTTCGCATTTTTAGCAAAAGTAATAATCTGCCATTAAAAGCTTATTCCGCATTAATTAATGCAGGAAACAAAAAAAAAAAAAAACGTTGATGTATCATTGCCTCAAAATTCGTCAATTTTAAAGCTTCGTTTCAACTAACTATGCTTAAGTTATTATTTGTCAGTTTTCTTTTCAAACTTTAATGCTGTTAAAATATTTTTCCTGTGATATTGAGCAATCACAAACTGTTCTTTTGTCCTCACTTCACCAAAAGTTGCTAATATTTTCAGATTACCAGGATCACGAGAATTACCTTGGCTCAATTTTTTAATATTTATTAAGAGGACAAATATTTGACGTCATGGCTACAAGTCGTTTGCGTTCATTCAAGGCTTAACTTAAGCAGAAAACTTACCTCTGCGAATTTTAATTTTTACCGGCCTCAGCGAGCGAAATCACTCATGGTCGGTGGCGTCTATGCCCTGAACACACAAACACGCCAGCACACAGACACACATACGCACAGACACACACAAACACTCTCACACACAAGCGTTTACACACACAAACAAACGCTTACACAAACACACACACCTACACAAATCACACATACACACTCAAATCAAACGCCAACATTCAACTGAAATCATAATTTAAATTCAAGTTGTCACAAATGCTTTTTTTTTTTTTTTGGTTTTTTGTTTAAATAAATATTACACTCACTTTTAGCCCAAAAACATTAGCAAATTTTGAAAACTGCAGTGCATGGGAATTGCATATATTCCCATTACAGTGGAATCACAAACATCGCATTCATCATAAACGATTTATTCCGTTTTAATATCCAGCTATTGAATCAAAAATGCTAAGAGGCATAGATCAAAATAAATGCGCTCGATTTTGTTTCGTGAAGCATACTTTAGGCCTGCTGTTTTTTCTTCACGAAAAACATTAAGAATTTTAAGAACTGTATTTTATGCGTGACTTTCTCTGCTTGCGTTCCGATATTAAGGGTGCAGCACGTAAACCTCGTAACTTTTTCGATAGTGCCGCGATATTGCACAAACGTGTTCGTGATCGGAACATTTCCAGCAAACAGCTTGAATATATTTTTCAGAAGCGGAAGGGCAGCAGAATTAAAGAGTTCGCATTATCACTGTAAGTTTCCGTTTGATTGAAAAGTTGTTGTTCATTTAATTCTCAAATTGAATATTGATAGAGTTTCTATGATGATGGTACGGAGATAACTTTTTTAAACCTCAAAAAATAAATAAATGAATAATTTTGAACATAATGTGATTTCATCAGTATTTTAACTGTTGTTTTCTAGAAAAGTTGTGCTTTGTTTTAGTCATTAAAAGAATGAAAATATGCAAAATATTATGTTAAAAGGTAGGCTCAAATTGAAGTTAACTTGAATAAAAAGTAAAATAAACGTTAAAGCACGACCTCTCATATTTAATTTTTTTCGAAAGGTCTCGACCAGAACAACTCATTCCTACTTTTCTTTTTCTGATTTGACCTTTTTCGTTAAATTTTGAACAGATAGAAATAAATAAATGCTTACGATAATAAGAATTTAAGTGGCCCACGAAAAAACTGGAACTAAACATATATGAATCTTAAACTAAAATTACGATTTGCTTTGAAACACTTCGCAGGGAAACTCTTATAACGTAAAGTACTCAAAAAAAAAAAAAATGTGTTTTCGAAGGTGTTTCTTAAACCGCTACCAAAAGTAGAAAAAAAGTTTGTACAAAGGTTTTACAGAGCCCACAAATAACTGACGTTTCACAAAAATGTTATTACTGTATACACGTTTTTCTATTACGATAAAATAAATGTTAAATAAAAGTAACATCAATGTTGATCGATAGTTAAGTACTGGTTTCTATTCTTTCACCTTTCACTCCATCCACAGAAGACATATCTTTAGTAGTAAATTTTTAAATTTAATTGTGGACATTGGTTTTAGGTTTTTCAATTAATTCTCCCTATAAGCAATATTCCATTGGATTGAGATCAGGACTGGATGCAGGCCATTCTTCTGTGGAAATAAAGGATGGACAATTCTGTTGGCACCATTGTTGAACAATCTTTAGTTCGTGGTCGGGTGCCGAATCTTGCTGAAATGTGAATGAATCCTTTTAAAGTAATTCTTGGGCTTCTTTAATCATGTGAAATTTCAATACTTGTTTTAAATGCGTAATAATTTTTGTCAATTTTCACCCTTTTTCAAAAAAAAAAAGAAGGGACAGTTTTCCTCTATTGCTATAGCACCCCAAACCATTACGGAAAATGGTTTCTGGTTCTTTTAGTAAAACTGATACTCTGCATTGATATTGCTTATAAATTCTGTTATTTTTGCCTATTATGAGATGTTTGTTGCAAAAATAATTTCTCGTCCGAAGAAAAAAAATGTCTCATTAGCAGCGTGTATTTTCAGCAGCTCTTTGAACTTTCTTAGTCTTTCAACTTGATTTTCCTCTGTTAATCTATGGACTCATTTTCTTGTAATCTTTTAGTTTTAAATCCTGATTTACGATAATTCCAGCCATATATTTTTTATAAAGTTAGGTCTAGTGAAAATTTTCTGGCAGTTGTATAGGATTTCTTCGAATTCTTTCGCAGATACATTTTATTAATTTTTTGTTCGTACACAGCGTTTTCTTCCAACACCATGCCTTAAATCTACACTACCTGTTTTTTTTACCATTTTAAAGTTCTTTAAATTAATCTCTTTGACAGATTTAAATACTTCAATTTTTTATAAAAAAAAATCTCAATTCCGCTTACCTTTTAAATGCAATTCGAGAATTACACGTTGTTTAGCATCCATCTTAATAATGCAAAAAATCATTTGCGCTATTACTCATAGAATTAAACTAAAACTATTAAGTGTTGCCAACTAAAGAACATCTTTAATGCAAATTATGTATAAATGAACTTTGCCGTTAATTATTTTTGGGCACCTTGAAAAACATTTATATTTCATGACGAATGTATGGAGACTGTTTGTAAAGTTTTGGACAGACAAAGGAAACTTATTTTTAAAAAAAACTAAAACTGATAAATTAAGTTTAACTTAATCCTTGTTTCATCAAGTTCTCCCCCCCCCCATGTTACAATATCAGCGAAAAGTATGTAGGTGATGATAACGTCGAAAACTGAAAATGGAGTCTATGAAAGAAAACTCCAAGAAGGGGGGGGGGCTGCAAGGAAGGTTTTGAGGGTCACTCAAAAGCCTGTTTATTTCCACACACATTGCTATTAATAATATGAGAGTTTATATCTATAACAGGACAGTTATAAACAAACACACAAGGTAAACTATGACTTTGCCCGTGCCTGGCACGAAGTAGAATTTCATCCAAAAATTTTCAGAACTATGAAAAGTGCAAGCGTATAAATTCAACATCGACGAATGTTTGTCTAAATTGTAGCTGTAGTCGATGTTAATAAAAGGAAATTGTACTAACTTTGGAAAGAAGTTTTATTGCAAAAACCTTGAGGCAGAAAATTTTCAAAAAGTACACGGCACTATCAAACTGTTTTTTTTTTTTGCTATAAAATGGTTTTTATCGGTACAAAGATTCCATCTCACCCAATGACATAAACTTTTTTTTTTAATTAAAACACTTTCACGGTGGATGAAAAATGAAATTACTTTTCTGTAAAAAGAAAATGTTTGTTAGAGTAAAAAAAGATGTTACAGTATTCGAAATAGAATCTATCTTTTCCCAAATAGGAAAACAAATAACTTATCTGCAAGTAATTTGCATTCCTTTCTTAACGAAAAAAAGGGCAACAAGAATTTTAAGCAGTAATAATGAACCGTTTTACTAAATATTAACTAATTTTTAAATTTCCTTTGTTACATTTATGTTTGTTGCTATCATATGATTAAAAACGCTTCGCAATGTTGGTGTTGTATATGAATGTATTGTTCATTTTATTTGCTTCCTAAATTTATCTCCTAAATTATATATATCAAAACGTATGAATTCATTTATGTGTAATGGTATGCAATAAATGAGATTCCCGAGAATAAGGAAATAATGCGGGAAGTATTAGTGTGGAAAAAAACTGTCTGCTGAAAATAAATAACGTATTAGCAGAAGAACGTATTAAAAAAGTTTTATAAAAAATCAGTCCTGCAAATGCAGTTTGAAGCTTAGTTTCACTTTTTTTTGGTTTGTTTTACAAAAAATACATCACTAAAATCGAAAAGAAAAAATCAATATTTACCAACTTATTGATTGGAGAAGTCATTCAAAATATAAAGTACTTGCAAGTTATTTGCGTAAATTTAATTGCATGGAGTACGTGCTACATTTACTAACTTCGTAAAAGTCGAAGCAAAAAATAGGGGAAACCATGGTAAAGTGGATACCCCGGGCAAAGCGAATATTGCCCATAACTCCCAAATTGTTCGTCGGCCCGCAGCCGCGTTGTCATAGCAAATGTCATCTGTTGCCGCTCCGTGTGCGGCAAACACGTCGGGACGAGTTCGCGTCGCGCTGCGCCAGTGAGCGGACGGAGTATGTTTTTGAGAAAATAATATTAATTTTCAGAGGTAAGTGTTTTGTTTACAACTTTAATACTATTTGTCGCTGGTTCTTTGTTATAAGTAGGATTTGATGCATGATTATGTAGCTTTCAACTATGCGTAGATGACGAGTTTAGACTCTCTGGTTTTTTAGTCATTTGGGATTACCTCAAAAATGTATTTGAAAGGCAAAGCGGATTGGGAAAAGTGGATACCATATTCACTTTGCCCGGTCATGACCAGTCAATTCATTCGAACCTAGAAGTCCTCCAATTTTGGGATTTCAAGACAATGCTACCATTGAAGACAGTCCTTATACTCCCATAGGGACTTAAACCTTTACTGGGGAGGAACTCCACCGATTTCCAAGGTAATGATGTTCCCGCCGCTTCATCCAAACCTGGATATTCTAAGAAATACTATAGTCTTCCAGTTTTACGACGTATTCCTCAGCCTGCTAAACCAATAAAAACAAGCTAAAACGATCTGCACTCCTGACAAGAACTCCAGTAAAGAAAGATCAGAAACAAAAATTTTAAAAGGCAAGAAAGACTCATGAAGTCAATAGATGATGTTTCGACTAAAGCTTCTCAAAAGACTTTAAATTATTACTACCAAAAAGACTGTAAATCAAATATCTCTGTCACAATACAAAAAACTGCAAAATAGAATAATATGAAGACAGAAGAAAAGAAATTTGAAGATGTAAGGAGAATTTTCTGTGATGTGAAATGTACATTGAAAAAGATAATCAGCGAACAGAAAACTATAAAATGTCGTATTTGTACTCAGTGGTGTTATGAAGAGTGTTCAGCATTCGAAAATGGTGAGGAATTTTGTTTGTGATAACTGCAATAATTAGTAATGTAGAGTGTTTTTTTTTTATTTTTTTTAAATATGCTCCTATAATTTTGGATGTTGCTTTTTCTTAGTTTAATTTCTTTGTTTGTTATAATAATAACTGCAATAATTAGAATTGTTGCAAAAATGTTTTTTAATGTATTCCTTTGATTTTCGATGTTTATTTTATTTTTTAAGTTCAATTTCTTTATTTGTTATAACTGCAATAATTCGCATTGTAGCAAAAGAATGCTTTTTAATATGTTCCTTTAACGTTCGATAGTTATTTTATTTTTAACTAGCCGCCTGCGGCGACCAGCTGGTTCGCCTTCTTACGCCATTCACCTTTATATGCAAGCAGCCACATACGGCGGCTGTTTGGCTAACTTGTCATTTAGCTTTTTACTTGAAGTTTGCCGCCTTCGGCGGCTGTTTAAACAAATTTGGCTGCAGTATTAATGAATCCATTTCTATCTTTTTTTTTGTGCCTTCGGCGGCTATCTACCTTTACGATCAATCTCTAAATTTTCTTTTACATCTCTATATATTTTAACCTCCCCGTTCATTTCCTAATAAATACAAAGATCACTCAAAAAACCGCTTTTTTTTCTTTAAGTAGAACAAACAAAAAAGTTATCTCCAAAACTCCCCGTTGTGTGCAAAAAGTAACAAAGTAAAGTAAGTGACAAAGAAAAAAAAAAAATTCTCGCTGTTTTTATTGAATTAAATTCGCACAACTATGAAATGTAACGTAATATCAAAACAGCATAATGTCCAGCTTGGGGGGGGGGGAGGAGAGATGGAAAATAAAATAAATGCGTTCCCTAAATTAAACAAAAAAAAAAAAAAAAAAAAAAAGAAAGAAAGAAAGAAAAAAAGCAAGCGCTGCCGGAAAAACACGTGGTCATCACGTCATAAAATGTAGAAGTAAGCTATATAGTAAAAAGAAAAAGATTAACATTGTTTTGATTAAGATTCCGTCGTAAATATCGAATCGAAATCCAAGTAGTGACGTCAGAGGCATAGAAGATTGAAGAATGCGTTTTTCGACCGATGCGTAGAAAGATATGATGTGTTCAGCATTAAAAAAATTGTAAAAAAAAAACTATTGCGTATTTTTAAGAACTTCTTTCTTCTGAAGAGGGCGAAATGTTTTTACTATTACCAACTTAAATTTTAGAAATGAGGCTTTGATACTTATCGCAGGATGATATTAGAAAAATGTAAAAACCAGGAAAAAATGCAAATTGAAGGTTTTTTCAAAAATTCATAAAAAATACAAAAATTGCTCTATCTTCAAAATTTTTTCATTCATCATATTTAAAATTAAATTTCCGACACTATAGTACAAAAATATTTGTGTGGTGCGATTGGTTCGGGGTCTGTGAGGTAAAAAGTACTAAAAAGTGCAAAAAAATACATAAAACATTAAATAACTCTTTTTCTAATTAAAATATCAAAAATCGAAGCCCGAGGTGCACTTCTTCGGCAGAAACTGTACCTGTATACCAAATTTCATCTTTCTAGGCCTTACTGTTTTCCCGGAAAGCGCCCAAACACACACACACACAAACATCTTATTTTATTATATGTATAGATGTTTAGTTTTATAACAAATAATGTTGTTGTTCGCTTTGCCCTAGTACTGAATCCACTTTACCCGGGGTGTTGGGCAAAGTGGATAATCATGCCATTGTTGAAAACTGGCCTTATACATAAAAGTTGAATTAATATCAAGGACAACCGTTATTGCATAACGTAAGTTCATTAAATGAAGAGGGATTATAAACATTTGTTTCAATTTCTCCAGTTATAACTAAACGACAGTAATCAAGGAAAGCTTAAGGTATTCACTTTCCCCGGGTTTCCCCTACCTAGTTCTCTTAAAGAAAAAAATGAAATGCGAGCTATTTATCTAATTAAATAAAAAACGAAATGAAATTGAACTTTGTCGTATTGTTACATTTTGAGTTTACTAACATACTCAACATGTAAATCTGAGGTAGAGTATTGTTACATTTGAGCTTTATACGATTAGAAAGTTTCAAATATTTGAAATAAAATTAGTTTTCGCTACAATTTTACTAAAGGAAAAAAAATGATTTTGATTTGACGAAAACACATATTTAGAGTTGAATTCATTTAAGTTTCAACATTTCGCCATCTTGGAAAATTCTAAGTAACAATCTCATGTCAATTGCCTTTAGAAAGAAAACCAACTGCATGATCTTCATTACAAGGCCTGTCATCTGAGCCACCGAAACTAAAATTATTCTCATTACTAAACAGCACATATAATTTCGTTATAATTTAATAGTTTATTTATAAGTAATACTTCTTAATACAAGGTGTTTCAAAAATAACTCCCCTATTTTAAAATGATATAACAGCAAAACCGTGTGATATAGAAAGGTGAAACAAGTTGTATGTTGCACCAGGGTACTGGAATTTTTTATTCATCAGTTTGCAAATATAATTCAAAAATTCATAGAGCGCTAGAGTCAATTTTCTTTTTTTTTACTTAGTGTATGAAAGTGCTTATTAAACAGAGGTCAAATATCGTAGTGATTTTTGCTCAGTAGTAATATGACCCGTTCGATTGCCCAATGTTACAGCTATGAAAGATAGCCATACCGAAGCATTGGATTCGATGTGGGCAGTGAGATTTCATCTCTGTTCAATAAGCACACTTTCATACACCAATTAAAAAACATTTGACTATAGCGTTCTTTGATGCCCAATTTTTGAACTAATTTTGAAAACAAGAGTATTTAAAATTTCAGACCTGCTGGTGCAACGTGCCTCAAGTTTCACCTTTGTATCTCACATGGTTTTCTGTTAAGTCATTTTAAAGTAGAGGAGTCCTTCTCATCTATCAATTAAAAAGCATTTGACTGCAGCGTTTACTGAATTTTTTAACGATTGTAGAAAACCGATGTATACAAAATTACAGAGCGTTGGTACTACATAAAACTTATTTGAACTTTCTATCTCACACGGTTTTGCTGTTACGTTGTTTCAAAATAGGGAAGTTATTTTTGAAACACTCTGTATACTGATTATCATTGCATTCGAAGTCAAAAAGTGCAAAGCTTTTTTACTTTGAAATTAAAAACAATGCAATGTATTGAAGTAACAGAGAAAAATAACGGTGCAAATATGTGTGAAACGAAAATTTCAACTAATGTGTCAAGGAAAAGGTAAAAACCGCAAGGAACTTACTGAACCTCACATGCTTAATCAGCTTTCATATAAAAATCCTAGTATTAAGTATATCGCATATAATGAATATCGCTGTCCCAATTAATATTTCAATTTCAAGTTTATTTCTCAAGAAATTGGTTTAAAGATAGTTAAAAAAAAAATCATGTTATTCTTCTGTTTTACTTTTTGAGGACAATAAGTGTTGTTTGAAACTAATTTTGTCTTAACTGCTAGTAAACTATTATAAAAATGTTGTGTTTAAATAATGTCGTATTGAAAAATGACCAGGAGGTTCATGAAAAGAAAAAGAAAAAGTGTGGATGTTAAAAAGGGGGTGGGGGTAAAAGAGGATACTGTTCTGTAAAGATTACATTCAGCCGCACTTGTTAGAAAATATAAATTAAATATAATTCTGCATTTTCTTAGCAGAAAAGCAAGAAAAATATTGTGCTTGCTTTGAAGTTCTGTGATTATACAGAGCAATAGTTTCTACTGAATTGTTTCATAAAGCACCATCGGGAATTCAATCACAAAGAGGAAGAATATGTTTGTTGAACCTTTAGGCAAACTCCGAAGATATTCTTCTCCTGAGAGTTTTTATTCAAAGTTTTCGCACAGAAACATCGAAACCCAAGGGTTTGTCTTCGAATCTTTTGTAATATATTTTTCATAATACTTTAGGGTCCCAGGTAACACTTGCATAAAAAGATAGGATGAAAATTATTTTTCTGGAAATCCCCGAAGCAAATAAATGTTTTAGAAAAATGAGATTTACTTTTCCTTTTAACAGACAGGTTTTTATCTGCTAAAAAGGATTTTTTCACAATTGTAATGTTAAAAAAGATAAATATATTTTACCTGTACATTTGATATGTAATATTATAATACATGGCAAAATGAAGTCTTCAATTAAACCGTATTCAAAAGGACATAATCACCTATACTATGGGGAAAAAAGAGAAGACAAAGGTGACTCACAAATTTGGTAAAAAGGTGATGTAATTTTTGGTAATCTGTAACCTTTCAATTAATTTCTCAGAAAGCGTACAGAAAATTCTGGTGTAACCTTAAATAGAAAGTTGTGAAACGTTACGCAATAGTAACAATATCGCTGTGTAACCTTCTGCAAGCGATGTGCAATATTTCACCAGTTATACCAGTTAAGTGCCAAACACGTAGGGTATGGATATATATTTTTTCGTGGTTTTCTCAAAACAACACACTTGTCGTTTGACTGGTTTCTGAAATGATAAATTTAATTATTTGATAGAAAAATATTTTTTTCTTTGCTTTAAATCCTAGATTTGTGGTTCTATCTTTTTGTGTTACTTGTTTTTCCCGTTTAAAACTCTTGACGTAGTGTTTTCTTACTGTAACTTTTTTTAACATTTTTTATGACGCGTTTACGGGTCATTCTTAAAAAGTGCAACTTTTCTGTCACACGACTTTTACAGTAAAAACATTAAGGAGCAATTCATTTAACAATGATTTGTAATTTCATCAATAATATATCTAGTTAAACCTGTCAACAATTTTTTAATAATAATTTTTATTTTAGTGTACTTTTGGTCCACAACATGTGTGAATTCTCACCTCCGTGGCATGTCACACACCTGGTGTGACTGTTTATGTTGCATAATAATTTGTTTAATTAAAAGTGTATACTTATTTATTAATTATTCCTCTCACAGGTGTCTCAAATACTAATTATTTAAGTATATTTAAATTTTTAATATTGTGTTTTAGTTCGTTTTAGTAGGACAAAAAGTCATGTCACAATATTAATTCTCACCCTCGATACCTAAACACAAAATGCCATTTCTCGTTAAGACGTGGCAGTTATGACATCAAATTTTATTTTCCATGATACGAGGGAGCCCCCTTTTTTATTTTCAGTCATAGTTAAAGTTGTGAGATTTTTGTTGAAAAACAAAAAGATAGATTTTGCTTCAAGAACTTAGTATTGTTATTCTGACTTTTCACCTCTGTGAACTTGAACTTCAGGGATGTATATTAATGTAAAAAAAAAAAAAGTTAACATCTTTTCATATTTTTAACATGTGCACATTGCAGCAACAAAGAAAAAAAAATCCTGAAAAATCTATCTATTAGGCCTATATTAATGGAAAATTCCTAACCTCCGCGAATCTCACCTCTGTGACAGACCTTATCAATGTCATTATTTCTGAGGTGAAAATAAATGATGGAGGAGACATACATCAATTATAGGCATTCTAGCAAATTATAAATTGCCAGTATATCCTCAAATTTGCTTAATACTTTTTTTAACATACATTTGAAACTGCTAATTACGCCGTACTTTAATTCAGAGAGCTTAATATTATATTCCCACTAATCATTAAAATAATTGATTGTTTGCACAATTTACAAAATTACTACTTTGATAGTAAATTGACTTCGAATTTTAAATATTAAAAGGTTTTTTTTTCTTTTTTTTATTTCTATAAACAAGGCGTTTTTTATTTATTTATTTTTTTTTTCATTTAGGAGTAAAATAATTGAAACTCAGCTGGGCGATTGTTTATGGTTACTTCTAGTAGGTAACATTTTCAAGTAAGTATGAGAAGGAAAAAAAAGAAAACAAAAGGTTTTAAAATTGAAAAATATTTGCGATCAAAATTTAGGTTTTCTGGAGAATGTCCCTTACCTCAATAACTTACGTCTATTAGATCAAGTTTCAAGTTAGTCCAATCACTATAACATTATTTCTAACGACTCTGCACGTATTTCGACATAAAAAAGTTTTGAAGTCCGTGGTTAATTAACATGATGCGGAAATTCATAAAATTATACAGGGCTTAATGATCCATACGTAAGTCGTTTAGAAAGTGAATCAGCTACACACATAAATACAAAGACCGACGAAAATTATAAAATCAATTTTTTTTTTAAAAATCTAGCTGTTTTTTCGTTCTTTTTAATTCCTTTCTTGCTATTACTTTTATTTTCTTTTTCATTCTTAACTGTGTTTTGCGCATTTATACTCAACCTAAAACTCCTAAACAACGCCTTTAGTTGTTTAAACTTACAACTATTGTGAACGAATCATCCTCAAAAACGAAAGAATTTGGTAGACATGCATTTTTGATGCGGTTTTATCAATTGAAAAAAAGTATTTTTTCTGCCTTGAGGCAGTATATTAAATGTGTCCAACAATTCCTCATTCAAAGTATAAGTTCTGAAAAATAGCTTGAGGGATAACTGTCGTTGTTCGATTAGAAACATCGTATGATATTTTGAAGGTTTGTGCTTCTCTTACGTGAAGCGATGTATGATAAGAAATTCTGAACATCTGGATTCGAATAAAAATAAAGTATCCTTAGGGGAAACAGGTACATTTTCTAGCATTTCTTTTGAAATTTCCGGTCGAGTTGGATTTTTTATAAAAATACAGTTATTGCGGACATAGTATTGAAATCATAAAAGTCTTTTGAAAATTCATTTTATAATATTTACATTGGTTATGAACAGTTTTTGCATTTTTCAGCAGTAGATTTTGCTGTTTCTTTGCCAAACATGTAGCAATAAAAGACAAAAGAATTTAATATGGTACTGTATAAACGTTAAAGACAGTTGAAAATATAGGTACAGTGTATTAAAAAAAATTGCTAGTTAAATTTATAAACAAATTTGGCTTTTTTAGTCTCTATCTAATGACATAGTTTCTCCTGCATTTCTTTAGGAATATTCGTGTTTCTTAAGATATTACACGATACAATATGTTTTATAAATGTACAGTCATAGAAAAAAAAAAAAAAAAAAAAAAAAACGAAACACTTTTAATTATTCTGCCATTATACATGATAAAAAGGAAAGAAAGGTGTCACCTGACATGGTTGAAAGTCTTCTTTAAAACTCCGTAGGTAAAATTTTGATAAGGGACCATATACAAAGTAAAATCAGCACTTAGTCTTGATTTTCAAATGGTAACCCCTATTTTATGCAACATAATTATGTTTAGGCTGCAAAATGCAGCCCGGGTACGAAATTTCATTGCATTCCGTACATTAGAACAGAAGTTATTAACGAAAAACGGTTTAGGGACCGTCACCATATTTAAAACGCTACTTTCAAGGTCACGGCTTATCAAGTAGCGGAATGTAAACTAAGAAAAGATCGAGGTTATTCAGCTCAATTCATTATTTTTTTAAGTTCACCTTTTTTTTTTCGTAACTCGATACTTCTTGGCCGATAATGTTGCGCCGAGGCGATTTAGGGTCGAAATCTCTTTTTTTTTGAAAAAAAAGTAAAATATTTACTGATTTTCGTCTGTCTGGATTAACCTTAGAAAGACGGATGGGAACTGGCGGGTTCGTCGTATAGATCGTTGTGTAATAAATAACATAATGACTAATTGAAAGTAATGGAATTTTTTGACTTTTTATACTATGAACCTATTTGATTGCTTATTTAATCATTCAACCATTAGCCTCATGGAAATGTAAATATTGAATCTTATACCTAGAAAAATTATGTAAATATGTTTGATAAATGTATTGCACCTATGCTACTGGTTTATTTTGAAATGAAAAGAAGGTCTTTTGATGTAAATTGGAATTCGCGTTTTTAATTTCGTAGAACATCGGAAGAAGTTTTGTACATTGCATACAAAAATATAAAAAATGTACCGCACAACGTGGGAAAACGCAGCATTAAATAGATTGGTGACTCGAACGAAGAAAAGCCCATTTATTCCGTGAAAATTTGCTTTCAATACATAAAATGAACCAAGTGTCCATCTAAAAAATAAAACAGAAACAGGAGAACATAAATACCCGTTAATGCGCAAACCTTTCATACTCGAACTTTATTTGGGAACGTTTGACTATTTCAATTAACACAGTAAATAAACACAGTAGTTGTTCTAGCGGCTTTATTTCAATCAAAAAACGACAATTTTTTTTTTAAATCCAAATTTGATGCGAAAGATCACAATGCGTGGTACTGTTAAAAAAGCATAACACAATCGGCGGTTTTGGTTAAACATGTAATGTCTCTTAAAAGCAATTTAGGTAAGTAATTTAACAATGCTGTTTGTAGCAACGAGATTCGGGATGGATCCAACCCGTAAATAAAATTCGAAAGTTAGCTTAAATCAAGGTGAACCGAAGTCAGACTTCTTTTCTTTTCTCGGATTTTGTAACTTGCACTTACAAACAAAGCTCAGCGTTCTTTGATTTTGTTTAGCGCACCATATACTTGCATGCGAACATTTTCCATAGCTTCAGCAATAGGCTGCCGCATCTATCGTAATACTACGCGCAGCGTATTTGCTACCGGGTTAGTCTATCCAGAGGCCGCAATTTCGTCCCTGTTGTGGACTTGAGAGCCTGGGTTCAGAACAAATCGTGCTCGAGGCAGAAGTCATGTCATTGAAACTGAGAGTGCGAATAAACTGGTAGGTAAAGTAAATTTACCTGCTGCATTATTTATGGCCTCTAGAAGGTGAGATAAATTTTCTTTATCCACCAGTTTGTTGGAACGCTTAGCCTCAATGACATGACATCTGCTTCCTGGTTCGATTAATCCCAGTTCTTGTCTGTCATACTGAACTAAGAGCAAATATTATTTAAAGAGCCAGATGGAAAGTGTTAAAGGAGAAATTTCACGCTTTCGGCTATTTTTCGAATTCTTTTCCCCGATTTAGACATTGCAATAATTTTTCCTTTTAGCAAATTATCATTGAGGCGAGGCATTCTACACTTTCTATTGCAACATGACAAGCAAGACAGTGAGGTTTTATTGTAGGTTTCTGTAAAAAAGTTGTGTATGTTAATTTTTTTTATAATTATTTTTTTACAAAAGGCATTGGCCAACGCAGGAAAAAAAGTATTTTACGTGTAGCTTTTAATTTAACATGTTCTGTAAAACATTCTTTTTATTAGGCAATGAAATAGTGTTTCACATTATTTAACGTTTAAAAGATATACACAAAAAACTGACGATTGCAATATTGTGTTGTTCTTCTGCAGAGACAGGGAATAAATTTATACAATAAAAAAAATTCATAGCCGTAATTCTAATGTAGAAAAACCACATTATAATTTGCTTGCTTATTTTGTTGAACAATTTTGTTCTTTTTTTTGCGCAGAAATTTACTTTCATATTTTCTGTTTTGAAAAGGTATACGGGGCCCTAAAATGGGAAAAAATGAATTTTCAAGCATAGCGCGAAAACTACTGAATATTTTGAGCTCAAATTTTGGATTCCCACATAAAAACTCATCTAGATTGTTTTTCTATTAAAATTTAATATGGTTTCAGATCATATTTTTTTCAAAAAATATTATCATAATTCATAAAAAAATCTAAATTTACATTTTAGTTGTTGTAAATGATGTTTTTAGTATTGGGCCGATTCATATTTTAATATAAAAAAACAATATTTGCCGTTCCTAGTCTAGTTCATGTGTTATGTGTAAAAATATCAAAATACGTTTTAACATTACGAGAGGGATTTTTCAAAACTCAATTCTGAAGTAACGGCTGGATCAAATTAAACAAAATTTTGTATACAAAGGTAAAAATGGATGCTGATTACAAATATGTGATAAAAAAGGGGGGTTTCTATTGAAAAGTTTGAAGTTGATGCTCGTTTTAATCTAAAGACGACCCCTTAACAACAATTTATCAACATAATTATGTAGAACACATTATTCCTGAAAAAATAACACCTTACACGTGTCTCTAGCGCCAATAGTCTTCGAATACGAACGTGTGTTTCGTTTTTTTTTTCTATGACTGTACATAGCTATAAATGGATCTGAATTTAATTCTGGACACATTCAGCTGTAATAAAGGTATGGCTGGAACGTAAGATTTCCTTGGATATCGATAGATTACGAACAATGTTAGTAAAACAAAGCCATTACAATTACTATAAGCAATTATTTTACAGAAATTGCTCTGCATAATGACTAATTAACTTAGACTTCAAAATGACTTCAAACAAAGAAAACTTTGTTGGGGAATTAATTGTAAAGCATGTTAGCAGTACTAAACTCGAGAGTATCACTTTATTTGCTTTCAATAGTTTGAAGACAAACTTAGGAGTTGCAAAAGAACAGTTTTGTGCAAACTAAAAATTGCCGCCACAGGTGTGTCACTCATGCTAGGTACGCCACTGATTATTGTACCTTTATGTAGTTTATAAGTAAATTAACAAAAAGTTTTTTTTTTTTCAACTTAAGTATTTTTTTTTATTTTCCGAAATATGCTGTATAATTTAAAAAGGGCAAACAAATTTTCCATTCTTAATGTAGTAGGTAATATTAACAATAAAAAACTATAAGTCACAAAGTCCCTCCGGGGAGGGGGGGTTCCATATTGGTGGCCCATGATCTATATTCCCAAAATGTGCAGCTAATTCTTCCAAGCATATTGCTTTTATTCCCAAAATTTGCACTTATTTCTCAAATCATAGTGGGGCTCTTGTATGATGTCCTCTCAGAATACAAATTTGATGTGTAATACTTCAAAGAGTAGTGCTAAAATGTTTCTTAGTACTTTTGGCTTTGCAAATGCACTGAAGAGTACAATTAAACATATTTTGATAATTATTTTGATTTTTCGTGATATACTGCAATTTAAACACTAAATGGCAACATACTTTTTATTTGTTGATATTACTCTTAAAATTGAGTTTTAAAATATAATATATACAAAATATCATTCAAATTCATTAACTGCTTTGCACTGTTATCCAGATTTAAATGTTTGCTTTTTTAAACATTATTATTTTAAAAATATTTTAACGACAAAAAAATATGCTTCATTTTAGAAAATACATTGCAAATAAATTTGGAGCTATTTTCTCGATTGTAAGAATTCTAATTTCCCAATTAATATTTTCTCCTAGAAACAGAAAAAAAAACTGTAAAATAAAAATGAAAATTATTTAATGTACTGTATTAGGGTGCAGAAAATAAAAATTAATTTTAATACAAAGCTTAGTTTGTTTCAAGTTTATGTGACAAAGGTATGCTTCTGCATATATAAAATAGAAACTCTAATTTGGTGAAAATTTGAAAAATGTTATTGAGATTAATTTAGTATTAAACTATGTGATAAGCAACACGGCTTTAAAATGTGCTCCACTTATGTTTTTTCTTCATTTTAATAATGTGTCAATTGTTGTGGTGGTGAATTTATCAATGGATCGAAATTTCGGAAGACAAAAAAGAAAAAAAAAAGAAAAAACATCCACATTAGTTATTTTTGACACAACAGTTTGGTACGGAATCTTTGGAACGGATGATTCTTATTCATCCTTATAAAGTCTCCATACAGCGAGCTATTTTACGTATTTTCCTGCTTCACGCATTTTTTTTTCGTGTGTTAATGGTACACACAGCTTTTTTTTTTTTCAACATTTTTTCAGCAGTGGTTGAATGTTTACGAGAATATAGCGCAGAAATTAGCTGTGTTACGACGTGAATAGTGTTCAACAGATGTTTATGACTTATGACTTCAAGGTAATTAACTGTTTATAACAAATATTTACTTCTAACTAGACATATTATTGAAAATACAACACCGGTAGTCCACTTTCAGACAATTATAGATGATTTCTGCTACTATTTATGTTTCTGATGTTCAGATTACTTATTTATTTTTTTAATGAACAAGTTGACGCTTGTTTTGAAAATTACGGTACATAAAGAAATAACAATATATTTGTAATAAATCTTGTATTGAAACATTATTTTTATTTTTTTTTTTCAGTTAATCAATACGTAAAGCCAATTTTGCATCTAAATTTTATAGTGTATTTTTCGTCCTCGAATTAAGTATGTATTTATTTTAGCCTGTCACTTGATCATTCATTACTTTTTAAATTAATTAAATGCAAGAATAGTAAATTCTTAATTGCTAAAACATTCAAAATAGTAATGATAAACATTTAAAAAAAATCCATTTTAAAATTTGACTACAGTATTAATAAAAAATAATCATTTGCAATACCATTTATCTGCAAAGTATGTAAACACATTTGCTATAAAAATTTAAAATGTAAAAGGTGCTTTTTCCAAACCATATAGTCTCAAGGTGTAAAGATTTTTTTCCTTATCACTTTTTAAGCTATATTCTCATATGCTCGCTTATTGAAAATGAATTTTCATTTCCCAAAGTTTTAATCGAAAGCATACAAAACAACACGCCATATTTTACGTTACTAATTATTACGTTTTGCATTAGGTCCTTCATATATGTTACGTCAAGAGTTTGCTTTATTAACGCTCGTCGTATAATGTATTTTGCCTTAATCTTAAAAACCAACTCCTGAGTTTAGAGGTGATTTAGAAAGTAATCAACATCTGAGCGCTTCCCAGTGAAGAAGACATGCCACTCTAGGGAAATATTTTAAACATTCTATTTCCCGTTTCAATAATGAGACTGAAGTTTAATCTTATGATCTTTGATATAAATTCTTTTCTCTAAAATTCTTAAGCTCTTACATATTCAGAAAACTTTAATAATTATCCTTTCATTTAGGATTAAGTAAGCTGTACAAATATGAGTTCGATAATTTTGTTGCAATGTGTGTTTTGGAGCTAATGTACTCGTATAAGATTTTATACTCATGAGAAATAATTTCTGTGAAGAGAAATTTTTATAATGTAAACAGAGATGTTTTTAAACCATTGTGAAAAAGGATGATTGTACAGTAAACTGAGCGTATAATGTTTAACATGTATGCCTAATCCATGTATGGGAATTTTCGTTTTTTTCGTTTTTTAATTCAGATTTTATCATTTACGTTTTGCAGTAGAATAAATAATATTTTTTTTAAATATTTTTATCCACGAAAAAAAGTACTAAACTTAGTGCAATCCATTAGACTTTCATTATCTTCATCCCCTTTTGGACAGATAACCCACTAGGAGCTAAATCTTCTCTTTGACAGTGCTTTTAACATTAATTTTAATTATACCGTCAATACAGGTTCGCTTGGAAACAGTTTTAAACTTTATTCACCTTTTCTCATTTATTTTGTTACTATTCATATTTCTAAGCTTTAGAAACATTTTTACGCATTTAGAGTAATCTTTATTTATCAAAGTGTTGGGTGAGTCTCCAAAATCCTAACTATTATACGTCCCAGTAGCCTAAAGCAAAAATTGTGTTTTCATTTTTTAATAGTTCGAAATAACTTATCTGATGTTATTCTATTCTTATTAAAACTATAACTCATTTAGTTTTTCTACAAAATTTTTTAAATAACCAACAATCACACTTTTGGCGTGTCCCCGTCCGTTTTCTTAAATTATTTTAAAAATTTTATATTAACATTTCACATATTCAACTAGTAGTAAAAAAAAGCATACTTAAAGGTGTAAGATAGCATTCCCTTTAAATAAATTAAATTATTTAAATCATCTAGGCACATCGTTTCAAACATTGTCCCCAGGTTTCATGTCATTCTCCTGTCCTAGGAATTAATTAAATTATTATAGATTAAAAAACGGAATTTTTGATTTGTTGTGCTACAACACTGTTTATTATCACCATTTTGTTAGATTTCTTGAGTATTAAGTTCACATGATTTGTCTGCAGTTCTTACTAAAACTTAGAAGTTCAAAAATGGTTATGCAACATTTTTTGTTGCCATTCTCCTGGACAAAATGTCTGTGTTAAATAAAAGAAAAAATAATAATTCTACTCCTAGTGTGTAGTTGAATTAAGAGCTTAGAATAAAAAAATAACATTAGTTACCTTAATTATAACTTCTGGATTAAGCAACAGGCAAATTTTATCGAAAATGTCATACTCTTGTCCTAAAAAAATTGTCATCCTGCTGTCTTAAAAAAATCTCTTAGCATTATTTCTCAAGTACTGGTAATGCATCTCGTAGAATGGAGGAATTTATTTCCAATATATTAGTTCGAAAACAAGATTGATTGAAAAAAAAAGAAAGTTAAATTTGACAAACGATAGATAAAAAAATGTGTTAGTGGAATAATTCTATTTATTTATTTATTTATTTATTTATTTTTCTTATTGTTCAGACGAATAGTTCCAAAAGAGATTTATTGTTTAGACATTTGTTTATTTAAATGTTGCTTGAATAGGTTAGTGAAGTGGCTATACATTTCGTAATTGCTTTAAATTAAAAGTAAAATATATATTATTAATATTGCTGATTTTTGTTTTCTTTTATTTTTGTGTTTCCTGCACCATAAAACAATTCGCAGGTAATGAGAAGGTAACTTTTTTTTTTTGTAATTTTTATCATACTGTGTATGGCTAACTTAAAGAATGTTTTAACGTAGCAATCGATTTTTTTTTCGTTGAAATGAATGTCCTTTATTGTAAGCGTAAGCTATTAAGAGTGAATAATATGGAAAAACCTATGTAGGACTATTCGAAGAAACACAGATAATAATAATAATAATAAAAAAACTAAGAGATGTTTTATATAAAAAGGAAGGAATATCTTTTTTCCATTTAATGTTAATAATAGTCCATTAATGCTTTTACAATTACAAAAATGCATTGAAGCATGCGCAAAGGGTTTCTTCTTTTTTTTTCGGAACGGAGGGGAGGAGTATGATATGCTTTGCTACCTTACTAATCTAATACAAAACCACCTTTTATAAAAGCAAATTTGTTTTGCCATTTCTTCATCAATATTGAAGAAGTTTTGACACGTATCATATGCGAAACAAAGCTTAAATGCCTTTTTGAATTGTTTTAAAGCTGTTTCACTACACTTGAGATACCAGTGGCACATTTTTATCCATCAGTTATTTGTCTTTATTTAAGCTGCCACGAAAAATAAAGTGTCGAAGTTTTATAGGATTCAGAAAGTGATGCAGTTTCGTCAGTATGTAACTGCTAGAAAAATAGTGTTTACACTTTTAAGGTGCAAAAAATGTACCGGATTTTAGACTTGAACCATGAGTGCTGGCAATTTACACATCAAGCATACTTACGACAAAAATAGGCTGTGGGTTACAAAGGAAATATTCATGAGTAACAGTTAAGGTACTTTGCCTTTTTTTTTCATACTGCAGATTTGACTCTCTCTCTCTCTCTCTCTCTTTTTTAACTTAACCTATTAATGGCACGTTAAAAAGTGAAAAATTCTCAGTTCTCCTTATGGAAAAAGGAAGAAGAAGATTCGTTAGACAATATTAATATATTACATAAACGAGGAAATAAAAAGCTAGTTAAAAATATCATTGGGTAATTTTCTTAAAAATAAGTACATATTTTATTTCGAAACCAGATGCAGCGAAACAGAAATGTAACTTGTTTTTACGTTGATTTTTCTCATCATTCAAGTACATGTAATCACATAATAGTTTCTCAACTTTCTTGATTTTAAGTATTAAAAAGAACTTAGATTATTACAAAATATAAATATAATTATAAACATGTCGTTTGATGTTCACGCAGCGAGATCTATCAATCACAGACAGCTCAATATCATCGAATTAGTGCAATCAGTTATTTAAAAAAAAAATTGTTATTTTTATTAATTTTATTTAAAAAAAATAAGTGAAGAAATGGGGATTTAGAGCACTTTCAAATTCAAAGAACTTGATTACTTATAACTAAAGCTCTTAAGGAAAACTTATAGCATTCGTAAATTTTATTTTCACATGTTTTCCTTCTTTTTCTTATGTCCATAAAATTAATTAAACACATATTGAATACAATATGTCAATTAATGCTACTAATATACAAATATACTGTACACTAACACATAAAACTACATTTATAAGTACTAAAAAGTACTAATACTGTACCATAAAAAGTGCTGCGTTACAGCTTCGTAGAAGCGAAACGAATGTATTTTGATAAATTTATAAAGTATGTTCTCGTTCGAAATACTTTAATACCTTTATGCATTCATGCGTATTTGATTTGAACTACATTGTAAAGGTTTGATGAACAAATATCGCTGGAAAATGGCCCCGGAGTTAAAACTAACATTTGCCAAAGAAATCTAATGCGTTTTTCTAATCTTATGGGTATGTCTAACAAAATTTCTCGCAACAGGATTCTTATTGAAAATTTCAATTATTTGAATTTTAGCTAAAATGTTTTGCTGCCGTATCGTTTTTACAGGTAATAAGATGCGTTTATCTTATTTTGAAATAGGAACAAAAGATAATAAAAGCATTGCTAAGTAATTTATTACAAAATAGCAATGCACAGAAATAGCGAAGATTTTACAGCTGACAACCTCTTTCGTTTTTTTTTTTCCAGACGTTTCCAAAGAATCACTTACATCCCTCGGGTTTGTGAACGCTCTATAAACCATCTCTATGCATATCCACGTCCTTTCGTATAGCAGTTATGCAGGGGAGGGTGGCCCAAAGCGGGTAGGTTTTCGAAGAAAACTCAAAATTGTAGGTTTTGGATTTTAATCGCAACAATTTTGGTTTTATTTCCGAGCAGGGCTCTTGAACTTCAGAATAAAAAGTCATTTTTGTATTATTTCAAAACCAATATTTATTTATTCAACTGGATTTTTTTAATGTTTGGTTTTATGAATCGCTGTCTGTTGGTGTCTCAAAACCCGTCAAAAGAATGGTCTTTTCTGGTCGTATATTATTGTCCGGCTGTGGTTGTCAGCTACCATACGGATATCGCAGTAAAATAATCAAAAATAAACTAGTGGTATAATTAGTATTTCACAAGAGCTTTAAAAAGCATGCCTAAAAGTGGTTTAAAATGATTTTAAAAAATGACATAGTGTCAAAAATTACAAAGTTTCTCAAATGTGCTCACAAGGCTGTAAATAATTTAGCTGAACTAAATAAGCGATCTGAAAACTGCTCTCAGAAACTTTGAAAACTGCAAAAAGGTGAATCTCAAAACGTTCTAGAAAAACATACAAGTATCTGTTATCAAACAACAATTGAAAATTTACAACGTATCTTTCAGTACGACACTGAACGTCCTCATACTGCTCTTGATAAGCTGATCTTCCGTGATACAGAAATTGCTCGAGTGCTACTTTGATCAGCACGCTATTATAATACCTCATGTATTCAAAACGATTAGTTAATAGTTTCTCATCGACAGTGAGCTCGTACTCACCACTCACTGCACTTGATGAACTGTAACACTAATTTCAAAGATGAATTGATTATTTAACCAATAGGCATAGTTCAATCTATTCTTCCTTCATTTGGATAAAATTTACTTTTATTGCTGCTGAAAGCTTACATATTCATAAATAACTTTTTTATCATATTTAAAGAAAAAAGAACAAAAAAAAAAAAAAAAAAAACATTTACATAGTTATTTCATAGAAATTTATCGGAAACTTTTCTGATTTTGTTAAAAGTATTGTGTTTATTGTTTTATCCTTATCAATAATTATGGCATTACAGTACTTTTTTTTTGGGGGGGGGAACTATAACTATGTGTGTGTGTGGTTTATTTATTTATTTTTTTTTGATATGATAGGAAAAGGAAATTAAAATAAGTTCCAAATTTATTTTCCAACATGCCGTTTATCATCCTGTAACTACTGGAAACCTTTATAAAAAGTGAGAAATAAAGTTTAAATGTAAATTCATTTTTTCCTTTATAGTTTTCAGGTTACAGGAAAAAAAACCCATAAAGTCCTAATTTTTGAAATTCTTTTTGGCAATTAAGTTAATCGAAAGTGCTTTCATTCGTTAGTTTTGTGAAGGCAGGATCAATAAATATATTTAAACTTGTGATAATTATCATTAACTTAAATGCATTTCCGCTTCAGAGCAATTACATCTTTTCAAGTTACCAAAAAGCAAACCCATCCCATTAAAGGATTTATTTTCTCAGCTAAGTATAGATTTTTTTTTCACCATTAAACTATGCGATACCTAGAGCTATCACAAATTTTTCTCCTAAAGGAGTATTTGTAGCGGGTAGGGGAATGAGTGGCACATGTACACTTTTTTCATTTCTTTATTTTTCAAAAAATGTGATCAATATATAAGCAAAAAATAATGTATCGATGATTGAATAGTATTTTCTTTGTGCCATATTGGATTTAGATATTTTTTTTAAATATGTTTTTTATCTTTATAATATTTTTTTAATATTTATTCTATTGTTTACATGTGTCCTTTTTGGGGGGAAAATTGGGAGCAAACGTGCCACAAACATAAACAGGATTAATAAATACCGCATATACATCATATTTAAAAACATAACTATTACAAATGAAACATATAGATATCTAGCAATCACATTGCAGTGTTTGTAACCTATACTATGTACATGAAAAGTTGACATTAAGAAATTATTTTTCCCCAAATATACAACTCTGCTCATTGTCAAATTTGAAAGTCTTGTTACCTATTTTGATATCTGATTAGATACGAGAAAAACTTGTAAGACTGTATACCACAAATAATATTTTATTTTGTAAAGTTTATTTCTATTATATATTGCATTAAGCTTCATACAGAATATGATGTGTTTAAAAATAATTTAAACTTCAGTGTTATATTTAAATAAAATTATTTATTACCAGGTATTTAGTATCAAAGAAATGAAAATAATAATAATAATAATAATAATAAGCAGAGCAAATAAATATTAAATAATGATAAAAAAACTATCAATGTATTTTCAAACGGATTATGCAAAAATATCATTTCAGAATGATGTCTCTTAGGTCATTTATGTAATGGGGTCATTTCATATCAAGTGATGCAAAGCTTTTCCCTCACTTTTTTTTTTAAATTTTTTCTCCTCAGTTGTACCCTTCGAAGTAATAAAAAGCATTTTTTTTAAAGATTTTTATCTCTTTTTAACCGACTTCAAAAAATGAGGTTATGATTTTGTTCTGCGGCTTTTTATGTATGTTTTCGTATTCCTCCAAGAATACTGGACCAATTCGAAAAATTCTTTTTTGTTTGGAGGGGTATACTTTCCAGATGGTCCCATTTTAATTTTGTCTGGATCTGGTGAGATCCAGACAGATCTGGATCTAAGAAAACTTAAAATGTCATACGTTGTGGCTATGTAAAACAGCTTTTGTCAGCTACGCGACGCGTCACAGGTCACGATGCTTTGGCGTGAATGGTGCATTTTTTCGACGGAGGAAACTTGTCTTGAACAATATTTAACTCTCACGCATCGGGATTTTTGATTTTCAAGGCGCAGCCTGTTAGTTTTAATTATAGTCTTACTAATGTATTTATTAGTAGTAAGTTGCAAATCAGTAGATTTAATGTATTTTGCTACGAAAATAATTGAATTAATTAATTTAATATAAAAGTTTTTTTGCTAATACATAACTTCATTTATTCATTCAGGTTTTTTTTTAAATATTTTAGCTTTGAAATGTATTTAGTGTTTAATTCAAGGGAAATTGAAGCCAAACCCCCCCCCCCTCCACACTGTCGATTAAATTTATATTCCTTAATAAGTATATCGTATCTGGTGTCCGATTTCTGAAGTTTGACAAGTATTCTAGAAATAAAATTTCTTGACGCCGTCATTTTAATTTACAGTTATGGCAATACTAATTAACAAACTTCGTTGGAACTTTTTTATGTACAATGCTTTCCGATTATTAGAAGACGCCTGGACCGATAAGGAAAGTTCTTTTTCTGTGTGAAACTGTAACTTCTCCCGGTGATCTAATGGTCTTCAAGTCCGGGTGTGAGGGATGCTGGAGAAATTAAGGGAACTCTTCAAATTTCTTACTCGGTGTTTGTTGTTTCTAATTCATTGCGTCTCACTTAGAGAAACGATTTTCATGTTTTTTTGTTTAATGGATAAGAGTGATCTAACTAGGGTACCAAACTTTCGCTTCACCATATTTGTTCTTTAGGAAAAAGTTATGAGTAAAAAACAATAAACTTCATTTAATTTCAATATTAAACGATTAAATATAAAATCCATTGTTAAAGAAAGTGCCATAAAACAAAGGTACTTTCTTTACTCAGTGTTAAAGAAAGTAAAAAAAAAAAACGTTAATATTAATCACGGGTGCACCTTGTCGGAGGCGGGGGGGGGGGGGTCAGGTTGAGAGGTATTTTTCCTTTTAAGGGGCTATTGCTTTGGGGGAGATCCCCCCTAAATATTTCCCCTTATTAATCATTAGTAGTAATTGCGCAAATTTTGAATTAAGACTCCTTTGAAGCAAATATGAAATTCATTTAGTATCATTGCTCTAGAAGTATTTTGATCTTCATATACATCACTGTGGATACTCTGTTTTTAGTGTGGCGTTGGCCTATAACGGGGCCAATTAAAAAGAGATGTGACTTTTTTCAAGAGTTATGTGATACGTATTATTGTGAAACATGAAATAGTTAGAAAAACCATTGACATTTAAATGAATCTAACTAAATTACCGCACAAATTATTCCTGGAGAGGAACAAAGATCAGTTTTTAGTGCCAATTATATAAAATGTTATGCGCATTAAAATGTTTTCTTTTTTTAACCGACTTCAAAAAATACGTTCTCAACTCGTAGGAATTTTTTTATGTATGTCCTCTGTAAACTCAAACACGCATGTACCAATTTGTATTTTTTTTTCCTTTGAAAAGGTATTTACTTCCCAGGTGATCCCATGGTCATCAGGTCATATTTGAAGATGAGATCCTTGAAAAATCAAGAAAACTCTTCAAATTCTATGTTTAAAGTTAAAGCGGTTTCTCTTGTTTTTAGTGACTCGTGATTCTTTTTCGGAAAGCATACTTTGATAAAGTCAACTGAATGATTTTCTTTGTAAATAATTGCGCATTTGAAAAAGCCTTTCTTCCTAGTCTTCGGAAGTTTCCGAGACGCTGTGCTCTATTTCTTTCTCTATTTTTCTCATCCTAGCTGTTTTCTAACTCCTGTGCGCGACGCTTTCTCTCTCGAGATGTACTTAAGTAGTGTACCTCATACCCTACCCTACGTACTTTTCTTATAGTTACACCACTAAAAGCAAAAAAATAATTATTTTCAAATAAAAAAAGAACCGACTTCAAAAAACCCCAACAAGTAAGGAGTTATAAAATGGACCTAAAAAGTAAAAACTAATTGGTCATACTTGCATACGATTTCCGACCCAAACGTATAATCAAATTCTTTTTACAATTCTAGTACAAAAATCAACTAGAGTCAGAGTCGGACGTTTCAAAATCCTGGAGTCGGAATCGACCGTTTTTCGTCCGAATCCGCAGCCCTGCATTTTGCTATGATCTTGGGGCAAACTATTTATTTTTTCCCTCCTGAATTGAAAGATGGGGCAGAGGTAGGCAATAAAATGAATCATAAATTTTCTTATCAGATATTAAATTAATCAAGTATACTCTGCTAAGAAAGGATCGAAAAAAAAATTCTTGGTCAAAAAAAAAAAGAAAGAAAAAAAAAAAACACATATGGGATAAAAAATAATCCTCATTTCAATTCCTAAGTGAAGCGTGATACTAGTATAGTGTTAATCATATGTTTGGGTGGGTGGGAAGGGGAAAGGATGTACTTTGTCTTGCTTTAGAAAAGAACGTTTACCAACTATTTGTAAAATACTTTTCATTTTATTTTATTTTACTATGTTTTTTTTTACATTTTGAAAACAATTGAAAAAAACTAAAAATAAATAAAAGGTTGAAAGTGGTGGTGCGGTCTGGGAGGAGGGTTACCAATCTTCAAGCTCATTTCAAGCGTAACCATGTTTACTTACAACTCACTTGACCATTACCAGCATGAGAGCTCCATATTTAACTTATTATAATATTAAAAATCTCATTATTTCTTAAGTCAAATTTTATTCAAAAATTCATAAAAAGAAGATCCCAGTTTGAGTTTTTTCAAGCAAAATTATTATACGTTTTTTGAGAAATTTAAAATTTAAATTTAAATTTCATTTTTTAATGAAAAATTTTATAAAACTAGTCATGTTTCATATCATGTTAAACAGTAACTAATGGATTTAAAAATATTTTTTTTCCAAATCTTTCTATCTATATTTGCTGAGTTATCGTCCATTTTATGTTCAAACATCCATGAAAAAAAAAGGGATTTTCTAAAAATCAAAGCCTTATAAATAAAAAATAAAAAAGATATAAATCTAAAAATTTGAACTTTTGATTACCTCGAAGAGTACATTCGATGAGCCAAATTTCAAAGAAATACAAAAAGGTGAGGGAAAAAAAAATTCTGAAATTTTGGATTACTTGACATGTAGTTACTACCCAATGTAGTCCTTACTAAAATACCAAATATAAATCTTTTTTATAATCTCTTTTTTTTAAAACAATTTGCTTTGTTAAAGTGTATCCGTTACTGAAACTGCATTATAAGCAAACATTCTTAGAATATGTTTTCTAGCTTAGGATGCAGAACAAGACATTCTGCTACGATCTGGTAAATCCACTAAGTAAATCCACTACTTTATCATACAAAAGTTGCTGTCAGGATAACTAATATGGGATTAGGACAATAAAGATGCTAGTAAAATTAGTTTTTTTCTTTTTTGTTTAATACCACTTTGTTAACAATTCAACGTAATAACATTTCGACTCGATTTTTGGGATTATAAGACTTTAATTAAATTTAATTATACTGCCTTTTCTATTTTTTTTTAAAAATTTTATTGAAAAGTATTTGTGTCTTTGTAGCAAAAAAAAGCGTCGTTTTCCTCCAAATTTACAGACGACGATATAAATTTAATTTAACTCACAAATATATTTCTCCAGCAAAGCAACGAAGCTTCAATGCTTGAAAATCATAAATTCTATGTATTAAACTTGTGCTAAATAAATGCGTAGAAATTAACATTGTCTTTTAGTTTATGCGAAGTAATTTTTCATAAAACGTTCAGAAGTAAGTTATTGCCTGGATTTAGAATTCAGTACTTACCATCCGTTGAGCCGCGTTGAATGGTATATCCATCGTCTGTTTCCCAAGAGACAACTGGCACAAAATCCTTCACGGAGGAGGGGACGTAGCATTTTAAAACAGCTGTATTCCCCTTAACAACAAAGTCATCATAAGTTCTGATTTCATAGTTTACTCGAATCACTGAAATAAAGGAGATTGATAAAATTATTCGTTGGGTATTTGAAACAATCCTAAATATTTATTTTAGAACGTGCGTAAACAGCGAAGAGCTATGCTTGTATTAAATGAAAATAGGGTTAGAAACGTTTTACTTGTGTGCTTTTTAGTTAAGGCGCACACACGAATTTAAACATTAAAAGAAATTGATGAATGTAAGCATGAAACATTTTTATTTAAATGAAATATATTGACCAGTGAATGAACAGCAGCTTTTAAATTCTGAATTGGAAATAAATATGATGTTTAGTTAAAGTTCATTTTTTTAAATTCGCAAATAAAACAAGAACTCCATTTAAAGCATTAAAATTAAAACGAACGCATCTCCGCCATATCATTTTCTAGCTTCAATCTTGACTAATTTTCACTAAGTTAATTTTCAAAAAGGTCCATCCCAAGGTTGTAATTCACTTCTTGTTTTTTTTAAATGTACATATGCAGGGTTGTTTGGTTTAAACCACGTTGGTTTAAACCAATTGGTTTAAAAAAAAAAAAAAAAAAAAAAAAAAAAAAAACATGCGGTTTTTTTTTAAATGGTGTTTTTTTTTTAAAGCCAAAAAAAAAAATCCATTTTACAGGTTTACATTGATTTCCCCACACATATTGAATAAGAAACAAATTAGGATTGGAAAAAGCTTCAAAGCTAGTCTTTTTGTTCAAGGCTTTCAACTAAATGAATTTTTTCTAAAGACTGTTGGAGAAAACAACGGTTCTTTTGGTTTAAAGCAAAATATTTTTAATCTGTTACGAACAAAAACTGTAAAATTACATTTATAAATAAACATACAAAGTGTCCGAAAAGTCCTTGACACATTTAACCTAAAATACCATTGTTATGTGTCGAGGACTTTTCGGACACCCTGTATATGTAATGTATTCAACTCATTTCAGAAATATGTGTATAATTTTTTTTACAATTACATAAAATCAACTTTACACAACAATAACATATGCATAAATACATAGCAACTTTTACGTTATAAATTAATATTATTTTTATGTTATTTAGTACTTTGAACAAAAAGCAAGTTTTGAAGCTTTTCCAGAGCCTTTTTCCAGAGTTTATGAATGATATCTAAATCACGAAAATATATGCACTGCACTTTTCTGAAGATGGTTTTAGTAATGTTGAAGACTTTTAAAGACGGTTGCATTGCATTTTTCAAATTCTTTTTCCTGGCTTTTCCACCAGTCACTAATGCAGAAGATATAACGTTTTTGGCAAAAAAAAAAAATTCTTGAAATAGAATTTGCTACACATTTATTTGTTCTAAAGAGTTTGCATTTAATATTTTTTAAACTTCAATGCTGGATGCAACATGTATGCCAGTAAATAAGCTGTAATTTAAGCCATGTTACACCAATTTTTGTATTTTTGATTTGGTTCTTTGTTTTAGCGATAGTCGATACCTTTTCCAAGTCTTTCCAAAATAAGAACGAAATCGAATATAGAGCAGCACTTTTTTTTTAAACTTTGTCAGTATAACAGCAATCGATTTTTTGACTGTTCAATCATGTACTGTTGTACATTTTGCTTTACTTCAATATTTGCGACATTGTGTACTAAAAATCATCGTTATGTAAGATCAGAAAGAAAAAATATGAAAATTGTTCTTTTTGAAAAGATTATGCTTAAAAATATAACTTTTACCTTTATTCGATAATTATTCATATTATGTTGGTTTTATAAAGTTTTTTTCTTGGATCTTCATTATATTTATCTTAACCCGCATCACAACCACTTCTTGAAGTATTTCGTATCATAAAGGGTCTATAGATACATGCATACTAATATGTTAATCAAGTCAAACATTTCAATCAATATTTCCCCGCAGAAAGCTATTTTATTTATTTAATTTAGTTACAAGATTTTGTTCTTATCTCTTTAATTAATCAAGAAAGTAGGTATAATGTGACTATTTAATAACTGTTAATTACATGGAACCTTAATTACCTTCTGAAAATTGTTTTTCTCGCAAATAGTATTTAAACCAAAAAAACCGGTTTAAACCAAAAAAAACCTGGTTTAAACCAAAAAAACCGGTTCTTTTGTTTTTTTGTTTTTGAAAAAAAAAAACGTTTTTTTTTTACCAACCCTATACACATGTTGATCTATAATTTTTGAGTGAGAAAGACTGACAGAAGATTTCCATCCTAGAGTAAAAACGTGAATTTCTGCTCGAAACTTTGAAAAAGTTCTATCTCACCAAGATAAGGCGTTATTGAAGAACTAAGAAGTCTTTCTAAAGATTTTGTAGTTTTCATTAAATGCATTCTGTAGTGGTCGACAGAAAGAGCATCACAAACAGACGTCGAAAAAGATTGTCAATAAATGAATTGTTGAGGAGTATTTTGTATTTTCTTATGAAAATGCAATCACAATATAGCAATAGAGTTAAAGATAAAAGACTTAGATTTTGTTTTTAGAAAAAAAAGGCGATGAAAAAGATATTTTGTTTGACTAATTAAATTACCGACATCCTTAGATAAATTTCAAGAAGAGTTCATCTCAAAAAACCATAACAATCGTTTTCTATCCCAAGTTTTGCTTTTAGGATTCAATTTTCCTTTTTATAACGTGTACTGTTTTCGATAATAATACAAAAAAAAAATAATACTAATAATTCAATGAGTCAAGTGAGTCAATAGGAATTTAGTTTTGTATGCCTTAAGCTAAGTTACAGTTTTCAGACATCAGAGACTTTTTTCAAAATCGGCAATTAAATTAAAAACATAAAAAAGTATGTAGGAAAAGAACAATTTTAATTAAATGTCAGTGTTTGTTTTTCTTTCTGTAAGTCATAATTCGAACGAATTAAAACTAAACTATGCAACCAATTTAAGGCAGGAAATGTCCCCGACTAAATCTTCAAGTCACAATTTGGTGGAAAAATGCACTAAAAAGGAACATTATGAGTAAAACACATTATACATGCTCTCGACTTTCATCAGATAATAATAGAAACAAATTTATTTTACCAGAAATGTCTTCTAATGATTCACCAAACTAATTTAAAATTACAATAATAAAAATATGAAAAACTTTGATTTCAAAAGACAATAGTTTTCAGATATTGTTTCTTGTGGGAAGCTACAGACATTAAAAACCTTCTAAATCCAAAAATCAATCGAACTACCTCTTCAAATTTAAATTAACGAATAAATGTTTTTCAGTTTTCAATATTTTATTTATAATTGCTGTTAAAAAATATTTATAAAAATTGAAATATCAAAAATATTTTCAATTTTTTTATGTGAAATGTAATCAGGGGCCTGCACAGAAATGTTTGAGCAAGTCACAAATAACTTTTACGGACTCCCCTCCGTATTGTTTACCCCGACCTCCCTATATATTTAACCCCTCATTTTAAAGATCTCAGGTCCCCCTTAAGGCTCGGGCCTGGGCCAACAGCAGTCTATTCTTCCCCCCCCCCCGTACACGCCCCTGAATGTAATAGAGTGTTTGTTATTATTTATAAAAGGTTTGAACTTTTATGAAAGATAATAAAGAAAAACCTTTTGGAACAGTTCCGTAAATTTTTCTAAAACTTTTATTATGCAGTCATTAGCCGATAAAATATTCTAATTTGCCCATTTCGACGCAAGGTATGTGCAGGTGGAGCAGAACTTCAAATACTTCTTGACACGTCGATTGTCATGTTGGAAACTATTTAACCTTTCTTCTAAATAGTTCTTAACAAAAGCTCTCGTTAAAAAAATTTTTAAATGTACATTACATTTATCTAAATAAAAAAATAAATTAAAAAAAAATAAATAAAAAACTCTTGATAGCTTATACTAGTTGAATGCTAATCATTGCTAAATTAGTTTGCTACGCTATTTGTAATAACACTAATTTGTAAGTTACAAATAAATTCAAACGCTTTAACGTAGTTAGTTCAAAATTTTTAATTTTTATGTTTCTTTTGTAAATTGGGAAAAAAAACAGTAGCGAAATTCTTAAATTAATTCAAAATTTTTTGCGCAAAAATATAGTTTACCGACGATGAATATAGCATAAAAATGTGCTTGATTAAGACTCACAGAATATTTTTGGATTCATATATTTATTTCAATATTTCTTATGTATCGATTTTTATTATTTTTTAAAAAATTCCAATTTCTTAGCGGTATTAATCGGAGAAGTATTTCGATATGAAACTTAATACTTTAAAATGCTGCCATAATTAACTTTCGCAACTGTTTATGTTGTCACAATTTTTTGCAACATATTCCTATTTCCGAGGGCTTCATCATCTCAAAATATTTCAAGCCCTTAACACGAGAGTTTACTGAGACTGAAGGAAGCGTTTAACGTCCATCAACACTTTTCAAAATTTAATAAATTTTAATACGCTCCCCTAGATTTTTAGATGCAATTACAGCCGTCACTCACTCTAAAAGCTAGTTCGTTTCAAAAGTTTCCCGAATGCATTTTTAATACTAACCTTGCTTTCCTTGCTTTCTCGAGATTTTCAGCATAAAAATAATACAAAATTTCACGCGAAAAAATATTTATCACCAGCAGCGGGCTATTTATTCCCAGAAACTTCAGTGCTTAAGAACAGAGAATAATTCATTAGGAATTTAATAATGTGCGCGAATGTAATTGACATGGAGGAAAGAGGAGGCTTTAGAAATGCAGGGAATGTGAAGAGGCGCATCATATGACAGACGATATTAAATTTACGGCGACGCATTTCTTGTCCACTTCTTTCGGAGCTCAAATTATGCGCTGTAGCAGATTGCAGGGTACCTTCCTGCCTTTATATTGCCTGGCGTTTTATTATTTCCTAAAGAGGCTCTGCGTCGTGAGTAAACTAGAATTTAGTATGATTTGAATGAAGCACCAAAGCGCGGTTTAATGCTCGATGATGGAAGAGAACTTGTTTCGACTAGCAAAGGAAATCCATACTTCTTATTATTTTTGTTGATTCTCCTTCGTAAATAATTATATTTGATTTCCGCTAAGATGCATCCGTATAATATACAATGGTACAAAATGGAGATTTAGCTGCGTATTATAGTTTTTTTAAATACTGAAGCATAATGATAATTTATGGCATACCTATGACAGAAATTGAAAAAAAAAAAAAACAAAAAACAAAAAAAGATGAATAATTTTCGACACGTGATTTGAGTGAAGCACAAAGGAACGGTTAAACATAGATATTTGATTTGAATAACAAATAAAGACTATGCTGCCTTTTATTTTTGTCAAACATATTCTGTACGTTATATCTGATTTTATATAAAAGACGATTAATATGCAATTGTACAAATAGAAACAAAAAATATCAAGCTGTATATTATTGTTTATTGAAATACTAGAAAAATATGAAGACATAAAGAAATTGTCTGAGAAAAAAATAAAAAAGGGAAAAAAAACTAATGATTATAATTAACATGAATTAAATAAGCAATTTGAACATGGTGTAACGCTCGATGAGGATTAAGAATTGAATCACAAACGAAATCTATGTTATATGCTTCATTTTTTTAACTCGCTACTTTAAATTATATTTGATGTTCTCTAAAAAGCATCCATTTATTATTAAATAGCTTTAAAAAAATGTTATGCTAACTGTATTTTCAGAAAACCGAAAAGAGAGAAAAAAGGCGTAATTTTTAGGATGAATTTGTTGAAGCACTAAAGTGTGGTTAAACCACTCGATGATGAAAGATGTCTTGTTTCAACAGACAAATTTATGTTATTATAATTTTTAACTTCTCTTCTATAAGTAATAATTGTTTTTACTGAGGCATCAATAAAACTGACGATATAATTAAAATTATATTATAAAAGGAATATGGCTTACAAGAGTTTTTTTTTAATTGAAATTGTGAAAAATAATAATATATCATTAAAGAATACACTCAGGCTCAAGATTATCAATCATATTGAAAAAGTATATCGTTTAAAAGAATTTCTACTTACAAGTCAAATTTCAACATAAAAAAATGCAACCGCAGTGTACGCATAGATAATTTGAAATTGCATTAGGAATACATAGGGCTGACGAATAAAAGCTTCAATAATACTATATAAAAGTAGGTTAAAGTAAGGTGTGAGAAGAAGGATAATTTTAAGTTTTAACGCTTCTATTTCTTTACAAATCCGTAAGAGGAATATACGTGTACAGGGCGTGTCAAAGATAATGAAGAAAAGGGTTTTTTAGGGGAGCCTCAAGAAGTACCGCCAATATTGGCAAGTGCACAATAAACTATTAAATTATACTTGATTCTTAGTTAGGCGAACTACCACCATGCTTTTGCCAACTGGACGCCAACTTATGGCGTTAATTCTGCTTCCTTACTTCTGTTTAATACTGATATTTAAAACCAAAAGACGTGTAATTTCAAAGGTAACTTCATGAGAAAATTGGTGCTGTAAAGCAAAAATTGCACAGCAGATTCTATATTCTTTCATGATTATTTGAGAAACCCTTTTTCCAAAAAGTTTTTGTTACCAACATATTCTATATTATCTAAAAATTAAAAAAAAGTGATCAAGGTCCATCTTTCAAAATAAATCTACATTGAAGATGGCATAAAGAACCATATGTTAATGCTTTCAAATTCAATAAAGTAAAATACACAGTGTGGGAGGGAATCATAACCAAATAACTAAGCTGCCTAAACCTCATAATAAAAAAACACGATGGAAACTTATTTTTAATTAAATAACAGTTTACATTGGTATTCCTTATATATAAGGGTGGAAAAAGCATTCTTCATTGTAGCAACCTTTAAAAAGTATTCTAAAAGTGGACCTATAAATTTGCATGCCTACTGTTACGATGCAAGGGGGAGGGGTCGCCTTAGGTTATGTATATATGAAATGATAAGATAGCGATTTTGTTACGCAATAATTGTAGGAAAATATGAGAAACAAATCAATTCCGGGATGTTTTACTCTTTTTGGAAAAACAACCTTCTTCTTGCGTATATCAAACAAAAATCTACCCTCCTACGCACATCAACAAATTTTTAAAAAGTTAAACTGAAAAACTTGCAACAATAAGGAAAACTACTACCCTAAATGCATCATTTTTTTTAAATCTCAAAGAAAGAAATAAAAAAAAAAAACCCTATTTGAGAATTAAAAAAAAAACAAAACAAAAAAAAAAAAAAAACGCATTGCAAAAATATGCACGGTAAAAACGGTATTTTGTAATTTAAAAGCTCTTAAACAATCTTGCTTTAAATGCTAAAAACTTAATTAATACGAAGCTTAATATTATATTAAAGTCTAAATATTTATATCGAATGCAGATTAGTCATTAAAAAATAGTTAATTCACTCCTCCTTCGAAGCAATTTGAAGAAAAAAATACAAAAAATCGTCCATCGGAAAATATTTAATTATACAACGCCGGAAATAAAGTAACTTCTTATGGTTCCTGATGAAAGAAAGAAAAGTGGATTTTGCCTGTCTCGTTTTAGAGCAGTGACAAAATTAAGAAAATTTCTCTCTCAAGGGTTTTTCTTTCTCAATATATTTCACGCTTAAAGAATTTTTTCGTTAGTCTTTTATTTTCTTCTTTTTTTCTAACTTCTAAAAGCTTTTTTACATTTTCTGTTAGAGACGTAAACGGGAAAAAAAGGAAATTAGTAAAATCTAATAAAGGTCAAATAGAGCAAAAAAGAGAAGAGAAAAAAATCGAAAAACATTGCAGGGATTTCTGTAAAAAGGCATTTTTGAAAGTTAAAACTTAAAAGGAAAAACCCTTATTTTACATTATATAATTGCTTTTTACGAGCAATGAAACGTCAAATAGTCAGGAATGTGTGATTTGGTTATTAGTGTGATATCTACATGAATATTAACATAATTATTTTTGCCAAAAAATATTGTAACCTCAGTAGCATATTATGCATCTCTTTGTTTACCTACTTTTTATAGAATATGCAGGGTGTCCAAAAATTATTTAATACATTTTAAAGAATCATAGAAAAACAACAAATTTTCGTATGCATGTGTGTCTTGCGGTATAATACTTCAAAAGTTCAAAGTAATTTTATGTCATCAGCCAAGAAGTAGCTCTGGGCTTCGCTGCAACAAATATTTTCTTTTGACTCAGACATTTATGCAAGGGCTCATTTTTTGTATTTCTTTGCTATTTATTTCCCTCATTAAATAGAAATCTAAAGAAAAAAATCACTGCTGGATTATTCGTATAAACTACTCGATATGAATAAGCTTGAAACAGTGCAGTGGGTTGCCAAATTAACGTGGATAGTTGAGAAATGTTCAAAATGTAACTTTTTACATACATTTCACTCGAACATAAGTGATTCGAATTAAACAAAACTATATTTAGTACGTGAGCAGATTTATAAGTAAATAGTGATTTATTTTTATTTGTATTTTTCATTTTTAAAAAAAATAAGAAAAAAAACTAATCATTTACTAATTGTAGTTTAATTTATAATGTTTAAAAAAAATCGCTACTTTATGAATGACTGCACAGCTCCATTTCTGCTTGTCAATCTCCTGTTATCGTTATCTGACTTAATTTCAAAGCAATATCTTCCAAGTAGCTGGGCTGTCGTCTCATTTCGCGACGTGCGTCTGACTCTCCCAACATTCGAATGTGAAATTTCAATTAAACTAAATTCTTTGACAGCTATGAAAGTTACTGAGAATCGATACCAAGAGATACGTTAGTGTTAATTATTCCCACTCTGTTCTGGTTCCAGTCTTCATGGGAACTCAGAGATTCAATTACTGACTGAAAATTGAGAACATACTTGCTTGGCGGACATGTTTGACGCTTGGAATGAAGCAAATGTATTAGTGTTATCGTCCATTAATTCCTATTATAAATTAATATAAGTTGATAGATCTTCATTGGTTTTGTGCAATGGCAATGGTGCTATTTCCAAGTATTTATGGCATCCATTTTTTTTTTATTTATACTTTCTAAAATGAAAACAAATTTCTTTAACTGTTTGTTACGTTGTGATTCTGTTGGATTAAGTATACAATTTGGCGTGTAACTTGCTAGACTCGACCATGTGTAATAAATAATGATAGTGACATATGTTCTGCAGTTTAGAGTAGTATTTAATCTTAAAATAATAACGAAACTCGTAATAGGAGGTAAAAAAAAATAAGAAATTTAAATTTAGTTCTAAAAAGTATTAGACATAGCGTTGGGTAATGAAAAATAGTGACTTACGTTTTATTATTTTTATAATCTGGTTTTGCAGCGGTTTGAAGACTGTTTTTGTAAGTATTATTTTCTTTTTAAGGTAGGCAAATACCCTAATTTTCGAAAAAAATTGATTTTGAGATTTTGAAATCGACGAGTTATTGAGAAAACAAGAAGACATTTACTAAACTCAAATGCACTGCTTATAACTGAAATTTACTTTTTCTTACTTGATTTTCTCATAACCACGTTTTCAAGTTTTTATTTACGCCAACAGCCCTATCGAAAAAAAATACTAACTTTAAAGATTTGAAACTTTGCAAACATGGTAATTGAACAAATTACTGTCATATAAACCTCGAAAAAATAATGTACGTTCAATATGTGGCTTTGAAATAATTTTCAATTAAACTCAGGGGGCATAAAGCACGTTTACCGGGGAAATTTTCTAACATTTACCCATAAAACCTGTTTTTAGTCAATTATTTTCAAATCGTAGGGTCATAACCTTCTCTGGTATCTCACAAAGAGATAGACACAAAAAGTTTTTAAAACTATAAAAAAATGAGGGAACTTGAAGTGTTGAGGAAATGTATTTTTTTACTAAAAATATTGCATTTTTAAACAAAAAACCTATCGACATTTTTTATCCAACAAATGAGCAGTCAAAATGTGTTATTCATGTCATGTTCAATAATCGTATGAAATTTCAGAAAGATGCAATGAATATTGAAGAAAAAAATATTTAGATTGTTCACCTACCGTAAAAACACGTCATTGTTTATGTTACTGTAATATCACGACTATATATTGGGCTTCTAATCGCGATTTTTAGGTAACAGGTAGAGACATGTTTTCAAAAAGGAAACATGTCTTTATGTTTTAAAAATGTTTTAAAACGAAAGTGTTATTAATATATTAATTTATTATATAATTGATTAATAACACTAACCCTAAACCACTGACTAAAACACTATAACTAACTTATTCAAAAAAAACCTGTTAGAAGGGGTAGAGAAACAAAAAACATTTTTAAGTGACACCACGTTGTGTTCAACTTTGTGCCAGTTTGTGATTAATCAAAACAACTATCAAGAAAAATATTTATAGATAAAACTGTAAATATAAAAGTAACCATTTTTTACTAGGGTTAAGACTGCATGTCATGTTTTATTTAGTAAAGAAAATGTGCTCAGGATACGAAAGCAAGAAGAAAATATAATTTATTCCTAAATCTTAGAAATTTTTATAACGACCGAACGATAACGTACGAAACAAGCTTTTTTTCAACGACCCCAGTGATGTAAAAAGCATAACAAAAAACAAATATTTGCTATCTACCAAAACAAAGCATAACATTTCCATATTAGTACGATTCTGTAGTACTTGTTTTTTATATTTGACTGCTTTTATTTAATAAATATTGAGGAAATTTAAAATTCTTGCTTAAATTCTTTACCTCTTTACCTCTTGATTCGAAATTCTGAAAATATTTAAATCATGTCTACACACAAAGGATTTAAATATCTAATGCTTTCCTTAAAATACGACCGTTTTAAATTGGGATCTAAAGATTTTAAATGCATATTTTATCATTTTGCAAATTATTTGAATTTATATCTAAGAGGTTCTAATTTCAGATAATCTCCCTTTTGTCAAGTCCTCGCAAGTTATTACAAGGGAACTCAAGAGAACAAGTATAAGTATAGTATTTTATTCATGAATTTAAGCAAGATTTATTAGTAGTATGATCGGATATGGTAAAATCTTACTTTGCTTTTCTCAAAACTGTGCATGTTTAACGCATTCAAAAATTATGTTTCAGAAAAATGTATGCCTTAAAACAGTAAACAGTTTGGTTGAAACTGAAGATTTCAAAATGCTTTAATGTTAAAACTACTGGGAGTAATGGCTTCACATTTCACCAAAACACTTGGGTTGTTTCCGAAATTTTGAAATTATTTTTTTTCCTGAAAAAGCAAGCTTAATAACGTAGGTTTCAACCATTTTAAAATAATTTGACGAAGTTTAATGTTTTAAATAACTAGTTTATTCGGTGAGCAGATTAAATTTCTTTTCTGCGCACAACATCACAAGCGATGAAATGCCATATACTGATGCCACTAGTGCAGAACGCAGTATTTAGTTTGCTTCTTTACTCACATGTACTGGCAGCCATATGTTTGATAGTAACTGTTGATCGCAATATTTAATTCGCTTCTTAATTATCAGATCGTGGACACGTGAAAAAAAAAGGAAGCGTAAGCATTCAACGCGGCAGTGCAGTAGCGGGCCTAAGTACATCACTAGTGACTTCATAAAGACAACGAATTATTTCCAAAATCGGACATTTTAAGTATTTTGTTAAAAATGAAACGTTAAACGTTGGGAAATTTTTTTTTTTAGCTTCAAGTTCTTTTTTGTTTGTTTATTCTATCAATTTCAGTGACTAAAAGTAGTACTTTTGACTGAAGGAAACAACCCCATTGTGAAGCCGCGTAGTTTTGTTTGGCTAAGGAAAAAAAGTTCATAAATGTACCTCTAGTTTTCGCTCTTAAGTTGAACATTTACGTTGCGGATGTACGCTAATTCCAAACACGTGACATAAGCATTTCAGTCATGGAATCATTACTGTCCGCCTCTGGAAAGTTGAGCTATGGCTTTGAGCAAGTTCATTTCCTTCAAGGGAGAACAATCAGTAAGAGGAGGAATTTTTAGGCGCAGAGTTCGGCTACCATTAAGCCTTTTGACCTTCCGCCGTTTTTCCTCCCCCCTTATTTCAAGAAATGGAATCGTTTAATCTGCCGGACAACGGAGCTCAACTTGCCAGAGGCAGACAGTACAGCATCTATTGAATATGTTGTCATGCACTTCCTAACAGTAGCGGAGCAAGGTGAATGGCAAGCAGTGCAAATCAACCTTTTCAGTCGGAATTATGAAATAATTAACCAGAAATGTTTATATTTGGTATACAGTGTATTACTGTAAAGAATATCTTATAGACAAAATTTCAAGTCTGTAGGTAAATAATAATAATAATAATAGTAAATAAAAGAGTTGCGATACGTACAATATTCCGGACTTCAGATTAAAAACACATTGATATCTAAACAATGTTCATTGTAAAATGTTATCGAAGAATATTAAAGCATAATGTAAGCATTTGAAATGGATTATAAAAAATCTATATATATATATATATATATTTTTAATAGTAAAAAAAACCTCGCCTTTCAACAAAAATACATGCATGGTTGTCAATCCCAAAACGAAAAAAATATTTCAGATAATAATAAGAATAATGTAAAGAGTCAAGTACAATAAAAAGTAATTTAATCGATTATTAAATTGTTAGCAACTGTTTAAAGTTCATGTCCGGTATACCGGACGCCGGATGTGAAGGGGCTAAGTATTAGAGCCATTTCATTTATACCAAGAAATGAGCTGCGTCGCACCAGTTTCGATTTTATCGAAACTATTTTTCTGTACTATATAACAGTTTTATGTTTCTCGAACGAATTATGTTTCTGATTCGCTAGTTTTTGCTCTGCAAATTAGTAAAACTTGAAATTTTTGGTTATTTTTCTAATAGCTTTAGCAAATTTATTAAAATTATGACGAAGATCAAACATTGCGTACTGTAAAAGTAAAAGATTTAACTTTCAGTTGTGCAGCAAAAAAAAAAAATAATAATAAATAACTTATGCCTAGCTAGAAATATTCCAGGGTGAAATCGTGGTTCAAAAAGTGACTTTTTATTTATTTTAGGCCCAACAAGGATTTACAATAGGAAGCTAATTTGCTTTCCTGTTTTTTAAGGCATGGATACTAGACACACAGAAAAACCGAACTGAAACTGTTTGTCCTTCATTATGCAAAAAAAAAAAAAAAAAAATGCTTAAACTTATGAAAACATGAGATTTGTGCCCTTTTAATCCCAAAAAAGGCCTGTGGGACAGGCGATAAAAACTTGAAAGTGCTTGCATAAGAAGCTGTTGTGTTGTCTTTTAATACGAAACAAAAACTGTATTGGCTTTGAGGAAATGTAAGTCTTTGAAGTAAGGTAATACTATTTTTTTGCACACGACTTAAAAGATGCTGAACAGAATGAATAATCACCTAAAAAACAATTAACTAAGTTTGATTGAAATATATATTTACACAATATAATTGTGCGCAACAAATATCTTTCAATTTTTATTAAATTTATTTTCAAAACATATTTTTTCACAAATCATTTTTTCTAATTCTATGAACTTATCTTACATATAATCTGTTTCAAGACATGTACTACGACCTTGAGGATGAAAATATTAACTTTTGAATTCTACATTATTACAGTAATATTTCACTCGAACAACTTCACTTAGTCACTTTGCTTTAGCATATGATAAACAAGAATAATCTTTCACATTCGACTGTTTTACATTCTGATGTTGAACTGTATTCGCTTTATTGACCCAGCGAAGTTTTCCAAAAACAATGCCAAACACACTAAGATTACTGAGGCTAAAACTGTGTGCAAGGTCTGAGTTGGGGGTACATGAGTTTCAAGTTAATACTTTGTCTTCAGCAGTGTTTTTTTTTCCAGTGCTTTGCGTCCAACAAAATGAAAAATAAGATCTTTTTGAACAATGCACAAGCTTATCTAGAGAAGTCATCTGATTTTCTGCGATTTTTTGAAGTTAATCCTCTCTCATGAATTTATCAACACACCATAGAGTTGTCGTTTCCTATGGCATTGATGAAAAAATCCCACTGAGTTTGATTCAAAGTCTTGTTCATGCTGACCCAAATTTATGAGAATATTTCTTTGCTTATGCTGGGCTGCTGACTTATCGGAAAAGCAATTGTTTATTATTATTACTGTTTATTACAGTAACTAATTTATCATTATTTATCATTTTATTTTTAATGATTAATCCTAGTGTTACTATTGTACGAAACCTTGCTTGCAAGAACTCTTTAAAAATCACAAAGTGCACTTATTTCCCATAGGAGCGGTACAATAAATTAGCGGTAAATTTTAACTGCACTGTACCATGAGAGTTAAAAACGAGCTGATGTGTGCATCACATGACTTCCTTTTACTGCAATTTAATGTCATTTTCTCATTATTGGCAGTTTTAATATGATTCAATAGTTTACTCTCTAAATATCACCAACAGTGGCCAAATTGAAACCAGATTTTAAAATATATATATAATTAAAAAATTGCCAAATTTGTCTCTAAGTTGGTGACAAAACTTGGCGACCAAAAGACTGGCGATATATCGCCAAGTGTCCTCCAAATTATAACGCCACTTGAGTTTACATCGAAATTAACAATGATTTTCCCCCAAAAACTGGAAAAAAACCCCTTTGGAACATCCGAATGCAACCAAAAAGGAAGGCTCACAACTAGACCCCACTAAAAGTCTACGTACCAAATTTCAACTTTCTAGGACATTCCGTTCCTGAGTTATGCGCCATACATACACACATACGCACATACGCACATACATACGTACATGCAGACGTCACGAGAAAACTCGTTGTAATTAACTCGGAGATCTTAAAAATGGATATTTCGTGTGTCTGTACGTTCCTAGGCGTGGGTCGGGTTGAAAAGAAAACTCAACATTCATTTGGGGCTGAGCAAAATGAAAATTAAGGCCGATTTTTGGGTGAAATTTTTTAAGTAATAAGTGGAAAATTATTTTCTTTACTTTTTTAGAAAGGAGCTGGCTACATATTGCTTGCAGTGAGTCTAATATTTATAACTTCGGGTTTGCAGAAAAGTATGTCTGCAGAAAAATGTTGTAAATCAGTATAAATGCGAATGTAACCACTCACAAGGATCATTTCAAAACAAAACATTTGCTTTGAAATGATCCTTGTGCTATTGCTTAAAAAAAGGCTTTTTTTATTGAAATTATAAAATGGCACTAAACATATTCAAGCATCAAAATGTTTTATCTATTCATACCATCTGCAGTTTTCTCTTTTTACTTTGCTTAATTACCCCAAACTTTCAGTAAACTGTTAAGCATGGCTGCATTTTCAATTAAACACATTGCGCTTTTAATAACATCCCTTTTTATTGAAATCATTTTTCGAAAGTTATAACAACAAATAGCTATTGGTATTCAATATATATTTAAATGATTTTCCATAACGTTAAAAGCAAATGGAAGTTCTAATAAAAACATCATAGCAAGAGCTCTTAAAAATTGAAGCAATTTAGAAAAATCAATATGCATTATACCCCATTTTACTACCATTTGCATGATTTTAGAAACTCAAAAGGTGTCTCTGAAAATAAAAATAAAAAACAAATTCAAACTATAAAATTTGCATATTGTGGGAGTTAAGAATGTTTTAAGCAAACTTAATGGTTAAGAAAAGATGAAAGGCAACGATCTGGAAATGCCGTGAAAGGCTCAGCTTTTAAAAGTTTAATAATGTAGTCAGGAACTATGTGCAGCATTTTCAATTGGGAATGTATGAAAGACTTAGGTTGTTCAATTTAATTTTATGCAGTGCTCGGGATGATGAGGCATTTGTTACATATATATATATATCTGAATCAGTGAAACATGTTACACACTTGTATGTTTTCCCTTTTTTCATCGTGCTTCTTACTCTTTTTTTCTTTTTTGAATTTGTTAATGCATTTCATAACTCATACAGATAGCATAAAACTTTATAGAAGAAATTTACATAGCAATATTTACATAGCCATATTTTCAAATGTTAAAAATAATAATTCTTTTCTCCTTTATTCCCTCTCACTTTCGCAATAATCGACATATATGCCGGCTTTATTTATTACACCATATGTCAAGCAAATTATTATGTTCTTAAATGAAACATTTTTTTTTTTTTTGTGCTAGGTGTCAAGAGGATGTTATACACAAATTAGCTGTGTTATTTCAGCATCAAAACGACTTGTTTCAAGTCAAAAAGAGTACAATTATGTATGAAGAAGCATTCAATCATAACTAATATTTTCAATCATAACTAATATTGTCTTTACTAGTAATAAAGCTGAAAGTCTGGATGTCAGAATGTCTAGATCTCTGTTACGCTCATAGCGCCTAGGCCGTTCGGCCAATTTTCATGAAATTTGGCACAGAATTAGATCGTAGCATATAGGGGTGAGCAAAACAATGTAATATTTTGAAAATTCGATTCTGTTCTTTTTCTATTCCAATTTAAAGCCCATTTTACCTAGCTAAGTACAGTAACATGGACGAGTAAATTATCATAACTTGGACGAGCAGAAATTACCATAAGTTGGACGAGCAAATTAGCATAGCATCTTGGCGAGAAATTCATCATCCATTATTTGTAAATATACAGGCGAACCAAATGATCTTTTAATTTTCTACTACGGGCAAAGCCGAGTGGGTACCGCTAGTGGTTATAATAAAAAAAGGGGATCCGGCGGTCAACTATTAAAGCCGGATTTTACCCTAATATAATACGGCAGGTAAATGCCCACTGCCGGACATCTATATAGAGCACTTTACATAAACCGTAATGCGTAAGAATTTATTGTAGGAAAATTTAATTCCAATATACATAACATTATCTCTTAGAAATCTATCAGCACTCACATCACAACACATTTCTGCTGCATTGTTATATGTCCAGAAGACAATTCAGCCATTCCTCGTGATTCCTTAATTTCGTAAATAACTTATCGAGAACAATGCATTGATAGCACTCACTTAACTCGTACATCAACATCAGATGGGAATCTTATAGCTGGAGCAAATTTAGAAATTCCTTCCAAAGTCCCAAGTGCATCCTAATTGATGCTCCATTCATTAAATTCCCCTCTTACGTAGATGATCGCTGAAGGTCCAATTTCTAAATCACGAATATAGGGTCCTGAATCACACACACACACACACATACAGATTCGCTGTCCCAATTTGCTCATCAGTTTGACTTCCTTTACTTATAATCAGTGACAGAATTGCCATTAGCATAGCCTCTCTAGATGATAGTTAAGTGACTGGAAATTGTTAACGACGCAGCGATTTCAGCGAACTGTAATTACATATACTTTGTCCTCGGCGGTAAATGTTAGCTTGGTGAAGTATTGTAACACGAAATCAAAATCAAGATCTTGGTTGAGATGTTCCTTTGAAACATTAAGACATGTTTATAAAAACACTTTTTTTTATTGTTTTCACATAGATATAATAATTCTTATGCGAGTTGCAATACATTTAAATTATTTTACTTACATCTTAATTCGACGATTTTAGGCACATTAATTTGAAAGTATGAGATAAGAGAAATAATTTTAATGTTGTTCCTACGAAGTTCTTGGTAATACACTAAACTAAATTCATCAAAAAAGAGTGCAGTATTTTATTTTTAGATAATAACGAACGTTCACTTGATTTTTGTGTTGTTTCAGATAAACAAAGCTGCATTGCCACATATGTATGTTGCATATATTCTCATTTTAACATCTAAGAAACTTGTAATTGTCAGCATTGCTTTTGTTAACCTTTAGTAACCTTACAAGAGTATTTTGCAGGAAAATATGTATTTATGATCTTTTAATAAAACAATGCAAGAAGGTCAAGAAACTTGTACTTGTCTGCATTGCTTTTATTAACATGTAGTAACTTCACTAGTATCTCTATACAGAAAAACGTATGTACGTGACATTTTATGCACGTAAAACAAGAAGGCCATGTCATAGTAGCGTGCACTGTGCATACATCAATGCGTAAAGAGAGTCTCACTAGTTCAAAATCGGTTATTCCTCATTTTTCTCCTCCTGTTGCTGTGGTGATTTTTCGTCTGATGATTGAAAATGTTTGAATACCTACCTTTTTAGGATCGGTGACTTTTAGGACTCTACTTTCATACGTTGTGTGACTCTGGATAAATACACATCAATGAGTACATTATGTGTTTTTTTTTTTTATTTTATTTTTTTTTACCGCAACGGACAAATTGGCTTAAAAAAGGGTTTATAATTTCACGAAAATCTGTCTGAAGGCATGATAAATTGAATTTCGTTCATTGAATTTTGCACGAAAAAGAATGGCGACATTATTAAGCGATGAACATTACTTACCATGAGTATATTAGGCAGCTGTTGTATTCCAAAATGCACGTTATGTTCATTTTTCGCTTCCGAATAACTAAAGGTTTTTTCTTTCTATTTATTCGCACGCACCACAAAATATTCCAGACTTTTCACTACAAAACAATTTTAATTATGGAAGTAATTTGTTTCCAAATAATGAATATTTATGACTTTGAGTTAGTTTCATTTAACAGAAAAAACAATCTGTTTTTATTTTATGTTCGCTGAATATCTTAAAGATTTGCGTTACTTGCACGAAATTGTGAATGCTATTCTTCATTTTAACAATCCACTGCTTTTAATTAAAGTTTCGCTAAAGGACTCTTTTTTTATTTTGCAACATTTTTTTATTCCTTACATGCTTGTGAACAACTGAAAAACAAATAAATCCAGAGACTTATTTAGTTGCCCCGTTCAGAGAAGAATTTCGAAAACTTCCTACAGATTAAATTTTAGATACGTATGCAAATACGTGCCAAAATTGAATTTGTTGTTCTTCTCATGCAAGATAGATAAGATTTGCTTGCATATACGGGACTATGATTTTGTGTAACACTGAAGCTTCTAACTACTGGGAAAAGATTTATTTTTATTTGCAACACGTTTTTTTTTTTTTTTCTATTGGCTTTATGTTTTATATTGCCGTTGCACATTTTCCCTAATAAATATGATTAAATTTTCGAAAATAAGGTAAGAAGATAGTTGTGTTTTAAAACTTTGTTTTCGTTTGAAAACGTAATGAATAAAATAATAAATAGTTAACAAAGATTTCCCAGAGATTACATTTTTAATGCAAATTAGATGCAAAAACTTAAATTGTTGTTCTCTCCTGCAAAAAAAGATAAGAAATTATTATTTATACGGGACCATGGTTTTGTGTAACATTGAAGATTCTAACAACTGGGAAAAATAACGGTTTTATTTATATATTTTTGTACATATTTACGAATTGAAGAACATTAAAATGTAGAAAATAAGGTAAGAAAATCACTTCTAAAATTGTATTTGTTGCTTCTAAATGCAAAAAAGCAAATAATTTTGAAATATTTAAATATTTATATAGATTAAATTGTAGATACGAATGAAAATAAGTGCTAAAAGTGATTTTGTTGTTCAATGAAAGGTATTGGTATGCATATACGAGAGCATGATTTTATATAGCAATGCAGCTTCAAAGTACTGAAAAAAATATTTATGTTTGATTGCAACATATTTTTTGAGCAATCACGATTGCTAATTGCTTTCATTTGAACGTCCTTGATGTTTGGTTCCTTTTTCAGCTTGTACAAGGGGCCGTTGCAGGTGCGGCTCCTCTGGTTCTCCCGGAATCAGCTTCTTTTGAGTGAGGACGTAAATGTCTTTGACACACATCCACAACGCATCCACTGCACACATACACACACGCCTATGTGCACACACACAGGTCTATGCACAACACACATACACAAGCCTACGCACGCACGCACGACTACACACACATGCCTACAGACACAGCTGTACACACTAACTGTCCAGTAGGAAAGGCAGGCTTAGGGGGACCGGAGCCGTTTCCAGAAACATAGTAGGGTCCTGTCGCAACTCGTGATTGCGAAACACATAGTTTGAACTCAAAATGTCAGAATTAAAATTCATTGTTGTTTTTTTGAATTTTTAAATATTTTATTGCTGTTGAATTTTTCCCCTCATAACTTCCAAATCCTCTTAACTGCTAACATACTCGACATTCTCACTATGTGAGGTGACATATTGTTACCATAGGTAGCAAGTGTTTCATAACCATCTCCGACCATTTTCAGTCAGAATATTTAACAGAATATTTTTTATTTATTTGTTTTTTTTTTTTTTTTTTTTTGCAACTTAAAAGTACTAATAAGGAAATTGAATTAATCTGAAGAAAACAGCAAAAGAAAAAAAACTCGGTAAAATAAACAATCATCAACAAGAAGACGTACAATGGAAGGAACGATAAATACCATCATTCTTTGTTTCTCACCTATCCTGACACCTTACAGTAGAATTTAATGGCCAGGAGAAAAGGGATACCTTGTCTGGCACAGAAAGGAATCATAAGTATTGATTATCAGTCAGGAGTAAATTTATATTTTATCAACTTTTTTTTTTCCGACGTAGCGTAAGAACCTAAAATGACAAAATGATGCGGTATATCTTCCTTCGGAATTTGGAGTATTTTTCATATTTTTGCTAAAGACATGTGACATTATTTAAGACGTCGCTAAAAACGTTATAACTTTTTTTTACGTTTCGAAGAAAATGTTAATAGGAATATTGCGCTTGTTCATGATATATGAAAGTTTTCGCCAACAAAGGTTGCAGACAGGTTTTGAAACATCGTTTTTATTTTTACAAAAATTTGTTTTATGTGCTGTGCAGTCGATTACGTGTTTTTAAAAGTTATAATTTTGAAACTTTCTCAGTTCATTTATCGAATTTTTTATTTATATTTAACGTCATACAAACTAAGAAATGGTAATGATTTAAAGGTTATAAAATTAATACAAAGAATAAAAATTTATACAAAGTATCTCAAAAGAATCAATATGCGCAGTAGGAAATTGTCATATTTCTGATATTAATCAAAAGATATTGTAACATTTTAAGAATAAAAGCATAACTACTTATTTTAACGTAAACCTAATGAAAAGGAAACACATTCAAATGAATTAGGTTTTGTTAAAACGGTTCTGAGAAATTCCTGAATTGCTTATATTTCAAAGATTAACCTGTCATAATTATCACATCTGGTTTTTAAAGTTAATTGAATCTGTCCACAAATGGTAACAGGCTTTTAAGAAGGAGAGCGATTCGTAAAAGTGTGAGTTTGTGAAGAAATGTGATGTAGCAGATTTTTCAATTTACAATATGCTTAGGAAAAACAGAGTGACTTAAGACTACTGGAGAGGAGGGGGTAAGATCAAGTGTGGTAATTAGTTGTAAAGTGTGGTGCTCAATTAAAAAGTGTGACATCGTTTATGGACAGTCACATTAAAAACGATCAAAGCTTCGGTTCTGATTTCGGTAATTAAATTGAGATCTTTCGAGTAATACGTTGTTTCTTGAGCAGAAGAATTAGCGCATACACTCTTTCAGAACTTTCGGTTCAGATGCTGACTTGTAATTGATGAAAAGTACCATGTGGTCTTATCAACCACCGGATAAAACTACTCCAATAGCGATTGATTCGTCGACAGTTCAATCTATTAGAACGTTTTTTAGTATGTCCGGTTAACTGGTGGATTTACTAAAAAGTTTTTGGTAAGTGGCAAAAGCTTTCTAATAAGTCCATTAAAATTATTTGCCACATTAAACAATTAATCCGAAAGGTCAACTCACCCTTAAGCAATGGATCGTGACACTCGCTATAAATCAATCACAACGATGAGAGATACATAACCTAGACACGTCAAGACGAAATCAGTTTTGATTGCTCAAGTGAAAAATCCATTAAGAATAATTTTAAGTATTAATACTTATGTCGTTATTCATTTATCAAGTATTGAATTCGAAAAGCACTGCATATAAAAATATTATTTTCGTTTTTTTAAATTAAGTATCTTTAATCGAAAACAAACTTTTTTTAAAGGATCTTATAGCCTTCTATGCTACACTATCTCTCACTGCCTTGCAATCGTATGCATATCGGTGTTATTTTATGTCGTTCTTGGACGAAACGAAACGCAGGAGAACACCAGTTGTTTAAATTTACTTGTTTACAATCTTTCTACTTAGTATACTCTCCAGGGAATCGAATGAATAATGAAAGGGAATTCAATAGGCTCAATCGAAAAACATAATGAAACTTTTTTGACGCTTATTATTTCTTTCGTTTCTCCGTTATCTAGGTATACGAAAAGTGCGCTGAAATAAAAAAAAAACCAAATTTAAGACTTGGCGAAGAAAGGAAAGTAATACGTATGTTCACATTCTGCATGGCAAGATGTTCATCTGCAGTTTGTGTGCAAGGCGTCCTCCTTTTTTCATTAAAACGAATAAATTTAGGTTTCTTAAAATTATGTTTTCTGTTTATTTCTTTTTTCTTTATTTCGGTCGTTTTTAAGCCTCCATACTTCGATATCTAACAAAGACTAAGGTATATAGTACATGCGTCAAAAAACTTGTTTCACTATACTCGTTAGATTGCTACACTGTAAAAAAAATCCGGAAACGTTTCTGAGTATATAGTGCAGCTGCGGTTCATGAAAGTTTCAAAAACGTTTCTGAGTATTTCGGAATTCTCTTTCTGAAATGTCCAGAAACGTGTCTGAGTATTTCGGAATCCTATTTCTGTGATTTCCAGAAATGTTTCTGAGTATTTTGGAATTATCTTTCTGTAATTTTCAGAAACGTTTCTGAGCATTTCGGAATCCTCTTTCCGTAATTTCAAGAAATGTTTCTGAGTATTCTGTGCAGCTGTGGTTCATGAAAGTTTCGAAAACGTTTCCGAGAATTTCGGAATCCTTTTTCCGTGATTGTTTCTAAAATATAATTCTTTACTGTAGTATTGCATACAATATCAGTTTCAATTCTTTCATATCTAAGAGCAATAATACAAGCAATTTTAGAACCAACCGTGGATTTTTTTTTTTTTTTTTGAATTTAAAATGACAAATAGCATGGTTAACAGCATAACATATGCACAATTATAAATTTTTGAAAATTTATGAAATAATATAGTACTTTCATTCCTAATCACAAAATCGTCGGGGGAATGGAGGGGGGTACTTTCTGAAAAGTGGGGATTGTTTGTTAGACAATCTTAAACTTCAGTTTTTCTCTCAATATTTTAAAGACAAAACTATCTACATATTGTATTTTTAATGCAAAACTTAAAAACATATCTTGTATCAAACTTGATAGCTTTTATCTTCGGATAAAATTTGACAGGACTTACCTACCCTTCGCGTTCCGGAATTCGTTCACCTCAAGTCAATTTCTCTGACGAACAAAGTGTACCGAAAAGTATTAACAGAGAAACTGATGAATTTAAATATGACACCAAGTCCCCCTGCTGGAACCATTCGGGTTGATTCTTCTGTTCTTGCCCTTTTCCAGTTCATCACAAATATAAATACTTAATCAAAATAGGTTACTGATTTTATTTTTACAATGTGCGCAAAATGCATTATATATTTTATTTATTAAAACATTGAATTCTATTGCATGATTACTCCATTTAATATATACGAGATTCCCCCCCCCACACCATAAAAGTGATGGTGAACCCATAAAATGCTATAAAGCGCCTACCCCCCTTAAAAAAAACAATCCCTGAAAATGTGAATTAAAAAATTATCACTTTTAAAGAATGATATGAAACAATATTACTTTTTATTTTGGCATGTAAATGCAGCTGTTTCATTTCTGCCACTGACTCTCATTCCTCCTGACTGTCCTACATTAAACTAGTATATCCACGAAGGAAATGTTATTTGAGGAACAACTAATGTCAAGGAATTTTTTATTGCTCAACACATTTAACAAAATGAATAAGCAGATGAATTAATTGTATAACTATGTTGCATACTAATAGATAACTGGATCATTTTCTAATGGTATAAATATTTTTAAATGAATGGATAAATTATAATAACATTTTTTGTCAAGCATATTACAATACTAGAAAACATTTGCATTACCATATTTTTAATGAATTAAACAACTGATTTTTTTTTTTTTTCTTTTGAACCAATGTAGTATATCCAAACCGTTTTCGAGTATTTCGGAATAACTTTTCTGTGATTGCTTTTCAAATATAAATCTTCTTTCTTTTGCGTAATTAATGAGTTTCAATTGGTTACAACAAATAGCACACTGCGCACATAGGTATGTAGGATAACTTTAAACTAATTAGATAAACCCAAAAACAGTTACAATTGGAGCCTCATCAAATTCAAATCAACAAAAATATAAATGTATGTAACAACATGTTTTAAAATATTCATTAATACTTACAAGTGAACAAGCGAAATAAAATCTAAGTACCTCCATTACAACTGGATAAGTAATCCAAAGGGTTTCGTTTCATAAATATTAGGCACGGGTGTTGAAACTATTCACGCTTGAACACACAATATGTGTCTAATCATGGTCGCACTGGAAATTGTAAAGAAGCAAATCGTTTTTAACTAATTTAATAGCTGCATACATCGTCTAAAAAATCAAGGGCAGTCCAAAATGCAAAGGCATAAGATTAGTTTCGACACATCTTACCACTCTCTAGACATGAAATAACAAGCAATCCAATGCTAAACAGTTGCTGACTGCAGCAACTATAGTTAAGAAAAAATACGTTCGCGTTATTTCCGACTAACTGGCGCCCGTGTTGGAAGGATAAAATACGTTTCGAAGCATTGCGTCAACACTTCCGCATCTAGATTATTTTAAATAACAAAAAGCTTTCTAAATAATGAGGAGTTTGCTATTGGATGAAGGGTTCTTACTATTTCGGAAACGTTTCCAATATATCTAGAAACGTTTCCGAAATTTGTTACAGAGTACGTATTTAGTTTTTTCCTAATAACCCAAACGTACGTTTTTTTTCTTTTTAACCATACACTCTGTAGGCGCTTCTGCAAATATTTCGCATCCCAGAAATTGTTTTTATTTTATTTTCCCCAAACCATAATGCACGATGGCCTTAGTTCGGTGAAATAGCTGAGATAAAGTTTTTCAGTGTACTACTTGCGAGTGGTTAAGCAAACATTGACATTGGTGCTTTGAAAAAAAAAATTCAAATTTGTCAGACTAAATCAAGTTTCTTTGTATATATTCATCTCTTAAGTAAATAATCTCTGGACATGAATTGGTTCATCATTGTTCGATACAATATTTCGTGTGATAATAATCATCCATTATATATTTCTTCAAGAGTCATGACCTATTTCTACGTGCTTTTTCAGCTTTCGTGATTTTGTTAGTAACTATTATTTTGATGTAACGTTCTGGGGATACTACAGTTGATTCAGTCGTTTTCAAAATGCTATTATATTTAAATTATTCAACGTAAACCGATGTTGGATGAATCAAAATTGCTACAAACTCACCAAGATTTGGAATTGCGCTGATAAACTGATGACTTGAATAACACATTCTTTTTAAAATTGCGACAAAACAGGAAAAACGTATCTTGTGTGTGTTACAATAGGCGTGATATCTATCTGTTCTCGCAGCGCTTTGGTGGTATATTAATGATTTCGTTTATTTACCAAACGCTTCTAAAAGCACATAACTCCAGATTACCATCCATGACGCAGTGATGACTTTACTTGGGACTCTAATAGGATGTAATACCCTGACACACACACAAACCACTTTTTTTGTTTTATCGCCATTTCAAAAATACTGCACCCATATTATCCCTCGCTAACACACTTCCTATTCTTGGAAAGTTTGCGGTTATTTTCATATATGTCTTATCATTCTGTGTCCAATACATTTAGATGTATAGAGTTTCAAAAACGAATGAATTATTTGTAGTAACCCTGTATGCACTTTTTTAACCGTTATTTAGTTAAAAATTTTCCAATCAATAGAGTTTAGTATAGATGCAGGCAGGTACGGCATTTTTTGTGAAAAATCAAAGGCAACTTCAAACAGTCAATGCGGACACAATTATCTGCAATTGTTTCATTACATGCAGAACAGTATTTCTTCTACGCAGACTATTTAACGATAAAGTTCCTAACGCATTCTGCACGTATGTGTGTGCAGCAAATAAGTGTTTTCGTAAGCAAATATTTTTATTAGATTGAAACGAGCTGATGAGTCATCACATGACTTCCTTTAAGCTAGTTTAATGATAATAGTGCCTTGGACTTGGAGTAAGCAAAGAATCATTTTAAATATTTTCACCCCTAGTCTGTTGCGTTCCGAAGCAAAAAAAAAAAATGTTTTATAAAGATTAATTTTCCCTTCCCAAACAGTGGCCATTTTAATGCGATGTGACCAAATTAAAACCAGATTGAAAAAAAAAAAAAAAAAACGCCAAATTAATCGGCAAGTTGGCGACCAAAAGCTTGGCGATATATCGCCAAGTGCTTGCCAAATTATAACACCACTTTAGTTTGCATTGCAATTGGCAATGATTCCCATCCCAATAGGTCCAAAAGAGCCCTTTTGGAACATCCGAATGCAACCAAAAAGGGAGGTGCACAACTAGATCCCACTTGGAATCGACGTACAAAATTTTAACTTTATAGGACATACCGTTCTTGAGTTGCGCGACATACATACGAACATCCGCTCATAAGCACATACGCACATAAATACATACGCACATACAGACGTCACGAGAAAAAAACGTTGTAATTAACTCGGGAATCGTCAAAATGGCTATTTCGGGCGTCTGTACGTTCCTTGGCATATATCCACGTGTGGTCGGGTTGAAAAATTAACTCAACATTCATTCGGGGGTGAGCAAAATGGAAATTAAGGCCGATTTTGGAGTGAAAACTTTTTCGCGAATACAATACTTCCTTTTTTGTAAAAGAAAGTAAAAACACTCAACATTCATTTGGGGGTGAGTAAAATGAAAATTATGGTCGATTTTTGAGTGATTTTTTTTTTTTTTTTTTTTTTTTTTTGCGAGTAGAGTACACTGCAAATAATCGGTACACATTTGAAACTCTTTAAGTGTTCCAGTTGCCTGAATATGTGCTCAAATGTATTTCGAAGGTGTTATGTACAAAGAAATTAAGTTGAAATGTTTTACTAATCCGTTCCGTTATAAAGAAAACGTTCCAAAAGTGCACCGAATGTGTTTTGCTGGGAATCTCTATTCAGCCGAAGTTTGGAATACACTTGAGAACACATCGCGCGCAGATTTAAGAGTGCAGAGTGCTTGTGAAATCATTGCTTTCTTAGCTACGCCATGTTTGTAAACAATCTGGATCGGCCGCAATCATTTTCGTAATATTTTTGAATGTTCAAAAGGTAAGCCACTTTCTTTTTTTATGTTATTTACAGATAATTTTTGTATTTGTACATTTACTGAGCTTCATACTTTTGTTTTAAATAAACTAATAATTTACCATACCGCTTTAGTTTTGAAATAAAATTAAATCCTGTGTTTTAGGACTGTGTGATTACGTTAAGACTAACGTGTTACGATTCTAATTTTGAAACTTGACGATTGATTTAGGGCTCCTGTCCTAATCTTTCGATTTAGAATTTTTTAAGAGCATCGGAATTAGAGGTTTAAACAAGGGCTCCTAAACTACGGGTTATGACCCAAAAACATTTCAAATGAAGGTCGAAGGGCATTTCTTTCGCTGTTCAATTTCAATCTTAAAATAAAGCATCTCTTTCATTAAAATGATTTTATAAGTTCTGTCATCTACTTTTTTGTTTTTACAAATAGTTCAGGTGCTTTTATTTTTCTGGTTAGCAATTTTTTGATACGTTAGTATTTTTGCTTTTAAACATCCCATAAGATCGATCATCTTGTGCACAACTTTTTGGTTTAACAAACCGAAAAAGAATGAATCTCTGGAGATTCTGCGGCTTAGATTAGGTTAAACTTGAATATGATCAAAATCTACCACAATAGTATGAAAGAGATTCGAACCTAGGTCCAGAGATCAAGATTCTTCTAAGCAATGATGTTTGTCAATATATATTATCATATGTTTCTTATCAATTAATTTTATCTTGAATTTTGAGGATAAAATATTGCGTACCATTTAGCATCTTATTTATGGATAATTAATTTTATTATCTGTTGCAGTTAAAAAAATCATGAAATTTGAGTTTCATGTTCGATGTTTTGCAGAAATGCTAATCAAAGTGTTGTTCGAATGAATAATCTGAGTTCAAAATATTAGCTAAAAATCTTATTAAGTATCTTAGTCAAATTTTTGAAATCATTAAAGCAATTAGCGCAAACAGGGTGCCTTATATAAATGTGTGTTTTGAGTACGTACAATACATGTATCGGGTCTCGTGTTCTTAAAATGGGGTCATGACACAAAAATAGTTAAAACCGCTTGTTCAGAAAAAAAATGCTTAATATTTTTTTCTTTAACCCCACTTTTTAATTTGCCGTGTGATAAAAAACATGTGAATAAAAAATTTTACCCTTTTTTTCTTTGAAAAAAAAACATTTATTTCTTTGTAAAACATGTACAACCTAATAACGTAAACACAAAAACTTTTTTTTTTTTTTTTTGAACTATGAAAAGTTTCATAAAAGAATTAGTAAAAATTGTTGGATAACTAAACGTGATGTCTGTTGCAGTGTAAAAACTATTTCAATTGTAGTTTAGTTGTTATATGTTCTATCACATTGAGAGATAGATTAAGGGTGACCACAGACTGAGGAAACAGGAAATATCAGCCCTTTTTTTGAGAAAAATGCCGAATTCAATATAAGTAACGCAAGTTTAAGCCATTTTTACATTTCTGGAAAGTGCGTAGGGAGATCTCCCTCGGAGATTTATCTAGTCTAAAATATGTTTAAGCTGTCTTTGATTATGTAAAGATGGGGAAAAGTATGAAGAGGGGGGAAGGATACCTCTAGGAAAAAAAATGTAAGAATGCAGTTTTAAAATTGTACATTTAGGGCATTTTTAAGGAACTTTGTGTTTTATGTTCCGGGGTTCATTTTAGCTGAAAATATTTTGAAGCTAAAGTGTTAAACACATTTTTGTACGGTAACTTGAGGAATAAGGGTATTGTTAACCACAATATTTTGAAAATGTTTTATTTATTTATTTATTTATTTTTTAGTATAGTTCAAAGCTATCTTTGGTTATGTTAGAAGAAGGAAACTCTGGTTGGAGGGGGGGGGTGTCCGGAAAATTGTAAAAACTGATGCGTCTAAAACATTTTAGCTATATTTGATGATGTAAAGAGAAAAGGAGGAAGACAAGTGCATAGGAGATTTTATCGCAAAAATTATCATTATAGAAAAAATAGTAGGGGAATATGGGGTAAAGTGAAATTGTTAAGCTGGGAAAGTTTTCTTTTTTTAATGAACAAATTGGAAACTTCTTTTTACACTTTACAAAGAAAGAACATTGTAAAAAAAAAGTGGAAATTTTTCCCTTCATTTTTTTTATAGAAAGAGTGAAAAATAAAATATTTTTCTAAATGAAAAATATTCTATTCACTCATAAAAAATGTATTTGTTCAAATGAATGAGTAAAAGAAAGGAAGAATGAATAATAAAAAGATAATGAAACAATGAACGAATACTTAAATAAATAAAATACTTAATACTAAAAGAAAAATGAATGACCGTATAAAATAGTGAATAAATAAGAAAATGGTTGAAGGCATGAATAAATAGGTGAATTAATGAATGAAGGAATGTAAATAAATTAATAAATGAATCCGTAAGAAATTTTGTAAATATCACTGCGCAGCAAAAAAAACCCCTTCAAAATGCTTCTGACATTTCGTCGGCTGATTCTTGTGTAGAATGACCCACTGAATCTGAATATGACCTCCGTTTTCCCCCTATACGTACCAGTTTATTTTAAAGTACCCTCAGGTTTTTTAAAAATTTTCTTTAGATTTAGAGCAATTACTTTTTTGGGGGGGGGGGGGTGAAGGAGCTTTATATTAACTGCTAACATTGTTTTGGTGGGCAAGAGAGGTTCAAAGTTCCAGATCATGGACACCGATCGCAAAAAGGAAGATTTGGAGGGGGGGGGGAGTATACACGAAAAACGATCTTTTTATTCTGATTTTTTAAAAAAGATGCTTGTAAAAAATTTTTCGGAGCAGAATGAGAGTATAAGACTCGCCTCTATGACTCCTATGTCCAAAAACGTTTTCGCGACGTAAAAAAAAAATAATAATAAGATAAAAATATCATGTGAATGTCGCACGTAGCATAGAGTTGAATAATAGGTCTTCATTTGAAAAGGCATTCCTCTGGCTGATTAACTATTATTTTAATGTAACTATTATTTTGGTGCTATAAAATCATAAATTAATCTTGCTTTTTTCCATTGTTAGCTTCCTACTGGTACATTTTTGCTCAAAGGTATTTATTCATTTGCAATGACACATCTGATCCCGGTGAGAGAAATGTTATTCAATTTAAAAATATGAAAGACCTAATATCGATTTCAACTCTGAATTTAATGTAATTTTTTTGCCACAAATTTCGCACTTAGTTTAAATAGCCGACATGTGCTTATGTTTAAACGATGCAATCAGCAATGACGCATAATTAAGTTTTCCTAATTTAGAAGTCAAATGCTTGTACTTTAACTATTAACGTAAACAAAAAAATAAACTAAACATAACATCACAAAAGTTTTGCGAGTGTTAAAGTATTTAATAAGAAAGGAGTTAAAAGTTAATCTGCGG